>NC_132853.1:34500000-34810149 GCF_048164855.1 Canis lupus baileyi
TCTCCCACTGTTTTCCTTGGAATGGTAAACCTCAGACTAGGGGCAAAAAGTGGTACACGGAGCAAGTATATTCCAGCCTTTTCAGTTCCAAGTATTGCCTAACAAATGATTTCTACAGAAAATGTTAATGCAAACTACAAACTCTGTGGAAAAATTATTTTTCCCCTTAAAATTACGTTAAGAATAGCTGGTCTAGCAGAGTAGTTCATAGACAGAAAGACGTTTTAAGAGAAGCACAACCCTCTACAGATTCTAGACAAAGTTGTTAAGACACAACAGCATGTAACTGGGAGAGGGATGGTAATGAAAACAAAATATGGTGGTGGCAGGGGGGCACTCATTCAAAGAATGGAAGAACTGAAGAACTTATGTGAAGGAGCATATTCAGTCCATAAGACTTGCAAAATGCACACGAAGCAAAGTCCAAGTGGCTGACTGCAGGACTTGCTCCATGTCTGTCCGTCGACTTATGAGAACTGTGCCAGTACAGTGTGCTCTAACTGACCTTGTGGGAAAGTCCTCCCTTTGTGCCTTATGGGCTTCTCCGGTGCACAGGTAGCTTCAATGAAGAAGAGTCGTCTTGTTGCCCCGTAGAGGACTAGTAGTCAGTCCAATAATCTTATCTTCTGCCCTATGTAGATATGGTAGATCTTAATAGTCCTAAGGACATCCACAAAGTACGGTGGATTTCAGGGCTATAGATTAAAAAAGGAAACTCTCTTGACAGAGAGAACTCTAAATTGGTTGGTGTTAAGAAATATAGGTCTGTGGAAGAAACCACTTTTCACTGTGGAGTTGTAGTGCTTCCATCACAGCACCTGGAGTAGTGAACTCCGCCTCTTGTGCCATTATCAAATGCTGTTCCTGCAGAGTTCAGGCCTTCCGTCATTTATATACCTAGGAGAGCCTGAATGCCTACATGGCATTTTCAAAAGTCAATAAATTGTATCATTTCTAAAAGAGACCCCCAAGTTTAAGACAAATCTATAATGCATTCCCAATCTTTCAAGGTGGACCTGATGCAGAGCTCTTCTCCAAATTAAATCTTCTCTCCTTCCTCTGTACCTCACCAGGAATAATCCCTGTTTCTCCATAAACCAAACACAGTGCAGCTTATTTACTTAAGCAAATGTTTTAGTAATTCTATGATGTCATTATTACAATTAGGTTTTATTATAGCTCAACAATTCAGGACATCTTTGTGCTCTATCCAGAAATGACACAAACATGTCTGTTTTTAGTCAGGCCAGAGCCATTTACTGCGCATCGTTGATCACAGACAGTTATGAAGGCTAGCTAGCTTTTGTTCCCGAGAACAAATCCAACTATTTTAAGTGACATGAAGTATGATATAGCAAAGAGCTTTAGTTCTCAAAGACAAATGATTAATTTGATCTCTGACATTCATTGTCTGGATCTTGAGATTAGACCCTTCACCCAAAAGATACATCATATTAAAAAAGTCTTTTAAAAAAGGCTGGGTGAAACTTTCTTAGGACTAATGTCAAATCAGTTAATCGTTTGTAGCAACTTTGTGTTGAATCACAGAATTAAGTTCTAATCTTAAAGCTCATGACAGTAAGTTTAACTGGCTCCATGTTGCAGAAAAATCCAAATATATGTAAATATTTTTAAAAGAAAAGGTATACCTATTTGAGGAAGAATGAAAGTGTAAGACCAAAAGTGTCCAATGTTTGTGCTGCTAGTTCTCTAACTCAGTCTAACAAAAACCTATGTCTGCCCCCCCCAAAAAAACCCACAAAAAAACAAAAACCATAGAATAGTTCCATAAAAGAAATTAAGAAATGGGTGTCACATAAAAGTCCAGTTTAATAAACTCAAAACACAGCAGCACATATGTTGGGTGACTGAACATGGACACAGAGAGCAGAGAACAGGATGGAACAAGCAGAGTCAAGAAAATTAGAAATAGGCCCTTGCTCTCATTCCTAAAAACCATGCAAAGCAGAACGGCCCAGTCAATACAAAATGAAAGATGCTCAAAGAATCTAAAGAAAATACAGAAAGGAGATCCTGATGATTAAAATAATTATCTTTCAGTAAAGACTAAGCTAAAAGATGAGAATATCCATGTGAAAACATGCCGAAGACAAAATGAAAAAGTCCATTAACAGTGCAGTGAATAGTGCATTCCAGCCATCGGAATGCCACAGAAAACCAAAGGGAAAAGTAGAAGGGAAAGAGCATGTTGTTTCAATAGAAAACACGGTTAAGACATAGGTTAAGGTATTCAACTTCTGCAAACTCAGAAGTTAATTACAGAGTTAAATGAAGGCTGCACATGAGGATCAATGCAACACAGCACACTTACTCTGCAAGACATACTATGGAACATACAGCAGATAAAAAAAAGGTTGCCAATAAACAAGCTAATAATTTCTATAGCCTAATAACCCTGAAAGGTAATGCAATACTTGGAAAAATAGGGATAATAAGCCATCAGGTTAACAAATGAAGGATGTGGTTTTAACGTGTTCTAAGGAAACACCAGGTCAACTATCATTCACACAAATCAGAGCAGAAAAGGGGGAAATAATGCCTGTTTCCTACTGAATGGTGTTTGTGGTAAGTATAAAGAAGAATACAGTTTGAAATGGAACTCTGCCTATGCCCAAAGAAATGTGAGTGGGGACAAAAGAGTGTGAAGTAGTCTCTTATTAATGAATTAAATTCTCACATAAACTAACCTTTCTCCTTGGATTTTCTATCTTGTTCTCTGTCCCGACTTTTGCTCCTATGCTTATAGGACTTTCGATCCCGGCTTTTTGATCTTCTTCGATCCCGACTACGAGATCTATGCTTTCTTTCTGATCTATCATGGCTTCTGCTTCTTCGTCGATCTCTACTTCTTCACAATTGAAAACAAAAGAAAAACTTCAGCTGACGTTACAATGAGAAAAAAAAAATCTTTCGACAATTACACGCCGTTCATTAACAAGATCAAGTATCCTTAAAAGGCAAACAGAGTCCACTAATACATATTTACAGTAGAAATCTTAAGAATTGAAAATTACTGAAAATCTAACTTTAATTTCTCAAATAGTACTTTTTTTTTTTTTTTTTTTTTTTTTTTGAGAAAGAGAGGGCAAGCACATACACAGGTGGAGAGGAGAGAGGGAGAGAATCTTTAGCAGGCTCCATGCTGAACATGGAGCCTGATGTGGTGCTTTATCTCATGACCTGAGCTGAAATCAAGAGTCAGATGCTTAACCGACAGAGCCACCCAGGCACCCCTATCATTGTGCTTTTTAAAACTCTTCAATCCCGAGGATCCCTGGGTGGCGCAGCGGTTTGGCGCCTGCCTTTGGCCCAGGGCGCGATCCTGAAGACCCGGGATCGAATCCCACGTCGGGCTCCCGGTGCATGGAGCCTGCTTCTCCCTCTGCCTGTGTCTCTGCCTCTCTCTCTCTGTGTGTGTGACTATCATAAATAAATAAAAGTTAAAAAAAAATAAAAAAAATAAAACTCTTCAATCCCAACTCTTAAACAGTAAAATGGATTTCATTTTCCATATTTTTAAAGAATTACAAAACATTTTAGTCAGGTTCTGTATGATGTCATCCAAAGCAAAAGTAGGTAACTTTACCAAAGTGACTTATAATAATTTAAATGTCTTCTTAGGGATCCCTGGGTGGCGCAGCGGTTTGGCGCCTGCCTTTGGCCCAGGGCGCGATCCTGGAGACCCGGGATCAAATCCCACATCAGGCTCCCGGTGCATGGAGCCTGCTTCTCCCTCTGCCTGTGTCTCTGCCTCTCTCTCTCTCTCTCTCTGTGACTATCATAAATAAATTTAAAAAAAAAAATTAAATGTCTTCTTAGAATCAGTGAGAATAGAATCACTTAAAGAGACCATCTGGTAACATGCACTTCCTAGGAAGAGTGCATCAAACCTCTTCAGACTGGTGGGAAATAAAAAGAAGTTGCCTTGAAGATAGACTGGC
This sequence comes from Canis lupus baileyi, assembly GCF_048164855.1. Classification (NCBI taxonomy): domain Eukaryota; kingdom Metazoa; phylum Chordata; class Mammalia; order Carnivora; family Canidae; genus Canis; species Canis lupus. Next base: position 34,503,963 of record NC_132853.1, read on the forward strand.
TTACTAATTCTACTCTCATACTCCATCCTAATGCCTGACAATACTTAAGAACTTCCCAAGGACCACAAAGATAACACTGGCAATTGCTACTGTTCAGGGCTTACTCGTTACACACTAGGCACCGTCTTGCATGCTCTATATACCTGCTTCGCCTTCTTTCTCTACTTCGCGATCTCTTGTGGTCCCGAGACCTGCTGCACCTTCGGTCTGAAGTTCGGCTTGAATGCCGACTTCGTGAACGACTTCTCTTTCTTCTTTCTCTGTCTCTTGCCCTTTCTTTCTCTCTTTCCTCCTCTTCTCTCCGTCTTTTCCTTTCTCTTTCTTCTCTTTCTCTCTCCCGCTCTTTTTCTCTTTCTTCTCGTTCTTGTTTCTCCTTTTTTAAACGCTCATCACGATCAGGTTCTTCAGTTCTTTTTCTTAACTTTTCCTGAAAGAAATCAAGTTTGATTTTTATAGAATACCCTTAAAGACACTATCAAATAATGGTTACCTAATGTAAAGCACGTGTAGATCAACTTACAGAATTTCACGCCCTAAAAGAAAAATGTAGAAATTCCAACACCATGTTTGTATGCAAGATGTTACTACTTGACTAAGTCCTTAGGGATAGTCTCCCAAATTCCTGACACAAGAGCATGAAGAAAATAAAGTGCTCTGATAATCTGATGGACAGTAAAATTTTATAGGGATCATCAGTTTCAAATAAGACACAGAAGCAAAATATCAACAAGAGGCCTATGTCTCTATGTGGTCAATTTTTAGCCCTCCTAAAACAGAGTATTAGCTGTGGCTAAAGTGCATGCTTGAAAGAAACTTACTTTTAATTCTTCTACAGTAGCTTTAATTTTGGCATAGCCCATGTGCTGTTTTCCCATCAAATGGTCATCTACCCGGGACTGGGCATCTCCTACTATCAAAAAGGCTCCACATACTTCACAAACTTCCATTTGTTTTTCTTGGGCAGCAAAACTTTCAATCGTCTAAAATGATAAATCAGTTTATTAGAAGAGTATCTGAGGAAGAGAGAACAAAATCCAAAATAGTACTTAAAATCTAGAATAGATTTCTAATTCCATGTATTTCTCCAAAACTCTAATATTGAGCAGCAACTAATCAACTTTTAGAGCAAGGAAGCAAGGCAACAGCAACCAACTTTCTATATTAAAAAGAAGTGTTGAGACCCCATCACTCAACTGTAACAAATGAATTGTTCACACCACCTTGAAAAAGGTTAACTGTCTTTCAGAAAGGTACCTATTCTAGTCCAAATTCATTTCTCAGGTTCAAAAGGCTAAAGATGTGCTCTAAGTCAGTAGAGCATGTGGCTCTTGACCTCAGGGTTGTGAGTTCAAGCCTACAATGGGCATAGAGCTTACTTAAAAAAAAAATTGGGGCAGCCCAGGGGGCTCAGTGGTTTAGCACTGCCTTCAGCCCAGGGCCTGATCCTGGAGACCCAGGATCGAGTCCCACGTCAGGCTCCCTGCATGGAGCCTGCTTCTCCCTCTGCCTGTGTCTCTGCCTTTCTGCCTCATCTCTCTATATATACATATATCTCTCATGAATAAATAAATAAAATCTTAAAAAAAAGATTGTTTTCCCCTAAAATGCTTTAGGAAACTGAATTCACTAAGCATAATCTGTACATATCCTATTCAATATCTAGGAACCATTGGCCAATTATATCCTACCATCAATATCCAAAACATACATATTACATTCTCTAATTAATACAAAAAAGTAGAAAATACTTCGAGTATACCAATTTTGAGCTAAGGTAAATATGTACAGGGTAATTTATATTAACAAGAAAATTAAGGGGCGCCTGGGTGGCTCAGTCTAGCAAACGACTCGATTTCAGCTTGGGTCATGATCTCGGGGTCATGGTGGGCCCCCCACTCAGTGAGGCGTCTGCTTCTTTTCCTTTCCTTCTTTCCCCACTTGCACACATACGCTCTAAAAATAAATATATCTTTAAGAAAAGAGAGAGAGAGAAAGACCAACCCAGGCCCCACTGAATAGTCATGATCTAAGCCATGGGTTGGCACGTAGCAGCTAGAAGCTTGCTTTTGTAAATAAAGTTTTATTGGAACACAGCCACATTCAAATGTTTATGCATTATTCAAAGCTACTTTCATAATATAAAGCCAGAGCTTGGTAGCTGCCAGGGACCCTGTGGACTGCAAACTTAAAGTTATTTACTGTGTGGCCCTTCAAGATACAATTTGCAGCTCTTGATTTAGAACATTAGAAAACTGTTTACTAAGACTGTCAAATAGGAAGAGGTCCTAGTAATTCAAAGCTAAACAGCCGGGATAAATCAAAATGAGGTTGCTACTCACCGAGGTTGTGGACCTAAGCAATTCTCTCTCTTCTTTTAACTGTTCAACTAATTTCATCATTCCCTGGGCTTCTTCTACTTTTCCTTCAGATCCTAATTCTTCAATCTAAGGGAATAAAAAAAAAAAAAAAAAAAGGCAAAGCGGTCAAGACTCCTTTCTAACCAACTATTCAAATATTTTTCTGTTCTTCCCCAAACTTCATTAGCCTTTCGAGTTGTTTTGGGTCTCTCGTTTGGTTTTGTTTATTGAAGTATCTTTGGGTTAAATCAATGCCCCCCTTTTTTTACAGCATTAATAAAGTATATTTGACATGTAATAACTACATATTTTAAGGTGCACAATCTGATAACTTTTGACAACCATGAAACTAACCCCTTCATCTAGATAATGAACACATGCATCACCCCAAATCTTTGTAGTACACCTCTTCCTTGAGCAACTACTGATCTGCTGTCACTATAGATGTTTCCCTTTTCTAGAATTTTATATAAATGGAATTATGGGAAAAAATGGAATTATGTACTTATTTCTTTTTTTTTTAAGTCTGGTTTCTTTCGCTCAGCCTAATTATCTTAAAATTTACCCTCAGTATTACATGTAGTTGATTTATTTTTATTAATGAGCACTCTTCTACTATACATCATAGCATTTATCCATTCACCTACTGACAAACATTTGAGCTGGTTCCAGTTTAGGGATTTTGCCAATTATGAACAAAGATGCTATGAACATTGATATACAAGTCTGTAAACATATGCTTTTGTTTCTTTTGGATCAATATCTAAGACTGGAATGATTCATGGTGGATCTTTTTTAACTTAAGAAACCTACTCTTTTTCCAAAGTGGTTATGCCATCTTACATCCCACCAGCAGTGTAGGACTGTTCCAGTTTGCCCACATCTTCATTAACACTTGGAATGGTCTTTTTAATTTTAGCCATTCTGACAGAGATACAATAAATATCTCATTGTGGCTTTAATTTATATTTTCCTAAAGACTAATGACTTTGAGCATCTTTACATATATGTATTTGACAGCCCTTTATCTTCTTTGGGTAAGTGTCTATTCCAAATATTTTTGTTGTTCATGTACACAATTCTTACCTGTTGCAGGAGGACATCAATTTTATCTGTTAGAACCTGAATTTTTTCTTCATTTTTGCCTGTTGGGCCAGCTGCCTATTGAAGAGATAATAAAACGTATTATCATAAATAAAAAAAAAATACTAGGCTCTCTGCATGAAGCCTACTTCTCCCTCTGCTTATGTCTCTGCCTCTCTCTCTGTGTCTCTCATGAATAAATAAATCTTTAAAAAAAAAAAGTTAAAATGTTGTGTCACAAGGATAGTAACCCAGTCACCTTCATTTTCTGGTACTCAATTACATATTTTATCAGTTGCTGATAATTAGGAGAAAAATCTAAATGAGTAGCAAAATGAGTATTACTAATAAAGACTGGAAAAAATGAGTTACTTTTAAGTTTATGTCATTCTAGAGCACAAATTGTTGAACCTGACCACAAGTTTCAATACTAGGGAGGTCTCTGGGTCTCCAGAGAACAAAGACACTTTACAAAGACTACAAATTAATTTCATACTCACCCCAGAGGACTGCTGGTTTTGAGATAATGCCAAACGAGCATGGCCCCGTCTAATTCTACGTTCTACTTCTGCAAGTAAGCTCTGTAGGTATCGCAGAAAATCTCTCTCATAGCCAACCTTCATAAAACGAGAACTCTTCTCATACCTGGTTAAGAACAAACAGAATTTCTTTCTTTCTAAATCTTTATCCATTACAACTCACATATTCTATCTTAACTAGTCTTATATAGACTGTTGCATTTACTCTGAAGAGTAAACCGGGTGCATAAGAAGTCCATTTCTATTTTTCTTTTTTTAAGATTTTATTTATTCATGAGAGACAGAGAGAGAGGCAGAGACATAGGCAGAGGGGAGTAGCAGGCTCCATGCAGGAAGCTCACTGTGGGACTTGATCCCAGGACTCTGGGATCACACCCTGAGCCAAAGGCAGATGCTCAACTGCTGAGCCACCCAGGCATCCCTAGAAATGGACTTCTTGGGCAGCCTGGGTGGCTTAGTGGTTTAGTGCTGCCTTCAGCCCAGCACGGGATCCTGGAGACCCAGGATCAAGTCCCGCGTTGGGCTCCCTGTGTCTCTCATGAATAAAATCTTAAAAAAAAAAAAAAAAAAAAGTTCCATTTGTTCCATTTCTAGTCCCTTATCCAACTTCATAAAGGGAAGGCAGTACTTAGTATTATGTGTGGTTAAGAGCATGGATTTTATAATATGGAAAATCTAGGTGCTTGAACACCAGCTCTATCACAATACTGGATCTGTGACCCTAGCCCCAGGACAAGTTTTATTTCTAAAATCAGGACTGATAAAAAACAAATATGATACAGAAAAAAAGCTTAGCATTCAGCAGAACTTACACATATAATATGTACTCGTATGGTACATATTATTATGGTACTCATATTCAAAAATGATTGTATCACTTTTGTAACTATGACTTTCTACCACCCCACCTAATGAATAATAATCTCAGCAAGACATTCATTTTATACTAATTCTAGTTACTTCTTCAATCCTTGTCCCCTTTAAACCAAAGAACAGGGGTACCTAGGTGGCTCAGTGGTTGAGAGTCTGCCTTTGGGGATGCCTGGGTGGCTCAGCGGTTTAGTGCCTCCCTTTGGCCCGGGGCGTGATCCTGGAATCCCGGGATCAAGTCCTGCATCGGGCTCCCTGCATGGAGCCTGCTTCTCCCTCTGCCTGTGTTTCTGCCTCTCTCTGTGTGTCTCTCATGAATAAATAAATAAAATCTTTAAAAAACAAAACAAAAAAACAAAGAAACTACTAAGTAAGGGGAAATGACCAAAAAAGATAACTTACTGTTTTCGAAGGTTTTCATCATGAATTTTTTCACATGGACCTGGGGGGGGGGGGGGGGGAGAAAAAAGAATGAGAAATATGATTGTAGAAGTTATTGGTGATGTTAACCTTTTCTCGCACCAAAACAAGAAGTTCAGAGAGAGAGAGAGAGAGAGAGAGAGAAAGACCCATTTTATCACAGAATGGTCTGTATTACCTAAATTGAGCCACAAAATAACGTGCCCTAGTAAACACATGAAAATTGTTCTCCTTAATCTTTAAGATCAGTATAATGGAGAGCAACTATAATGTAAGAAAAGAGAAGAGGTAATGGGAGGAAAGAAATTGTACCCACTGTCACCTGAAAAAACCGTGATGAGGGTGAACCAATGGTCTACCACTCATCTTTTACTAATTTGGGGCATCCACAAATGAAGCCAAATAAGTACAAGGATGTTTGAGCCCTACTCCTTCCTATTTCCAGAAGGCAATTTCAGTCAATTTCATTCATGTCACCTATGCCTTCTGGAATATACTTCCACATTTCTAAACTATTCAGTTTTTTTCTTGGTTTATCCTAGACATCGAAATTTTATGTCAAAAAAGTTTTTAGATTAAATAAACACTTTATATTTTGACTGTGCCAAGTACTGTTACCCGCTGAGCCAAACAAAAGGGGCATTATGACGACTTAGGATATACTTCATATTTCTGTTGGAATTCTTTTCGTTTATTAGTTTTTTGTAATTCTGAACTCTTCTCAAACACTTTAAAGTCAGCTACAGAGATTCTCTCAAGATTCCAAATCTATCAGATAACCAGCTTCAGTTTTGCCCTGAGCTTTCTATTCTGCTTTGATCTGGTCTCTGTATTTTCTAAACTCACTAATAAGAGTTGTCATCCTGAGAGGTTCCTTTTCTGGTCTGTATTGGATGAAGTTTACTGGATCTCGTTTTTCTCCTTGGTTTTATACCCATGTGTTGGTGGAGTTTCCAGAGAAAAGAATCATGGGAGATTAATTTGTTGAGATCTTGCATGTCTGAAAATGCCTTTTTTCACTCTCATACTTTGAATGTTTGGCTATATAGCTAACCTAGGAATATTTTTTCGCTCAAAATCCTGAAGGTGTTTCTCCAAAGTCTTCAAGCTTCCAGTGTTGTTACTGACAAATCTGAGGCCATGCTGATTTATAATCCTATGTGTCCCTGTCCCACCCCCACCACCCTGAAATTTCAGTGGTATGTCTTGGGATGGATCATTTTTTATCCTTTGTGCTGAGCATTTGAAGGACACACTCAATCTAATGTCCTTCAGTATTGCAAAATTTTTAATGTCCTTCCTTCTGCTTTCTCTAGAACTCCTAATTAGTGTTGTACTAATAGAATTTCTTCAAATTTTAGTTTTTTTCTGTCGGATCACCCAATATTCCAGCAGATTTCTTTGATTTTATTCTCAAACTTTTACTCTGACTTTCAGACTCTTCAGTCCTATTTTCCAAGAGCTCTTTCTGGTTTTTCAAAAGTTCTCTTTTTATAATAACACCCTATTCCTGATATCCTCTCTTATTTCTCCAAAGATACTAAATTTAGTTGAGACTTAGTATCTTAGGGCACCTGGCTGGCTCAGTAGATAGAACATGCAACTCCTGATCTCAGGGCCAGGCGTTCCCATGTTGGGTATAGAGATTACTTTAAAAACAAAAAAATTCAGTTATCTTTTCTTCTACTTTCCCTATCATCTCTAATTCCACTAAACTCCCCCCTCCCCTGTTGATTTTGGCTAATCTATTGTTTGTAGGTTTCCTTCAAATGTCTAACTGGTATTCCTTGGCTGGCAAATCACTTCCAAAATCTAACTGGAAGTTGGTATGCACAGGCACGGTTTGTCAACTATAATGGGCTTTACCACAGGAAAACCAGCAGCAAAATTCTTTTAGATTCCCCAAGGGTCAGTACCTGTAGATCACTTCTCTGGAACTGTTCACTTTCTCTAAAGAATCCTCTTCTCTTCTGCCTGGGGAAAAACATCTGGCTGTATCCTTCTAGGAACAGGGCAGAGGAAGGGAATGGGAAAACCCCACTATTAAGAATATAGACTTAACTCTCTTAATAAGTCTCATTTTACTCATTACTGCCCTGTGCTGTGTCTGGAATCCCAATATCTAAATTCGTCCAGCCCTAATGGGCTTCTGATGCTCTAGAGCAAGCATCATGCTTAATGAATTAACTTCTCTTTTATATTTCTAGAATGATACTAATTATGTACCATCCTTGGGAGAAGAAAATTCACTCAATTTTTTTTTCTTTCTGTGGTTCAGATGAACTACAGTCTCGGTCCAATTTCTATAGAAAAACACCCCCTAGTGTCTCCTCAGGGGCAAGGGTAGGAGAGGTAGAATCACCAGATGCACAGGTATTAAGAGTCCCTCCAAGGACATCTGGCACTGCCTTTTTAGTTGGGAGAGGTTTTTGGTTCTCACAGTTGAGAGGTATTATTGGCATCTAGTGGGGCCAGAAATGCTACTAAACGTCCTACAATGCACAGGACAGCCCCCCTAAAACAAAATTATCCAGTTCAAAATATCAAATGTCAAGGTTGAGAGATCCTAAACTAGACTAATTTTTCATTTTCAGCCCCATGATTCAACTCTGACTGCTATGGTACCTGGTGCCTCCAAATGCTGAGCCTGTCCAGGGTTCTGCTGATCAAACACTCACTTCCTTTTATTATCCCCTTCTGCAGGCTTTTAGAGTACAGGTTTCTCTGCTCTGTTGAATCTGCTGCTACTCTTCCATCCGCTTGTCATCTTCCAAAAAATGTGTTGATATCTCTAATGTTATCTCCTCTTCTGTTTATACCTTTTTCGTTTTTAAATTTTCATTTTAGTGGAGGGTTTTGGGAAGGAATGGAAATAGACACGTATGTTCACTTAAGCCACCATGTTTAACTAGACTGGCATTTATTAATACGTTCAAAAATCTAAGCCAGGAAGAAAATTATTTTATCAACAAACCTTATATACAAGAGAAAACTTTTCAAAATTTACAAAGTACTAGTTTTTATTTTACATCATACTTTGATAAAGGCTACACAGAAAATTCACTTACCAAGATCAGAACGAGTGTTTGTGAACAATTCCGCAGGACAAAAACCACAGAGATAATATTTACAAACCTAGTGAAGAAAAACAAAGGTACTTAACTTTTAAAAATTGTTCAGCTTTAGAAGTATATTGGAAAAGGGTGCCAAATTACTATTGTCTCATTTCTTAAGCTTTTATCTTTTAACCAAATAAGAACGATTTCATTTGTTAAAAGACGTTAATTTAGGGACTTTCAAACTCCCAGATTTTAGTAAAAAATGTGCAGGATGGACAAAGAGTTACTAATACTTTCTACTATCTCCTTTTAATCACTGCTCTCCCCACATAGCAACAACAAATATGGAAAAGATACCCAGAGACCAAATTTTATTAAAATAAAAACAAAAAACCTACAGTTATTATTGTTCTAAACTTATTAAAGACCAGAACCAATTTACAGATTAGGATTTGGAAATCACTATCTAAATTACAAATAACAGGGGGATCCCTGGGTGGCTCAGCGGTTTAGTGCCTGCCTTTGGCCTGGGGTGTGATCCTGGAGTCCTGGGATCAAGTCCCACATCGGGCTCCCTGCATGGAGCCTGCTTCTCCCTCTGCCTGTGTCTCTGCACCTCTCTCTCTCTGTGTGTCTCTCATAAATAAATAAACAGTTAAAAAAAACATTTATTTAGAGCAATCTGGATCAATATAAGATCCAGACTTCTTTTTTTTTTATATTTTATTTATTTATTCATGAGAGAGAGAGAGAAAGAGAGAGAAAGATACAGGCAGAGGGAGAAGCATGCTCCATGCAGGAAGCCTGACGTGGGACTCGATTCCGGGTCTCCAGGATCACGCCCTGGGCTGAAGGTGGCGCTAAACCACTGAGCCACCCGGGCTGCCCAAGATCCAGACTTCAACTAACTAACTACACTGTACTGGATATTGTCACATACACCAGCACTTTACTGAGCAACTCCTGATGGGCTCAGGCTCCTACAGTATGAGCAGACTATAATCAGGAAACCAACTTCTAATTCTCTCCATCAGTACTTTCGAAACTTCTTCAGATCCATCTCAAGACTGCTCTAGTTGATATTTAATTCTATATACTGGAAACCAAAAACGGTTCAGCACAATTCCAAAGTGTCTCTTTCTTATAATACTTCATTGTTGAGGATTGGATGTTAGGACTGGATGTTAAATTTGAAATTATATTCTTCCTTAAAGATCAACTCTTTTTTCTTTTTTAAAGCAATCTCCATGGGGAACCTGGCTGACTCAGTAGAACATGCAACCCTTGATCTCAGGGTTGTGAGTCTGAGCCTCATGTTGGGCATAGAAATTACTTTTAAATCACTGGGAGCAGAGATTACAAATCATCTCTACGCCCATTGTGTAGATCAAACCCACAACCTCAAGATCAAGAGTCGCATGCTCTAGTGACTGAGCCAATCAAGCACCCCAAGGGTCAACTGTTTCACACCTGAATATGGTTCCATAAACTGTGTCCAGAAGAATTAAGGTCGTAAAGAACAAAGATTCAAAAATCAGGGGTGTCCGGGTGGCTTATCGGCTCAGGTCATGATTTCAGGGTCCTAGGATGAAGCCCCACATCAGGTTCCCTGCTCAATAAGGAGTCTGCTTCTCCCTCCTCCTGCTTTCTCTCAAATAAATAAAATCTTAAAAAAAAAAAAGATTTAAAAATCATATCTAAACAACAGATTTAGGGGATCCCTGGGTGGCGCAGCGGTTTAGCGCCTGCCTTTGGCCTAGGGCGTGATCCTGGAGACCCGGGATCGAATCCCACGTCGGGCTCCCGGTGCATGGAGCCTGCTTCTCCCTCTGCCTATGTCTCTGCCTCTCTCTCTCTCTGTGTGTGACTATCATAAATAAATAAAAATTAAAAAAATAAAAAAATAAAAAAAATAAACAACAGATTTAGTTTTATATTATTATCCTGTTATACATAGCCATATGTCAAGAGTATCTTTGTATCATTTTCTTTTCTTTAGCAGTTCTAAATACTGTTTTTTAAAATTATTCTTTGCAACGTAAACAGTATTCTTATAAATTATTAAAAAGATTCCTAAATGCCCAAATAGTTAATGTTCTTTCAAATTATTTCCAAACTTTCAGTGTCCATGTAACATTTAAAAATGCTATATACTGGGATGCCTGGGTGGCTCAGTGGTCAAGCGTCTGCCTTCGGCTCAGGGCAGGATCCTAGAGTCCTGGGATTGAGTCCCACATTGGGCTCCCTGCATGGAGCCTGCTTCTCTCTCTGCCTATGTCTCTGCTCCCCCACCTCTGTCTCTCATGAATAAATAAAATCTTTAAAAATAAATTAAAAAAATTAAAAAATAAAAATGCTATATACTTTCCCAATTATCAAAAAGTCTGATTTGTTACACTTGGCATCCACATTAAGTGTATCACAATAAAATACCAATGCCAATACTCAATTTAAAAAATATTTAGGCATCTGTTTTATTTGAGGGAGGGAGGAAAGAGACAAGGTACGCCATTTATCTTTCAGACTATTAACCCTGGTTTCAAGGGCTCAAAAATTAACAAATTTCCAATAACTGTAATAATTACATATAAGAGTTTAGTAATAGCTACTGCCAGCATTTACAATTATTTACATCTAAAAATTGTATGGTAATATAATTTAAAATTAAATTTAGTATACAGCACTCATAAGTATGAAACTTTACTATTGTGCATCTTATTTTGATTTTATTGTTTTTTAATAGCGTTCCTATTTATCATAACTAATATAAGACTACTATTCCTTTGTTTAAACTGTGTCAATCTCTAGGATCCTCAAAAATGGCTCATCACGAAAACAAGAGGGGCACCCAGCTGACTCAGTCAGTGGAGCATGCAACTCTTGATCTTGGGGTTGTGAATTTGAGCCCCATGCTGGGTATAGAGATTACTTAAATAAATTTAAAAAAATAATAAAGTGGCCTTTAAGTGACAGTTTAACAAGTAAAAAATGGCACTTCAACAATCACTTAATACTATGTGCTAAAAACAATTCAGGAAATCCAAGAATGAGTAAGCCCCACTCCTCAAGATCAGTCTAATGAAGACAATCAAAAACAAAAAATACAATATACTAGAATATATATGCAACACCAGGTACAGAAGTGATTTTAGTCAGGAATGTCTGGTCATCAGGTGGTAAAGCCTGAACTGGTACTTAGATTCATAAGTAAAAAGACTGCAAGACATTCTAGTCATAAGGAAAACAAAAACAATATGTGAAAAAAGTAACAGTATGAAATGGGCATGGGTAAACATATACATAGACAACAAAGTGCAGAGTTTCAATCCGGGCTGACACCCATTGTGAACTACAGACTTTAACTCTGCCTTGGTTTCCTCATATTTAAAAAAGGAGACTATTTCACAGGAGATTATAACACTTTAAATTATATGTTGGTTATACTGGGAGAGACGGGCAATTTGTCTGATTTTTACAATACTACTTCAGTTACTTTTTAAAAAATGGTTTTAGGCACTATATACACCAGGTAAGACATGCCTGCCAGTGGGCTAACCAGGTGCTACTTACAACTTAGTCCGATCACCCCATGTGAGACCAGGGAGATCAACCATTTGACCTGCCCTAAAGCCATCTAGCTATTTACAGAATCCAGATTAGAACCCACTTTTCTAATCAGGTTCTATATGTTTTTTCCATTCTTCAACACTTCTTAAGTTAAGATACTACTGTAAGCACATAAAAATGTTACTCTATTCATTAAACTCTAATTAGATTGCTTTTTTTTATTTAAGATTTTATTTATTTATCTGACAGCACAAGCAGGGGGAGCTGCAGAGGAAAAGGGAGAAGCAGGCTCTCAGCTGAGCAGGGAGCCCGATGTGGGGCTTGATCCCATGACCCTGGGATCATGATGACTTGAGCCAAAGGCAGACACTTAATCAACTGAACCACCCAGGCACCCCTAGACTGCCTTTTAACCTACCCCACGGACTAAGGATCTCTCTCTCTCTCTTTTTTTTTTTTAAGATTTTTATTTATTTATTCATGAGAGACCCAGAGAGAGAGAGAGAGAGAGAGGCAGAGACATAAGCAGGTTCCATGCAGGGAGCCCGATATGCGACTCGATCCCGGGACCCCAGGATCACACCCTGGGCCAAAGGCAGGCATTTAACCACTGAGCCACCCAGACATCCCACTAAGATCTTTTTTTTTTAAGATTTTATTTATATACTAAATTTATTTATTTATTTATCTATCTATTTATTTATTTATTAAATATATATTTATTTATTTATTCATGAGACACACACACAGAGGCAGACACAGGCAGAGGGAGAAGCAGGCTCCATGAAGGGAGCCCCATGTGGGACTCAATCCTGGGTCCCCAGGATCACGCCCTGGGTCGAAGGTGGCGCTAAACCGCTGAGCCACCCAGGGATCTCCCACTAAGATCTTTAACTAAAAATACTAACAATCTTTTAGTCAGCAAGTCTTCACTAAATATCCATCATGGAGTTAACAATCGGATAACCAAGGTGGAAGGGGTAATAGGTACCAAGGGAGTGGGATAGCCAAGATTCTTGTCATTTATCTCCTGATAAATCTAAGGTAGCACCACTGATGAGAAGAGTTCAATCTCAATATCATCCTTTAGTGAATTTACTACCAGTGAAGAAAAAAAAAATTAAGGAAAGTTTCTTTTTAAGTTTGTTTTTTTTTTTTTTTACGTAATCTCTACACCCGATGTGAGGCTCAAACTCACAACCCCGAGATCCCAAGATCAAGAGTCACACATTCTACAAACTAGTCAGGTACCCCAACTAAGGTAGATTTCTATGCACCAACAAGGAAAGATGCCACAATAAAAATGAAAATTGTTAAACGTTTATGTATTACATAATATTATATTGAGCTACCTATAGCTTTCACGTATATATACATACATATATACCCACACACACACATATATACTTAGGTACATGTCTGTAAGTTATTAGGACAGGCTCAGACACATACCATTTTTTTAAGTTTTCCAAGGGAATTTGTCATTGGGAGGGGATTCTACTTTTTAAAATTAAAATGTTACTTAAAAAAAAAAGTCACTTACAATAAATTCCACTTTATTTTTTTTAAGATTCTTTTTTAAAAAATTCATTTAAGTAATCTCTACACCCAGCATGGGGCAGTTTATTTCTAAGTTAAATTTTAATTTTTCACAGTAAGCATGTCTCCTCTGGTGAAAAATAATTTTAGGGGTGCCTGCTTCTCCCGCTCCTGCTGCCCCCCCCCACTTGTGCTCTCTGGCTCTCACTATCAAATAAATAAAATCTTTAAAAGTAATAATAATTTTAATGATGCTAAACTCAAAGGAAAACATAATAAAATCAATCCCCTCCCAATACATTAATGGAATCAATCTTTATTATTTAATGTAAAGAGGACTTAACACACACTGGAAAACTTAAGCAAGCATAAGTAACTCAGAAAACTCAGAATATTGCTGAGACTTCCACCGTAACAAACCTTTTTTTTTTTGTTTTTTAAAGCATTTACTCTTCAATTCTTCAAGGCACAATCCATTCTGGTCATCGATTTAGACCACTTCTGATGACAAAAGTACCTCAAGAATACCTTATTGATCTTTTATATACATTTGTAACAGATGAAAAACAAATCAGACTGCAAATTCTTTTAAAGCCTAAGCCATGTACCAATTTTTGGTCCAAATTGTATAGGATAAGTTAAACTTAAATTGCATTCTATTAACCAATATAAGTATATTTCTGTAAGCACAGTTACACTGAAATGTTTTAAAAATAAGAAAAACATTGATTTTTGTCTTTCTACACCCACCTGAATCAAACAGTTCTCCCTTGAGCTAATCAAATATTTTCAATGCCGCCTGCATTATTTTTGTTAAAGTGCTTTCCCAAGTCAGTTGAATTCCTAGTTGTTTCTCACCCAACAGTCAGGCCAGATAGTTGTTATTTACAGATCGTAAAGCCTTCAAATCATTAAAGGACATATAAATGTCTTTACAACTGTAATACGCTCTAACAGAACTATAATACAGGCCCCTAGCTAAAATACTGTCTGTGAATGTCTTTGAGAGCTTCTCTGGTATTCTATGTTACTAACAATCATGGATACATTTTTGGTTCCATGAGATAACAAGTTCCATTTTATAAACAAATCATCAACAGAAAATATTTATTCAATTTCTACTTCAGGTTATCTAAAAATTCATCATGTTTACAACAGTCAATCTGATATTCAACCTCCTGCTTAGAAGTCTTCAATGGTTTCCCAATGTAATTTAGTCGTTCCAACTTTGAACAAGGCTTATAAAAAGCACTCAAACACAGATTCCTGACCATCTATCCACACGTCCTCTCCCCCAACAAAAACAAACAATGACTCCGTTGTAACACTATTCAATTTTTCAGGCCTAAGATTTTCTCCAGCCTCTAGTAACATCTGTCTTCTCTCCCATTCCCTGGGGTCATTCCTACCAATCCTTCAGGTCCCAGTACTTAAGGGTCACTGTAAGAGGCCTTTTCCCAAGTACATACACCAGTCTAGATTATTAGATGCCCCTCTAATGTGTGCTTTTCTAGACCCTATACAGGTCCTACTGTGGCATGTGCCACATTGTTTTACAAAAGCACGTTTACTCCTTTATATCTGCCACCAGATTGACGATGCTCTTAAGCCAAATGCCTATCTATGTTATTATAGTGCTACATTTTCGTTGAATAAACGAATACAATAAATTTCCCCAAGTTACAACTAAGAAATGATGAGAAAACTGGGGGGCACCTGGATGCTACAAGTCAGTTAAAGCAGCCGACTCTTGGTTTCTGCTCAGGTGGTGATCTCAGTGTCAGGAGATGGAGCCCCGTGACCCCTTGTCACAGAGTCTACTTAAGAGTCTCCCTCCATCCCTCCCCTCCAAACAAATCTTAAAAAAAGAGAAATGATGAAAAAATTAAACATATTTCATAAAACAATGAAGCACTATTATTACTAACTTAAGCTACTCTCTCCCTTTGTGAAGAAATCAACTCTAATGACACACATTTTTCTTAAAGGAATCAAACAAATATTAAAGAAATACCTTAATATTTTCAATGTGATGATAGTATTGTGGTTATGCCTTCTTGAAATCCGTGTATTTTAGAGATGTATGATGATGTCTTTAAAGCTTAAATGATAGATTTGCTTCAAAAAAGGAAAGGATAAGGAATATAGAGACAATACTGGCAATGTGTTGATAATGTTGCATTGGGTATGGTTACATAGAGAATTCATTATAATATTCACTCTACTTTTGTATGTTTTGGGAAGAAAAAGCAAACAGTTACATACACATACAACACATAGACTGCTGCCAATTTGAAGAAGCCCAACACTTAACATGTACTACAGAATACGACCAGAAATGCCTACATTTCTGACAGAATATTTTGGTGACTCTGAATTAAATCTATCGAAATACTTAGATGTCATGCACTATAATTACCAATTTTTGTTTTCAAAGTTTACAAGTAAAAATGTGGACAGAGCGTTAGCTTTTCTTTTCCAAAAAGTTTTCAGTGTCAATGAAAATATTTGTTAACATCCTGAAGATTTTAGAAAAGAACATTTAGTTCAATTACCTTCCTAAATTATTAAATCTTCACCAAACGGGGGGGGCATACTTGAATTTGATAAATTATAAAAGAAATCTCATTTTGGATATTATCAAAATCAGAGGTAAGTCAACAGTTAAATAATTTCATTTCTGGGTTGAGACTCACAATGTAAAAACCTCTTTTTGAAGTACAAAGTTCCTGTTATATTATGTATTATACAAAAGATAATGAAAATTCTATACCAAACTTTAAAGTCCCCTGCAGGGCAGCCCTGGTGGCAGTTTAGCGCTGCCTGCAGCCCCGGGATCGAGTCCCACATCAGGCTTCCTGCATGGAGCCTGCTTCTCCTTCTGCCTGTGTCTCTGCCCCTCTCTCGCTCTCTCTGAATGAATAAATAAATCTTTAAAATTAAATAGATAAATAAATCCCCTGCAAAGAATTAAAAATAGGGGGCACCTGGGTGGCTCAGTGGGTTAAGTGTCCAATTCTTGATTTTAGCTCAGGTCAAGATCTTAGGGTCGTGAGACAGAGTTCTGTGCTGCGCTCAGTGCTGGGCATGGAACCTGCTTAAGATTCTCTCTCCCCTCCTCTGCCCCTCCCTCCTCTCATAAATAATTTTTTGAGGGAGAAATTCCCTACAGTCTATTCAGCTAACGTGAAAGCTATTTATTCATGCCTTCTCTGGCAAACACTGAAATATCCCCAAGTGGACACTAACTGAAAGGTACTCACAATAGGTAGTTAAAAATCACATGCTTTCTTCGTTGCTGTGGACAGAGCAAATAAACTGCTTTATGCAAAAATATTAATCTCAAGGAAATGTAAAATATTAATAAACAAGGCAGTAAGATATATGAATGAATCCTTGCAATAGTATTAAAAGTAATTTGACTTTAAGGGCAGCTGCTTTCGGCCCAGAGCGTGATCCTGGAGACCGGGGATCAAGTCCCACGTCAGGCTCCCTGCATGGAGCTTGCTTCTCCCTCTGCCTGTGTCTCTGCCTCTCTCCCTCCCTGTGTCTCATGGACAGATAAACAAAACCTTAAAAAATAAAATAAAAGTAATTTGACTTTAGCTGAAAACTTCCTCTCAAATCTGGCTGGAAAGGCCTGTAAAACCCCAGTAAAGCACTTTCCAAGATTCAACCGGGATAGTGGTTCCGTATATACACCATTACAAACAAAGGAAAAATCAATAATTAGCATCACCGAAGCATCCTTCACTTAAAATGAAGCCTCAAGTGCTACTAGCTCACAACTAAAAACCCAGGTGTGTCAGGAAACTGTAGTGCACATGCTTTAGAATGCATAAGAGGCCATTTAAAGAAAATCCTCATTTCCGGAGCTTTCCCTCAGACCTACAGATCATAATCTCTTATGGATGAGGTACAGAAATCTGCATTTAAAACAAATTCCACAAGTCAGTCACAGACTTCCAAGAAGTACCTTTACCACTAAGGTAAAGTTTCCATTTCAATTGTTAAACAAAAGAACTCCACCCAGCCGAAATAGCTTTTCCCATCTAGTGCAAATGTAGCAAGGAAATTTTTCAAGATTAGAATAGGAATGTAAAAATATTTAGTAATATCAGGTTGCAGTGATCCTGAAACCTTTACAGTATATGCTAGGGTTGTCCATTCCTCCAGGATTTTACCACTAACAACCAACAGCATAAGACTATGCAAATAACCCGGAAATGATGCCGTGAGCTTCCACAGCTTTATTATACCCTGGAGTCACTCAGTCATAGTTAGACTAGGCCATGTGCTTTGTTCCAGGTCAACACCAACCTCCTCCCGCCACCCCACCCTCACCCCTACAGACGTGAATCTGAAATCGGTAATTGATTTTTTCAAATACTTGAATAGAGAATGAAGTGCAACCTACCATTAAAGGCATAAGAGAAGGACTGTAGCTGAAACGATCTAAGACCAAGTTGCTATTCCACAGCTCCACCGCTAACTATAAACCCAGGTATAGAAAGCAATGTGGCAGTAAAATACAATCAGGAAAATAAAGTTTCTCCACAACACGTGTTCAAAACCAAGGAGGCATAGATGTTAGACTACTTCAATTGATGACCAGGCAATCAAAAGCAATTTTCTCTTTAATCCAAATGTCCTAAATTATAATGTTCTTTTCTTTGCAAGGCAAGATGGAAAGATTCCTAAGTAGTAAAAAAACAAAACAAAACAAGACACCTGACTTCATTCTGACAAATGCCTAGAAAGAGGGTCAAAACAAGCAACAAAGTTACTCATCTTCCTATTTTAACAAGCAGGGAGAAAAACCCAATGTCAAAAAACAAACAAACAAAACAAAACCAACAGGAAAGAAAGGCAGGCAGGCTTTCCAAAAGCTTCCCCCCTCTCTTGAGGTCAGTGACAGATGTGTGAATTTGACCGCACACAATAAATTCTACCATAATCCTTCACGCTACTCTGGAATCAAGCAACACTCCAATACAACTTTAGCCACTATTTGTTAAGACACGGAAAGGACTCATGTAGCATCTGCTTATTTTCCTGCATTGCAAAAGAGAAATTTTACTCTGACCAAAACCTACATTAAAAAAAAAGAGTAAGCAACTAGCCTTTTAAAAAAGCCTATCTGTAGTATATATATTTTGATTAGTAACTGCCTTTAAATTACCATGTTGTTTGATTATAACCGCAAGCTAAATAAAATAAAAAATCTACGCCTGTTCTTCAAGTTGAGACTTCACATAAACATAACGCTCCATATTCAAAACACTTGAAATACACTGGCATCTGCAGAGAGTCAGTTCGACAGAATTGTGGAAGGTGAACAAGACTACAAATATTGGGTTTAGTTCTGCCACTTAACTTGCCAAGAGACCTTGGGCAGCCTCTCAAGTCTCACCTGTGAAACCGGGTTTCTATTTACCCCTATTCAAAAGGTAAAGAAGGACCAAGTGAGTTTTGCTCTATCCAAGTATAACGAACACTTTTGTTAGTTTCAGGTGTACAATACAGTGATTCAACAATTCTTACGTTTCTCAGTGCTCATCAAGATACGTGTACTCTTATCAAAGGAGTGTTTTACGTGAAAGAAAAAACCCTTGACAACCATCTACATGAAGGG
This sequence comes from Canis lupus baileyi, assembly GCF_048164855.1. Taxonomy (NCBI): domain Eukaryota; kingdom Metazoa; phylum Chordata; class Mammalia; order Carnivora; family Canidae; genus Canis; species Canis lupus. The sequence goes on from NC_132853.1 coordinate 34,523,032, forward strand.
CTTCCTAAAACGTCCTGCACACCTCCCCCCCCCCGACAGTATCTGTAAAATCATCACGGGAAACCTTACCTTCACGTTCCATGACCTCTTAAAAATCTAAATTTCCTCACAGAAGCGTCGAAATCGAACCATTACTGAAGGGATAAATAGGGTGCCGCGATTTTTTACAAGCAACCCTGGCCAGAAATTTCGCTCTCAATACGACGCTCCACCCAAATAACGGAAGAATTTGTCTTTTTTCCCCCCCTGTTTCATAACGAGGCGAAAACTCTAAAGCCTCTAAAATGTAATAAATTCCTTTCCCGCGTTTCCCTGCCTCGTTAAGGTGCTCTTCGAGCGTGCCAGGGGCCCTCCTGGACTTCCCCCAACACTAAAACAACAACAACAACAAATCATCCTCATCCCCGGACCCGGGCGGGCTCCTCCCTCGCCGCCACAGGATCAGACAGTCGACCCCGCGCGGCCCGCGCCCCACACCGCGCCGCCGCCGGCCAGGCCCCAGCCCGCGCCGCTCCCCTCCCCCACGGCGCCCGGGCACAGACCCAAGGCCCGCGGGACTTACACTCTCGTGGTCCCACCGCACGTTGCTGCGCTTCTCGTCCGGGGCGAGGTTTCGGTCCCGGCCCATTAACTCATCCAACAGTTGCGCGGCCGAAATCATGGTGCTGTTCTCGGGCGGCTGCTCCCACCAGCCCTGGCACCCGCCAAAGGAAACGCCGGCGACACGGCCGCCAACCCCTTCAGCCCGCTCGCAGGCCCAAAAGCCTCCTCTAATGAGGAGCCGATAAGACAAAATGGCCGCCGCGCGGGCGCCTTCCCAGCATGCCGTGCGCGCGCGTGCGCCCGCGGGGACACGCCCAGGTCTGGGAGGTGAGCTCGAGCCCCGCTTCCGCCGGCCCGGGGGCGGGGCCTGTCGCCGCCGGGCTGGGATCCCGCCCCTGCCGGGTGGCGCCGGCCTCCTCCGCGCTGGGCTGCGCCGAGGGCCGCGCGGTTCCGTGACGCTGCGCGCCTGCCTCGCCCGGAGCGGGCCGTGTCCGCGTTCTTTCACGCGGGGCGATGCGAGCGTCCGTGTTGAGATGAAGAAAGGGGGTAGAGTAGCCTTCGGTACCCCGCGGTGCAGTCGGTACCGTGTCCCAGGGGAGGAAGCTGAAGCTCGTGTGCACTCTCCTGTGTCTGATCGCGCCTCCTCCCCTGCCGGGCGCTCCGCTCCTCCCCTCCCAGGTCCCCTGATTCCCTGGGTGGGAGATGGAGCGGGAAGAGAGAGATCCTTTTTTTTTTTTTCTTTTTTTGTACTTATTCGAATTAATCGAGTTTTTTGTCTAACATTTTATTTATTAATGACAGACCCCGAGAGAGAGGCGGAGACACAGGGAGGGAGAAGCAGGGTCCCTCTGGGGAGCCCGATGCGGGACTCGATCCAGGGACCCTGGGACCACGACCTGCGCCAAACGCAGACGCTCAACCGCTGAGCCACCCAGTTTGTTTTTCAGCTATTCATCTGTTGAACAATTGAGTATTTACCGTGTGCCAGGTAAGCCCTTGAAGGTTGAAGCTAAGTCCTTGCGCCCCAGACCTTGAGGATTCTTGACGGAGACAGTCGGTAAAGAAAATGAAATCTATCCATATAAATTGTGGTTAAGTTCTCCATCACAGTGAAGGGTATGGACTCTAAAGCCAGATCAGCCTGCTTTGGGGATAATCCTGGCTCTGCCTCTCTGTGCCTTCTTTTTCCCATCTAGAAAATGGAACTTACAATAGTGGCCCCGATAAAAAGAAATAACAGGGCCCAGATTGAAGTCACTGTTGAAAAAACCCCACTACAGGGACGCCTGGGTGGCTCAGCGGTTGAGCGTCTGCCTTCAGCCCAGGGCGTGATCGTGGAGACCCGGGATCCAGTCCCACGTCGGGCTCCCGGTGCATGGAGCCTGCTTCTCCCTCTGCCTGTGTCTCTGCCTCTCTGTGTCTCTCATGAATAAATAAAATCTTAGAAGAAAAAAAAAGACACCCCCCCCCCATTACGACTTAATATGTAACCTAATTGCAGTTTTAGCCTCTCCCAGGAGAATTTAAACCAGTAAATCGCCTGCCTTTGGCCCAGGGCGAATCCCACGTTGAGCTCCCGGCGCATGGAGCCTGCTTCTCCCTCTGCCTGTGTCTCTGTCTCTCTCTCTCTCTCTCTCTCTCTGTGTGACTATCATAAATAAATAAAAATTTAAAAAATAAAAAAATAAATAAACCAGTAAATATGGGGGCACCTGGGTGGTTCATGGTTGAGCATCTGCCTTTGGCTCAGGGTCTGCCTTTGGCTCAGGTGGTGATCCCAAGTCCTGGGATCAGTCCCGCATCAGAGTCCCCACGGAGAGCCTGCTTCTCCCTCTATGTCTCTGCCTCTCTCTGTGTCTTTCATGAATAAATAAAATGTTTTTAAAAATAAACCAATAAATCTGGAATTTCCTGATCGGCACTAGTGAGGTAACCTTGCCTGAAACAGTCCAGTCTTAACTTCTTTGTCCCATCATTCTTCTACCTACAAAATCCTTTCATTTTGTATAGCACCCCAGAGTTGTCTACTTGCTGGATGGGAGTTTACTAGTTAAAAAAAAATTTTTTAACAGTCCCCTGCACAGGGTGTTATTGTGAAGATTAAATTAATTGATACAATGTATGGCATGTAGAACAGGCCCAACATATTTTAAGTTCATTTAATCATTTGTTATAATAAGAGGGGGAAAACAGGGTTCTGTTGAAGTGTAACAGAGAGGACTCTGGAAATTACTTTAGACCTAAAAGAAGGATTCAACCAAGCAAAGTGAAGAGAAAAGAATTCAAGGCAGGGAGAGTAGCATATATGAAGGCCATGTCCTATGAAACAGTGTTCATCGTTATTTCACATATACATAAGACTACAGGTCCTGGGTATGCAGGATGCCTGTTAGATGGCCTGAGGATGCCAAACATTCAAGAGACTGCTTTTGACTTAGGTAGAGAAGGAACCAGCAAAAGATACTGTGAAAGGGAAGCTGAAGAGGTAAAAGGAAAATCTGAAGACCATAGAGTCAGGGATGGCAAAACAAATAAACAACAAAAATAGAAATTGTTTTGGGGATCCCTGGGTGGCTCAGTGGTTTTGTGCTGCCTTCAGCTCAGGGTGTGACCCTGGAGTGTCAGGATTGAGTCCCACATCAGGCTCCCTGCATGGAGCCTGCTTCTCCTTCTGCCTGTGTCTCTGCCTCTCTCTCTCTGTCTTTCATGAATAAATAAATAAATAAAATCTTAAAAAAAAAAAAAAAAAAAAACCTGTTTCAAGAAGATTGCAGAAAACTGTAGAAGGTCTAGTATGAAAAGACCCAAAGTATCCATTGGCTCTTAGAGTCAGAAGCCAGATTGGAGGGGCGCCTGGGTGACTAGTTCAGCTCAGGTCATGATCCGGGGGGCCTGGGATTGAGCCCTCCTTTTGGGCTCCCTGCACAGTGGGGAGTCTGCTTCTCCCTCTCCCTTTGCCCCTCCACCTCATTCATGCTCTATCACTCTCTCTCTCTCTCTCTCAAATAAAATCTAGAAAAAAAAGAAGAAGAAGCTAGATTGGAATGGATTGGAGAATGAAAGGGGAATTGGGAAATTAAATGGTGATTGGACAACTCATCTTAAGAAGGGAAGGAGTGTGGGGATCCCTGGGTGGCTCAGCGGTTTGGCACCTGCCTTCAGCCCAGGGTGTGGTCCTGGAGTCCCACATCGGGCTCCCTGCATGGAGCCTGCTTCTCCCTCTGCCTGTGTCTTTGTCTCTCTCTCTCTCTCTCTCTCTCTGTGTGTGTGTGTGTGTGTGTGTGTGGTGTGTGTGTCTCATGAATAAATGAATAAAATCTTAAAAAAAAAAAAAAAAAAGGAAAGGACTGAGGGGCACCTGGGTGGCTCCATCAGTTAAGTGCCTGACTATTTCAGCTCAGGTCATGATTTCAGGGCTTACCTGAGATTACGGTCATAAAATTGGAGACTTGAGTTGGGCTCTGAGCTGAGTGGGGAGTTTGCTTGAGATTTCTCCTTTTCTATGTGCTCGTTCTCTCTCTCTCTCTAAAATAAATCATTAAAAAATAGAAAAGAAGGGAAGGAATGAAATGGGATGAAAACTAAAATGAAGTATGGGTCAAAGGAAGCTTTTTCTTTTTAAGATCTTATTTATTTATTTGACACACAGACAGAGAGGGCACAAATAGGCAGACTGGCAGGCAGAGGGAGAGGGAGAAGCAGGCTCCTCACTAAGAAGAGAGCCTGATGCAGGTTAAAATCCCAGGAGCCTGGGATCATGACCTTGGGCAAAGGTAGACACTTAACCAACCAACAGAGCCACCCAGGTGCCTCAAGGGAGGCTTTTGTTTAATGGGAAATTAGGATATGCTTAATGTCAGAGGAACAGGTGGAAGATGAAAGGTGTAAGGTGGTTATTTTTCAAGTTTTATTTTTATTTAAGTAATCTCTACATCCAGTGTGGGGCTTGAACTCTCAACCCTGAGATCCAAGAGTCACATGCTTTTTCAACTGAGCCAGCTGGGTGCCCCAAAAGTTGTAAGTTTTTAAGAAGGTGGTAGTAGAGCTCCTTTGTCTGCCTGATGGGATGCTGCCCGATTCATGAGTCATTTAATAAAGCCGATTAGATCTTCAAATTTATTTTTTTTAATATTTTATTTATTTATTAGAGAGAGCACGAACAAGGGGAGGAGCAAAGGGAAAGGGAGAAGCAGCCTTCTCTCTGAGCAGGATCCCAGAACCCTGAGATCACATACAACCTGAGCTGAAGGCAGATACTCAACTGACTGAGCCACCCAGGCGCCCCAGATCTTCAAACATAGAAAAGAAGGATGGAAGGGTGATCTGGCTGCAACATCTGTCACCGCATTGATTGCCAGGGTTGATTGCCAGCTGATCTGGCCGGCTAGGTGGGTGTTACCTATCTGCCTAACCCTCACCACTCCTTGTGCATCTCCCCACCCTCAAAAGTTAAAAGCTTGGTCAAAGAGGACAGCCTTCCCCAATAGAGGAGGACCATGTTTCTGTCAAAGTTATATGAGTAGAGGGATGCCTGAGTGGCTCAGAGTTTGAGCATCTGCCTTTGTCTCAGGGCGTGATCCTGGGATCCAGAATCAAGTCCTACATCAGGCTCCCTGCACGGAACCTGCTTCTCCCTCTGCCTGTGTCTCTGCCTCTCTCTCTCTGTGTCTCTCATGAATAAATAAATCTTTAAAAAAAAGATAAAGGTTTTATGAGTAGCTGTGCTCCCCTGTTGGAAACTCCCAAGCAAGTTCTCAAGGTCCATTTGTAGGAGAACATAGGGTAGTCAAGCTTTATTATTATTATTTTATTATTATTATTTAAGATTTTAATTATTTGAGAGAGGGAAGGAGAGAGTACAAGCAGGAGGGGCAGAGGGAGGGGGAGAAGCAGGCTCCCTGCTCTGCAGGGAGCCCGATGCAGGGCTTAATACCCAGATGCCGAGATCATGACCTGAGCTGAAGGCAGATGCTTAACCGACTGAGTCACCCAGGTGCCCCAAGCTTTATTATTTTTTAAAAAGGAAAAATAAAAAAGAAGAGGAGGAAGAAGAAGATAATGGTTGTATAAGCTTCAGAGCATATTTGTAGCTATTGGCCTTTGCTACAAGAAAGGACCTTTCTCTTCTGAAACAAGAAAGACAAAAAGACACATCAGTTTGTAGATATAACAGTGAGATAAAAGTTTTCTCAGCTGATGGCTACTCTTTGCTCAATGAAGCACTTTTTTTTCTTACAGATTTTATTTATTCATGAGAAACAGAGAGAGAGAGAGAGAGAGAGAGAGGCAGACACACAGGCAGAGGGAGAAGCAGAACTCTGGGATCACACTCTGAGTCGAAGGCAGACAGATGCTCAACCGCTGAGCCACCCAGGTGTCCCCTCAATGAAGCATTTTTTGAAGATTCACCAGTGCCACAACCACCAAAAAGGGGGAGAAAGTATACATCTCGAACCAGAGTTCTTCTAAAACCTGAATGCAATGTTACAGCTTCTACTCACTAAAACTTTTAAATCTAATTCCCTCATTCATTCCACAAACTTTACTGGTACATGTGCTCCATGCCAGGAACTGTACTCTGTGCCAGGAATTGGATTAGTGGCTGGGAATGCTAAGACAGTTGTATAAGACCCTTCTCCCAGGGAGCTCCTGATCAATGGAAGAAAAAAAGGAACAATAACTTGAAGTGAAAATACTAAATGCTTTTGAATCTTATCCAGTCACACCCTCAGCAAGTCTTACACTACAAGTCTCCTTTCCCTAGACTCAAAAGGGCAGACACAATTCCATGTGTATTACAACTACAGATAATGGATTCATTCATCTATCCTACATTAATTCAACCAGCACCAGTGTCATCTGTTTTCAGACTCTGCTGGGCATCAGGGACTGAGAAATGAAAGTAGTCTTTATTAACATCACAATGCCTAGTTTACCATTAACTTCTACAGATTATATGAGTTGGTTGTTTCCTAATGATGAGAAGACAAGCAACTTAATCTTATCAGCTAGTGGTCTCCAGATCCCATTCCATACATGTTACTGATGGAAAGAACTAACGGACTGAATTGTGTCCCCTCCCCCCTCAAATTCATATGTTGAAATTCTAATCCTCAGTATCTCAGAATGTAACTATATTTGGAGATAGGCCCTTCATTTTTTTTTTTAAGATTTTATTTATTTATGAGACACAGAGAGAGAGGCAAAGACACAGGCAGAGGGACAGGCAGGCTCCATGCAGGGAGCCCGATGTGGGACTCCCTCCGGAGACTCCAGGATCACACCCTGAGCCAAAGGCAGACGCTCAACCACTGAGCCACCCAGGCATCCCTGAGATAGGGCCTTTAAAGTGGTAATGAATCACCTGGGTGGCTCAAATGGTTAAGCATCCAACTCTTGATCTCAGCTAGGGTCTTGATCTCATCTTAAGCTGGACAAGGAGCCTACTTAAAAAAAAAGATGATTAAGTTAAAATGAGGCTACTGGGGAACAGAAGCATGGGCAAACTGATATAACTGGTGTCCTTATAATAAAAGATTTGGACACACAAAGAGACACCAGAGAGGTATGCACACAGAGGGAGGACCATGCCAGGACATGGAGGGAAGAGGGCTACCTGCAAGCCAAGGATGGAGGCCTCAGGAGAAACCAAACCCATTGACACCTTGATCTGGTACTTTTCACTTCCAGAACTATAAGAAAATACATTTCTGTTGTTTAAACCACCCAGTCTGTGGTATTTCATTATGGCAGTTCTAGCAAGCTAACATAGAAAAAGAAATCAAAAAAAAAAAAAAAAAGAAAGAAAGAAAGAAAAAGAAAAAGAAATCATAGGGACACCTGGGTGGCTCAGTGGTTGAGCGTCTGCCTTTGGCTCAGGTCCTGATCCTGGGGTCCTGGGATGAAGTCTTACATGAGGTTCCCAAGAGGGAGCCTGCTTCTCCCTCTGCCTCTCTCTGTGTGTCTCGCATGAATAAATAAAAATCTTAAAAAAGAAAAAGAAAGAAAGAAGTCACAATTACTATAGGTCTCCTAACTGCTTCCAGTTTCCATGACTCCATCCTCCATCTGCTTTGCTGCCTCAGTCATTTTGATAAATGTAAATCTGGTCATATCTCTTTCTTGCTCGAAACCCTTCAATGGCTCCCCATCACCCCCAGTCTAAAATTCAAAAACCACAAGGTCACCCGTGATCTGACCTGCCTCTAACTTCATCTGCTACTGGTTCCCCACACTGTGTAAGCCCCTGTTTCCTACCACCGTACACTATGTCCTGCTGCTCCAGGCATGGGATGCTCTTCCCTCACGCCACCAATACCACCCATATTTCTCAGCTCTATGAAGCCAACCTGGACCCTCCTTGTCCACCTGCCACACACAACCAAACACCCTCTTTTTGTGCCATGATTTTACCTTAAACAGATTTGCACATTCTGGGGTCGACCACACTATATTGCAAATATGAGTCTTTCCCTTTATTTATTTTTTTAAAGATTTTATTTATTTTTTCATGACTGAGAGAGAGGGAGAGAGAGAGAGAGAGAAGCAGAGACACAGGCAGAGGGAGAAGCAGGCTCCATTTCATTCAGGGAGCCTGATGTGGGACTCGATCCCAGGTCCCCAAGATCACACCCAGGGCTGAAAGTGGTGCTAAACCGCTGGGCCACCAGGGCTGCCCGAGTCTTTCCCTTTAAAATGAAAGTTTTTTCGGTCATGTGCCATGTCTTATTCATCCCTGTATTTCAGATTCCTGCACACTATATATGTAGGGAATAGCTCCTATTCACTCCTAACCACACGAAAGACAGTCTGGCCGCCACCCCTACTGCTCCACCGCAGCTTCCTTCTCCAAGGTCACCAGCAGCACCACCTTGTGGCTAAATCCATTCTACACTTGTCAATCCTTTCTCTTTCTGCAGGATTTGACACTGTGGGTCATTCTCTTTGCTCGAAATGTTCCCCATTCCTTTCTTTTTCCTCCTACTATTTCAGCTGCTCCTTTTCAAGCTCATTTGTGGATTTTTTCTGTCCATCATTAAAACGTTGGGTGTTCTTTGGGGTTCTGTACTTGGCTGTCTTCTCTTGGTACTCAACACACTCTGGTGGGGCTGTCCCCTGTTCCCATGACTTCAGCTAGCACCTTTTACTGATGACTACCAAATTCAAATCACCAGTCCAGAACTACTTTCTAAATGCCATACCCATATACACAGCTCTTTATGGGCATCTCTACTTAACAGGAAAATCAGAAAAGAAGCATGGGCTATGGAATCAAGCTGCTTGAGTTCAAAGCCTTGCTCTATTACTAACTAAGCTATATGGTGTTGGGCAAGTTACCTCTCTGTGCCTCAGATAATAACAATGGTTCTAACTCATGGGGTCATTGGGAGAATTAAATGAGATAATCCAGGTACAACACTTAGCGTAATACCTGGCAATGAGTCAATTAATTAATTAAAGTCTTCAGAAGGCTCAGCTCAGCAGAATCAAAAGTGAATTCATCACCATACTTGAAACCTGTTCTTCCTTCTTTGACTCAAATCTCAGTAAATGGCACCATTATCTCCCCAGCCAGAGACCTGGGTGTTATCCTTCATGATCACACTGCCTTCCCAGTCTATCAGGGGCTCTTCCTTGACTGGACTTTGCCATCACATACCTACGATCTATTGAGCCTTTCCCATGTCCGGACCTTACACATTCGTTCAATCCGTAGAACAACCCAGCAAAGTAGGTGCTAATATTATAACCTCTATTTTGCAGATGCAGAATTTGAGGCACAGAAAGGTTAAGTAACCTACCTAAGAAGATATGAGTGCCAAAAGCTGGGATGCAAATCCATGCAGTCTGGTTTTAATCTTCATACTCACAAATAACTGTGCCATATGTCTGTACTACTTCTATTGTAATACTTATCACCTTCTATTGTTTGCCTCTCTCCCCTGCCAGACTGTATTCTTTGAAATCAGGGACTTTTGTTTGCAGCAACACCTTCAGTGACTAGAATAGTGCCTAGAATAATACCCAGTGAATTAGAGACCAAAGGAAGTATAAACAAATGAGGTAAAAGAATAGCCATCAGGTTGCATTCAGTTATGGCCAGGGTTAGAGGTTTTGTTTGCAGAGAAAGCTTTTGTTGTTGTTGTTGTGTGTGTTTTAATGTGAGGATAACAAAAAGACTGAAGTCAAAGATAAGCAGAGGTCCAGTTTAAGAAGATGTTAACATCCACTGATTTAACAGTTATTTTAGGGCACACGCTGTAATCCTTTTAAGGAAGGCTTCACAGACTTTGTCGTGCGGTCACTACCAATTTTTTAAAACTGCTTTTTTAAAAAAGAGGCCACTACCTACTCCCGTGTCACTCAAATTATGTTAAAGGACCCAATTCCAGTGCGCAGCACGTCAGCCTCAGATGCAGTATCACGCTGGATCTGAGAATTAAAATTTAAATTGGGGGACACGTAAAAATGTAAGCTCAAGCTGAGTTCCAATTTGCTTGGGGGTCAATGGAAGTGCGCAGTCGGTTTATAGTCGGCACCACCTGGTGTGCACTGAGTACTGTGCGAATGACTGTGTCAGAATAAACAGACATGGGTTTTTCTTAAACAGTAGCAAGAAAAATGCTTGTCATGCAGACCCTGGGCAGCCCCAAGAGAGGGAAATGAAAACTCCAGGCCTACATTCGTCCCTTCCTAGTTCATCTCCTCCCTTTGTTCAGGCCTTTCTCCTATCCACCCCAGGGTGGTTTCCTTAGTCCTCCCGACTCCATCTGCAAGGTTCCATCCTGTGCAACACGGGAAGATCTCTCCGAGGCACCTGGGCTCAGCGAAACAATATTCTGTTTTCCTCCCACGGTGTGTGTGTGTTGGGGGCGGGGGGGGGGGCGCAAACCAGGGCCAACCCAGGCCCTGAGGTCGATCATGCAGGAGTCGGGCAAATGCTGTGTATATACAGCCTCCGTGGTGCTTTTCTTTACGCTCTTCTATCCTTACATGGTCTTCACGAAGAGTCCTTAACCATGATGTACGAGCAGTAGGAAATTACAGCTTATAGACTCCCAGGCACAATATAAATATTTCCCTGAAAGCCAAAATTAGAAGACCTCTCTAAAGTGAGCCGTCAAACAACAGCGATATTCGAACCGGATGGTCCCCAGCACTGTCGAGAGAAGAAAGAGCAGTGTAATCGGTCTCCGCTACTGCGGGCGGACACTAGGAGGATCGTTTCCAGCCCGTTTCCCCATCCTGCTGGGCAGGAGTCGGCTCAGACAAGGAAAAAGAGCCCAGCGGACTAGGGTGGTGGAAAGCACCGGCTATTATTACTATTATCGTCTTTGAGGCCGCGGCCAGCAGCCTGCGCAGGGCACGGGCTCTTCCGGCGCCCCGCCCGGCTTCGCCCTCCGCGCGCGCCGCCCTCCTCCCCCGGAGCCGCGGGGCGGGGAGCGCTAGGAATAGCGCCTGAATCACGGCGGGGCCGCTCGGTGCGGCGGTTACGTAAACAGCCGGCCGGGCGCCGCGGCCCAGGGTAGGAACGGAAACCCTCCGGGTCGGGGTTGTCACTGCGAATAGGGTCCCCCGGAGGCGGCCGGCAGGAGGCGCGGCCGGGGCGGAGGCTGGGGCCCGCGGCCGGGAGCAGCCGGGGGGCGGCGGCGGCGGCGGCGGCGGGCGGGAGCAGCAGCCCCGGGCCGGGCGCCAGCAGGGCGGGCGAGCCCCGCGCTCTCCGCATGGCGGGGAGCGGGCCGCGGCGGCGGCGGCGCTGACGGGCCCGGGGCGGGGCGGGGCGGCCGGGCGGGGGCCTGGGCCCGAGGGGAAGATGAGCGCGCTCCTAGAGCAGAAGGAGCAGCAGGAGAGGCTGCGGGAGGCCGCGGCCTTGGGGGACATTCGGGAGGTGCAGAAACTGGTGGAGAGCGGGGTGGATGTGAACTCCCAAAATGAGGTCAACGGCTGGTAAGTGGGGAGCGGGGGAGGCCCAGGTCAGAGCAGCGGGCCGGGGGGAGGGGCGCCCCTGCCGCCGAGGCCCGGCGCTGCCCGCGGACGCCCGCGGAGGCGTGGCCGGGCGCCGGGGCCTCCGAGGCCTGCGCTCGCGAGGCCAGCCCGGGCTCCCCCTCCCCGCCGCCCCCCTGCGCGGTGCCGCCGCCCGCGCGGCCCTCCCCAGCCCCCGCCCACGTGGTCCTCCCGGGGCAGCGCCCCCCACCCCCCTCCCCCCCGCACCCCGCTGGCTCGCCGGGCCGGAGGGAGCCCTGCCGGCTGCGATTCGATTGATCCGCACGCTCGTTCGTATGGCGCGCACCCCAGTTCCGGGGGCTGAATTATTTTGCCGTAGGAGCTTCTGGAGAACACACCTGTGCACAGCAGAAAAAAAAAAAAAAAGCATTTAAGCAACCGAGCAACTATGAATCTTATAAATTAGCACGGTTTCTTTTCCCAAGACCGGAAGGAAAAAAAAAAATCACTCTTGTGTCTCTCTCTGTGGCCTCACTGCACCAGTGATTTGCAGCCGCCTGTGGAAGGCAGACTTACTCGGTCCCCCGGAGTGTTTTTGCTTTATTTCCTTATTACAGTTTTACATATAGAATTTGAATCCAGACTCTCGATGTTTGCCTGCAGACTGAGTCCTTCCAACTAAAGGAGTCCCCATCTTAGGATGTGCTGGTCAAATTTTTAGTGTTAAGTTACCGAATGTGGTGTTATTCTGTCCTCTTCACACTTCATTTTTGGAGTTTTATTTGAGCCAAGTCGTGCTTAACCTTAGGCCTGTTTTTGCTAGCTTAAAGTGAGTTTGGAAAGGTTTTATTTTTTAAAAGTGGAATCCTACATTTTGGAATGGAGAGGGACATTGGAGATGGCTCCAACTGCAGAAAAAATAACCTGCCCTAAGGTCACACAGCTACTGACAGGCTAACCAGAACCACAACCATGGTTTCCTGACTCGCTTGTAGACTTACCTACCTCCTAAGGAGAACAGCCTAGATAGCTATCCAGAAGGCCAGGAAACAGTGGCCTGCTGCCTTTTGGTTTTGTTTTCCTTAAAAGTGTTTGCAAACAAGCTTGCTGCTCTGTGCGTACCTTTTCTGAGCATTGCTCTGTGGTTCACAAGCTGTGACTCACTGTTTTGGCAGTGGGAGGCAGTGTTGTGTAGAAGGAGTCCAGTCTTTCCAGCAGGTTCTTCACCCTTCCCTGCTTTAGCTAATACAGCCTTGCCTGGGTAACTTCATTTCCCAGTCATTTGAGAAGAGTGTTGTGAGCAAGGAAGGAGAAGCAGCATAGTATGAATCGCTAACATGTATTGAGTTTGCTCTTGACATAAACAAGGCTCTGAGAGCTTATCTCATTCACAACTACTCAAGAACAGAGATGTTACTCTCTCTGTTGTATGGATGGGGAAACCGAGGCCCGGCAAGATTAAGTAATTTCCCCAAGGTCATAGGATTTACTGAAAAGGAAGCCAGCATCTGACTCCAGACCCTACTTTCCTAACCACAATGCCTGCCACGTTGCAGTAGGTGTTTGGTATTTGTAAGTTGAATCTGAAGCAACCTGAAGAGGCTTCTCCTCAATCGGAGAAGATGTCTGTTAGGCACCTCATGTTGGAGGTTCAGGCTTGCATTCGTGATCTCCCCTCATGCCCCTAATTGCCCCAGGCCTGCTCCTCTGAGGCCTGCTCAACTCGGCGTCTGGGGTGCTCAGACCAGAGCCGATGGTGCCCTGATGGTGTCCTTGCCTCCTGTCTCCCTCATATTCCACATCCAGCCAGTCAGCTAATTCTGTCAGCCTCATCTACAGCTGTAGTTAGAATCTTAACACTTCTCATTAGCTCTACCTCTACACCTCTGGTACACAGCCACCATCGTCCTGTTGCTTGGATTCTCGCTGCAGCCCCCCGACTAGTCTCCTTGCTTCTACCCTTCCACCCTGCAGTCTTCTCAGCACAGCAACCAGAGGGATCCCGACATAAAACATAAATCGTAAGTCGGATCCGTTCATTCTGCTCAGAACCCTCTAGTGGTCACCATCCCACTCTGAGGAAAAGCCTGCAGTACTGGAGTTTCTACTTCCTGTCCCTACCGCTCTCCCTCCTTACCTCTATGTCTCATCTCTGTGTTTGCCTCCTTGCTCCCCTGGCCTCCTGGCTTTTCCTGGAACACCAGGCACCATCCTGATTCAAGGCCTCCGTGGTTTTTCTTCCCTCTTAAGTCTAAAATGCTTTTACTCCCTCACCTCCTTTAGGTCTTAGTGTAGATAGGTTGGTGAGCCTTTCCTGGACCCTTGATTTAAGATGGCACCATGCCCCTGCCCTGCCTCTAGCATTCCCAAGTCCCTTCCCTTGCTTTATTGTCTGTGTAATGCTTAATCACCACCTGGCATACTATTGGTTTGGCTTATTTATTTGCTGACTGTCTCTGTTTCCTCTTCCATAAAATGGGAGGAATATTGAAAATAACTAACTCATGGGCTTTTCAGAGATTGAATGAGTTAATGTATGTGAAGCCTTTAGAACAGTGTCCCCCATGTAAAAAAGCATTATATCTGTGTTAATTATTATTTTCTTCTTATTAAGCAGTGCACTATCTAATGGGATACAAAGGTTACCCTCAAATTCAATCTCTAGCATAGACAAGCGGAATGGTTACTGCTTTCAGTCTGTAGTTGCTCAATAACCACAATTTCAGCACTGATGAATGATACCCCGTGCCTCTGGTCTGAAATACTTCCCAGGGCTAACTGGATATACTGACTGCAAATTTAAAGCCTGAAGAGTTGAAGTTCAGAGATAGAATTCCCACATCAGTTGTAATTCAAGTGTGTGCAAACCCCTTGGCTTTAAGAAACAAGTATAATGGCTGGTGAAGAAGTTGAAAATGCTTCCTGGCTGAGTTATGGCTGCCCAGAGCCACACAGGTCTGGGCTGTAAATGATGATCACTCAGGGCGTGGGGTTGTGGAAATCATTCCGTGTTGACTTAACCCCACTTTACATGGTGATGCTTTAGCTAGTTGGTTTTCCCAGAGTGTCTCAGACCCACTGGCAGTAAATTACCTTCTTCAGTCTCAAGCTTGTCATGAACAAGTGATTTACTACCAGCGAGTGAGTACTTTATTTCCAAAAGGGAACATACTTTTCTCATCATGATCCATTCATTTTTGAATGCTAGCTTATCATTATAATTATTCACTTTTCAAGCCTGTGCCACAGAAACACACACACACACACACACACACACACACACACGTACTCTTTCGCTCTCTCTCTCAGCTGCAGTTTGCCCACAATCAAGGATGTTTGGATCCTTCCACTCTGAGCAATGTCCTTCCACTCTGAGCAATGTCCACCTTGTTCTTGGTTCATTTGTTCAGCGATTAAGTACCTGTATGTCCAAGCAGACACTTCCTTATCTTCATGAGCTTGTATTTCAGAAGTTGAGATCAAGCCTCTTCCCTTATTTCTCCCAAATTGGGAATCTTTTCTTCATACAGTTTACCTTAAAGGTACCCAGGTAACCTAATTCTAATGAATAATAGTGTGGAATATCACTCTGAAGTATCAGTGGAGTGGTTCCCAGCCAGCCAGACAGGCTCGCTTTCTGTAAGTCAGAAATGTTTAGGAGGCCAGGGCAAATCAACATCTCCTTGGAACCAAATGAACTTTCTGGATAGTTAATACTTCCAGGTTGGTGACCTATCCCTCAGTACTGAACACATCATTCTGTTCTTTACTATATTGTATTTGGCCATAAACTGAAGATACTTACCTCCGTTAGAGAATTGATGAGTGGGGACATTTCAGAACAGAGGGGAAAAATACTTTCCTTCTACAATAATCGTTCAGCTTTGGCAACTGAGGATGAATTTCGTAACTTTGAATCCTTTCATTTCTGTTAAGATGGAGTTTTTAACCAGCATGCTAATTACATTGCTATGCAGTGTTAAAATAATAGCCCTTCAGAGTGCGCATAATTCCTTCCTATGTATACAATAGTAAATAATTAGTTTTACTTAAATGAGTCTAATATGTTAGAAGAGCTTGTTCTTGAAAATTTTGGTCATTGATGTACATTTTTCAAGTGCCTTAGGAATTAAAGTCTGTGTGCCATGCCTTACGCTTAAGCAGATGAGCCTTCTGGAGGGGACTAGAGGAGCCAACTTTTTCAAAAATGGAAATTTCAAAACCTTGTGTGTGTATGTGTGTGTGTGTGTGTGTGTGTGTGTGTGAAGGGAAGAAAAGGCAAAGAGTGAGCAACTGAGATTCATCTGAGAATATCTACTATAGCAATAATAATTTCAGCAGCAGAGCAAGCTGTAGATGATTATTAGCCTGATATTTAATATTCGCGTGTCATTTGATGCATATGGAGCAAGTTACTATTGTTCCTGAAAAGGAATGTGGCACTCTAAAAATAAAAACATTTTAAGGAGACTGGGACAATCTAATGAACATTACTGATGGAAAACCACTCAGCAGTACCAGTAGAGGTAGCTGGCCAGTGGAACCCCCTGGAAGCCATTGAAACAAAAGCACCTTGAATAAATTGGTTTTTCCCAAGGGCCTGGAATGAAATTTGGAAATAAATTTCAAGCATACTAAATATTTTGATCATCTGCTTTCTGAAAAGAAAAGCTGAGGTTGCCAGCCTGGCTTCCTGGTTCTGGCTGAACTCTTAATGGGCTTGCATGTATTTCTTGACTAGCATATGGAATTTGAAATCCCAAACCACCTCTCCTTGATTAACTCTGTTTTTTTTTTTTTCCTTTTCTGCGGACAGGACCTGTTTACACTGGGCATGTAAACGCAATCATGGTCAGGTGGTCTCTTACTTATTACAATCAGGAGCTGACAAAGAGATTCTTACAACAAAAGGAGAAATGCCAGTCCAACTGACATCAAGGAGGGAAATTAGGAAGATCATGGGAGGTGAGTCTGTGTTTGGGGGCAACTTTTGATTTTGTCAAACTAATTTCAGACTTGCAGTATTATTGGCTGTGTTCTTTTTTTTTTCTTTAAGATTTTATTTATTTATTTGAGAGAGTGAGAGTGAGAGAGCATGATTAAGGGGAGGGCAGAGGAAGGAGTAGACTCCCCACTGAGCAGGGAGCCCCATGTGGGACTCGATTCCAGGACTCCGGGATTATGACCTCAGCCCAAGGCAGACGCTGAACGGACTGAGCCACCCAGGCCCCCTACTGGCTACACTCTTGATGGCAGTCAAACCACAAATACATTTTTTAACATTTATTTTTCTTTATTTTTTTCTTTATTTCTTTATGATATAAATACATTTTTAAAAGCAAAAGTAATATTACTGTGCCAAGACAGTAATTCCATGTGGTTTCCAGGCAGGTAGGCATTTTCAGGTTTTATATTTTTAATCTGTGAAACTTAAGGTGGCAAAAATGGTAATCACAAACTTTGATGAAACAGTCCTTTCTCTTCTGATTTGAAGAGTCAGTGAACACTGAACAAAATATGTCATATACCAAAGAACACTAGCTTTCACAAGACACTCTTTTCTGGGTGATCTTTAAAGGGCCGTGTAAATGCTCTGTGTTCTCTTCTTTGTAAGTGGAAGAAGACGATGGTGCCGACAGCCTCCCCCAGCTAAAGAAGGAGTCAGAACTGCCCTTTGTTCCCAACTACTTGGCCAACCCAGCCTTCCCTTTTATCTACACCCCTGCGGCAGAGGATCCAGGCCAGCTACAGAATGGGGGCCCCTCCACACCGCCGGCATCACCCCCTGCAGATGGCTCTCCTCCATTGCTCCCCACAGGGGAGGCTCCCCCGGCGGGGGCCTTTCCACGGGACCACACCTCTTTGGCTCTGGTTCAGAACCGGGATGTGTCTGCCCCCTCTGCCATACTCAGAACACCAGAAAGCACAAAACCGGGTCCTGTCTGTCAGCCACCAGTGAGTCAGAGCCGCTCGCTGTTCTCTTCTGTCCCGTCCAAGCAGCCAGTGTCTCTGGAGCCTCAAAATGGGACCTACACAGGCCCGACGCCAGCATTCCAGCCATTCTTCTTCACAGGGGCATTTCCATTTAACATGCAAGGTAAGCCTGCTGCAGTCTGCGGCTGTCCAGAGGTTTCCTGCTGTACCTCCTGGGTGGTGGTGGGGAGGAGGGTGTTGGGTAGTGTCGGTAAGGTGGGATTTATTTATGTACAGAAATCTATTCACAATCTTACAGAAATTTTGCAAGACTTGTATGAGGAGCTCTCTTTACTCTGATTCACAAATTGTTTACCTTTTGCCTTGAAATAGTTAAGTGTATATTTCCTAAGAACAAGGATGGTCTCTCTTACATAACCACAGTCCGATGATCAAATTTAGGAAATGTAACCTTGCTATAATACCATTCTCCAATCCAGGCCATTTTTAGATATTGTCAGTTGTCTCCATGGTGCTCTCTGTGCTGCCTCTACCCCTGCCTCCTGCCCCCAGCTCCTCCTGGGGATACCCGTTGCACTTAGCTATCCTATTGTTCCCTTCTCCTTTCACCTGGAAGGTTTCTCAGCCTTTCTCTATCATTTTGGACCTCTAGTTTTGAAGAGTCCAGTCCAGGTATTGTGTAGAAAATGATCCTCTATCACTTTTCTCTATATACTAGTTGGTATTCTACTGTAAACAGGGGCCTCCCCTTCTCCTCCATGTATATCAGTATGAACCTGTAGATTCTTTTTTTTTTTTTTTTTTTAAGGTTTTGTTTATTCATGAGAGACACACAGAGAGGTGCAGAGGGAGAAACAAGCTCCCTCTGAGGAGCCCAATGCGGGACTTGATCCCAGCCAACCACTGAGCCACCCAGGTGCCCCTCACAGATTCTTTACATTAGGTTATAATGCATTATTATCATTATCTTTTTTTTTTTAAAGATTTTATTTATTTATCTGAAAGAGAGCATGAGTGAGAGAACACAGCCGGGGGATAGGGAGAGGGAGAAGCAGACTCCCCTGCTGAGCAGAAAGCCTAATGCAAGGCTCGATTCCAGGATCCTGGGATCTTGACCTGAGCCGAAGACTTAACCAACTGAGCCCCCCAAGCACCCGCATTACTGTCATTATCTTGATGTTCAGATTATGCCAGATCTGTCCAGAGGGAACCCAGTTCCCATGTCGCTTGGACGTGTCCCATCATTCTTGGAGCATTTCCTTACTTTCTAGTCCAGGAAGAGGGTCCAGGCTCCTACTGTTACCTCCCTCGCCCCAGCCCTGGAGTCAGCCATTTCTCTAAGAAGTCCTGTTCTTTCAGATGAGAGTGGTGTTCAGGTACTAGGATCTGGACACTGGGTACACTTATACTCCAGGTGTGTCATGTCTTCTAGGTCTACATGGAGAACAGAGCCAGGAAAGAAAGGAAGAAAAAAGCAAACAAACATACATGCACATTCATATATACACTTTTTCCTACATTTCTGTATCTATTTATCTTTTTTTTTTAAGATTTTATTTATTTATGTATTTATTCACGAGAGACACAGAAAGAGAGAGAGAGAGAGAGAGAGAGAGGCAGAGACATAGGCAGAGGGAGAAGTGGGCTCCATGCAGGGAGCCCCATGTGAGACTCAATTCCAGCTCCTGGGCTCACTGAGCCAAAGGCAGATGCTCAACTGTTGAGCCATTCAGGCGTCCTGTATCTATCTTTTTTTTAATTTATTTTTTATTTTTTTATTTTTTTTTGTCCTGTATCTATCTTTATAAAAGTATTAAAAGACATAAGTTCATCCAGATACCTCCAATTCTATCAGACACCACAAGGTACAGGCCAGTCTTACCTTCACTTTTTCCACATAAGTCACCCTGTCCTTTTCTGGTTTGGAGGACCTGCTACTCTAGGCGCTGGTGACAGTGGCCTAGGCATGCTATGAAGGACTCGTACATAAGGAGCAAAGCAGAACCACCAAACCCACCTAGGCACTTAGCTTGGGCCATCTTGGCAGCCAGGCTCAGAATTTAGGGGCAGACTGCTTAGATCCCAGACCCTGAATGAAGTGCACAGATTGCTTCCGTGTTGAGGTATCCTGCATTCAGATCATAGATAGACGGTCTTTTTCTTTTTCTTTTTCTTTTTCTTTTTCTTTTTCTTTTTCTTTTTTTTAGATTTTATTTATTCATGAGAGACACACAGAGAGAGAGAGAGGCAGAGACACAGGCAGAGGGAGGAGAAGCAGGTTCCACACAGGGAGCCTGACATGGGACTCGATCCCGGGTCTCCAGGATCAGGCCCTGGGCTGAAGCAGTGCTAAACCGCTGAGCCACCAGGGCTGCCCTAGACTGTCTTTTTCATACTAGTAAGTTATCTTTCTGCTCTCTCACTGTATTTACTGCCAGGAGGTTCATCTTTCATAAATACACTTAGAGTCACAGTCATTACGTTCTCATAGAGTCACTCCTCTCCCATATCTTATGTGTGCCTTTTCTTCAGCTCTCTTCCCATTCCCTGCTCATGTGTGGTTTGATTCTCAAATCCATTCGTGTGCCTTTATGTCAGCTCCAGCAGCAGAAGCAAATTGTCCTTCTACACACTGGATGGTTGTCTCTCCCAGCCCCTGCCCTTACACAACCCCCTTTTATTCTGTGAACCCTGTCTTTGACATAGGGAAGACAGTGCAGGAAGCCGCTGGCAGAGCCAGAAATGGGGTTGAGCTCACCCCCACTGAAGGAGCTGGGTTTTCTCATTGAGAGGTACAGCCTTCGGCACAGGGCATGATTATGTATGATCATCTTCTGGAAAAGATCTTAAATTACATTGGCTGACTGTGTAGGAACCATCCATTAGCATTTCTCTCTCCTTTTTTCTAGAGCTGGTACTCAAGGTGAGGATTCAGAACCCATCTCTTCGAGAAAATGATTTCATTGAAATTGAACTGGACCGGCAGGAGCTCACCTATCAAGAATTGCTCAGAGTGAGCTGCTGTGAGCTGGGGGTTAATCCAGACCAAGTGGAGAAGATCAGGAAGTTACCCAATACCCTGGTAAGAAAGGTAAGAACGGTCTGTTAAGCATGTGTGGTTGGTAGCTTTTTTGCATTTTGGAAAATAGCCAGTTTCCTCCTTGGCTGTATGAATCATAGTTGAGAACTGAAAAGAGACCAGAAAAGGAGCAAAGGGTGGTTTTCCAGACACTATCACTGAGCTTTTCTTTCCCTCTACTAGGTCTACTCGGACATGACATTTTTGAAAGTTGTAGGTGCCCAAGAGAATTTCCTGAGCTGCCACTCACATGTACCTATATTTGGTTGTTTGTGTAGTGACATGTAAGGATTACTTAGTGTACCAGCAGATATGCCCCATGTTAAGAACCAGGTTAAATTACAGGGCAAACCCACATGGATACATGTGTGGGCCTGCCAACATCTGTGGTTTTCAGGGCAACTGGGAAAACTGATCTAAATGGCCTCTCACTTCGGGGGGTGCTTATCCTAGGGCAGCTGCTGTTAAGGGCTCCTGCACCCTGTGGACCCAACTCACACCCCTGGGGAACTTCCTGCACTATCTACTCTCAGTGACATTGTGCCATAGGGGTCTTCTTCTCCTTCCTCTTCTTCCTCCTCTTCCCCCCACCCTCGTCCCCCACTTCCTTTCCTCCTCCCCTCCTCCTTCCCCCATCTCCCTCTCCTCCCTTCTCCTCCCTCCTCCTTCCCCCATTTCTCCCCCTTCTCTTCCTCCTCCCCCTCTTCCTCTTCCTTCCTTTCTGTCCTCCCACCTCCCCCTTTCCCCCTCCTCTTCCTCCTCCTCCCCCTCCTCCTCTTCCTACTCTTGCTCCTTATACTAGTAAGCCGCCTTTGAGGCTTTAAAATGAGCTGAGATACTGGTATGGACACAACACACCAAACACATAGAGACAAGTGATGACTCCTAATCTGTTTAATCTATTTTGTTTTAGGACAAAGATGTCGCTCGACTCCAAGACTTTCAGGAGCTGGAACTGGTTCTAATGATAAGTGAAAACAATTTTCTGTTCAGAAATGCTGCATCCACACTGACTGAAAGACCTTGCTACAACAGGAGGGCTTCCAAACTGACTTACTGACACAGTGGGGACTTTTATTGCTGAGTACTGTGACAGTGTGCAGCACCTCTGGGCCAAGGCCAAGCCATGGATCTGAATGCCTTGGGCTCCCGGGAGGGCCCCGGTGCCACTGTGTAGTGTACACTAACATGGTTCTGCCAAGGTAGGAAGCCCCTGACACCCACCCCACCCCCCAGCAGCGGTGCCACTCCTCCAAGCCTCTTGGTGCACAATAAACCGATTGCTTGAAGCTGCAAACAGCTGAGAAGTGGTCTGGAGAGGCAGAAGCTGGCAGTTCTGAATCCCCTGTCTCATGTGCCCCGAGTAAGTGAGTGGTCCCAGCAGATGAGAGAGAGCAGAGCAGGCCTCTTACAGCCACACCTGTGGCCAGTGCACCTGCAGGGCGGGCCTGGGCCTGCTCTATGGGTGGTGCACCCTTGCGCCTCTGCACCCTGGGCCGGCTGCAGAGGAAACTGGGGAAAGCACAGGTACCGGGCAGAGACTTTTCGTGTGACTAGTGGCTGTGAAGTTTCACATAACATATTTATACACGTTACTCAGGTTCAAAGTATTTAAGAATACAGTTACCTAGTTGTAAGTCCGCTGTTAACCAAAAGAGCTGCCCCTACCCCCGCTACCCCTTTAATCCTTTTTGAGTGCTCACCGGCTTCTCTGGTCCACCATTGCCTGGACAGTCATCGCTGCATTAACTATGTGGCCACTAGAGGGCTCTCTGATGCTTTCCAGAAGAACAAGAGCTTTTTTTTTTTTTTTTCCTTTTTTTTTCTTTTTTTTCCTTTCAATCTCTGAAGTGGTTCCTGTCCTCTCCATGTTTTCATCGCACTGTCTGAGAAGAGCACAAACATCACCAGGTCCGTATTCTCCACTTTCATTTCCCACCAGAAATGAAGAGCATTTTTTGAAACCGAGCCTGTTGCTGTTTTTAAGGTTATTGTGGGAAACCTGACCTAAGGGAGTTAGCATCTTTATTTTTATATCAAAGATAAAGGTTATTTTGAAATTATCAGGATTTTTACACAACCCTGAAATCTGTTGCTTTTGTAAACAAACTATTTCCCCCCCCCACCACCACCACAGGTCCACTTCACAAAGTCAGTTGTGAGCTTACCAGGCTTTGTTCAGGAAGACACCTGATGAAGACTCTTGAGCCTGGCCTACCAGTTTTTTTTTTTGTTTTTTTTTAAAGAGTGCATTCAAGAATTCTTTTCCTTTTCCTCGGTGTCATTAATGTTAGAGGAGCCACTGTCTTGTTGAAAAACAGCTTAACTTTAGAAATAAGAACGAGCACACTTAGACGAACAGGAGGGCAGGGGTTCGAAGCCAGCTGTTGAAGAGCATCCCTGCTGTCTTAAGAAGCGTTTTCCCCATAGTGCCTATAGTTTCCAAAGAGACTTAACTTCCTAACTGTGTTAATTTTATTGGAACACTGCAACCGATGGAGCGAGAACACACAGAAGGCGTCAACGGAAGAGAATGTTGTGCTTAGCTAATGGCCTCCTGCGGTTGCCTCTGTGCTGAGCTGAGGTGGAGGTGTTTTCAAGGCCAGCTTCCTGGAGTCACTCTGTTCTGTGACTTCACCGTCCTCCACCAATTACCCGATGGTGACTTACCCTTGCATGGTGTTGGCATCACCGAGGAAAGGTTACTTATCATCCCTTCTCTGAAAGGCTTTGAAGAGGAAACCTCCCTTGTGTTTCAAGCAACCAGAAGCTAGTTTACCTAAACACACTAACCTTTTTTCCTTCCCTTTGGAAAAAGTTAACAACGTACTGATAACATGAAGGCTAGTTCCATCCTGAAGGAAATAAGTCCAGTATTAATTTATGTGTAAATCACTGGGGTTAAACTCTTCTAGCCGTCTAGATCAATTAGAGACTCAGAAGCAGTGGAGGTCCCTGCCCGGAGGCGGCCCTACGGGAGGAGTAGCTCCAGGGCATTTAGAAACAGAGGTTAGCAAGGGAGACAGGGAGACCCTGGTGAAGGTGAGGGCAAGGGTGGGGCTTAGTGGCTCTGGTGGGAGCTGAGCCCTCCGCTGGCCTCTCTTCTCCTTTAAAAAGTCTTCTGTGGTCAACTGACTCCTGCGTCTGGCGGTGGGATGAGACTGCACAGTTGATGGTAGGTGAGTTTAAAGTCTTAATCTATGCATTCAGAGAAATATTTTTATATGCTTTGTGTAATTTATAACAAGGACTTTTTTTTTAGCTTTGTTAACTGTGAATTCACCCCTCCTCCACTGCATATTTAAAGCATGTGTTCACACTATGTGTAAACATTCACTGAAGACTCTATTCCTTGTGCATTGCCGACTGTTCATAACAAGTATCATTAAAATAAAATATTAACAGACTGAGCCCATATCCTTTAATTTTGGCTCCTAAGCAGTACTGCCCTTCTAACCTTGGTGGGGGGTGCAGTTTTCAGATTCCTGGACAGCCCAAGGAACACAGTGCTCTGGAGGAAAAAATAGAAGGGACCGTTGCCCCCACCTGAGGCACCTCTGTCCTGTGGCTGCTGGGTTCTCAGGCCCTGTCACTTGGCACCTGGAGACAGATATGTTGTGCAGTGCCTTTTCTCCTGGCTCACAGCAGTCAGCTTCATTTCCCCGGAGGAGCTGAGCCAGCTAGATGGAGGTCATCCTCTATTAACCACAGTTTTTGATTATCCTATTTACTTTATGCAACTGAGCCTTTCCTTTGGGCTGTCAGCACCTGTCAGGGCCTCTATGAGCTCAGAAGCAAACTCCCGAGGCAGAAGAGGAAATACATATAGCCTTGCACCTTCAGATCTTCAGCCGAGCACGATGCCGAATGAATCTGCGTTTCTGTTGGTTTAGGGCGGCCGGAGCCTCACAAAGCAGACGTCATGCCAAATTGGCCTAATAAATCAGGGAGCACAGCAGAGACCTTTTCTTAGCACCAAGGAGAAGCAGAATAATTTGGGCATTTGTGCTTTCATACTCGCTTTATCACAAGGATGGAAGTCTTCTTCCATACACTCATAAACATCCTGGGCAGAAACAGGCTGCCAAAAAAAAAATGTGATTAACCTTTAACAAATGGTCCCGCAGCACAGGCTGACCCAATACGTAGAGGAAAACCAGATCAAAGGAGCCATCTCTGCACCTACCACAAACCATTTAGGGAAGAAAGACAAACCATCCTCTCCCACTAGTCACATCACATCGAGCAGAAAGGTCAAGGAAGTGAGAGAGTCAGAGATCAGAAAACTTCTAAGGTAACAAAGAGGAGAGATCCATCCCAAATATAAGGCCTTGTGCCAGATGGACTCTGACCTGCAGGAAATGAGCATTGTTTTGGCTTGCTCAACAAGAAATTTAATGAACCCCCTCAAGATGTGTTTACCAGCCTGGACTTTCAGGGTGGGGGGTGGCCCCTGGGCCCCTCTTTGTTCCCACATCGAGCTTTGGCCAGACTGAGAAAGATGAATGGCTCGGAGGCCTCACTGGTGGTGGGGACCTGTCTGGAATAGACTTCTAAAGAAGCAAGGAAAGGAAGCACCCTGCTCATCTCAGCCACTGGAGAAGCAGGCGTGGAGGTCTGAGGGACGGCATAAACTGTGAAGGTGCTCATAGCAGCCTTCCCAGGAGGCCTCGAATCAGATTTCAAGGGCTTTATTTCTCGCCTTTTTACAGTATCTGCACAGCAGAGCAGGAAGTACTGGCAATTACCCAGTGAATTTTGGCTGTGAAGACAATTTTTCTAGCCAAAAGCTCTCGAGTCTGAAGTTTTCAGATAATTCCAGCCATGTGGATGTGTATAAAGTCCACTTCCACCTCTCTCCCTGCCTCCCCCAAAGGTCCTAACCCCAAACCTTGTGAACAGGCAGAGAGAGGCTACGTCGGGCTATATGTATTGTTGACCACATAGCTTGATTTCATCAGTGCCCCGTTTTTAATGGATTCAGGCCAGCACCCCAGAGTACAGGACTCTGTTCCTGAGGACGGCCTGACCTGGCAGTCTGCTGTTCCAGGAGGAAAAAGCTTTATTTAAAAAAAAAAAACAAAACCCCAACGACTTCAGAGTAGAAAATATGAAAAATCATACAGAGTAGAAAGGTCACTCCATGAAATGATTGAAAACAGCACAGTGTGGAAATAACACTAACTTGGGAATCAGGAGACCCAGGCAGCAGTCTGGGCTCTGCCTTAAACTAGCTGTGCCTGAAGGCAAAAATCCAACAAATGTCCCGGCATCTGTCATCAGGTCCATCCTGCAGATGTGGTTGGTGTCGTCCTCTTTCCTGAGGATGGGTGGCTAGGAGGAAGTCCCAGGAATGTATTTTAGGCAAGTCCAGCGTCTCTGGCCATCCCGTAGAAGATGCCTCTGGCTGCAATGAGGTTGGCTGGAGAATCAAATTCAGCTATCATCCCTTTGTCCAGGACAAGGACCCTAGCCAAAGAAAAGAAGTGGTCAGATTTCCATCAACCTAGACCTGGCCTTCTAGTCCACCCCTCCCTTCTGGGTACTGACTGCTCAGACCCAGCGGTGACATGCCAACCCTCCTACTTCAGGCGATCCACCCAATACAGCCGCTCTGCCACATGTGCACGCTTGCAAGGCTGGTTATTTTAGCCGTTCCGTTTGCTCTCCTGGCAGATGAGGCGGTTTCTGGGATCAAACACAAGGTTCCTATTCATCTCTGCTAGTCGGAGCTCTGAAAACCTTTCCTAATGAGCCCTTCCCTCACCGGGGTCACAGGACTGTGCCCAGGGAGCCACGGGCCTGTGCGCTGGGCCCTGTGCGCTTCCATCTGCTTTGTGCCAACTCACAAAGGCACACGGCAGGAAAGCAGGCTGCTGGGAGGCCTGACACTGGAATCTGGGACTTTGGCTGCAAATCTGGTTGCTGCTGATGGATGGATCTACACACGCACACACAGTCAGGCCTGGGCCTGGGATTCGAATCCCCTGCCAATTAAGCACAGAGTGCCCCTGGGGCAGAGTCACCAGCCTGGCTCCCAGGGTAAGGCAGGAGCAGAAAGGGCTCTCCTGTGCCAGGGGAGATGCCCCTTTGATGGGAGGAGGTGGCCGTACTCTGTTTCCTTACCTCCAGGGCTCCTGGGAACGTGTCCTGGGGAGGTGTGTGTCTCTGCACATCTCTGCCTGGCCACTGCCCGAACTGGAGCCCAGAAGATGGCCTCTCCTCCCTTCAGTGGCTTCTCACTGTTCTTAGGGTAAGGACTGGCTGCTTTACCACAGTCCTCAAAGTGCAGCATAGTAGGGCCTGTCCCTCTGTCTCTCCTCATTTTGGTTCTACTGCCCCCTTCATCCTTTGCACTCCAGTCTCATGTGCCCTCCTACCTCAGGGCCTTTGCATGTGTTGCATCCTTTGCCTGAAATTTGCATCTGTATCCCATTTCCTCACCCACTCCCCAGCTCTTATTCGTCCTTTAGGGCCTGGCTGGTACTTCCTTTTCTTAGGAGAGATAGTGTCCCGCTGCCCAGTGTGGACTGGCTTCCTCTGGTCTACACACATGGACCCCTGCTTCCTTCCTGCAGGCTCTACTAATATGTCCAATAGCATGATGATCTGATTAATTTCCACTGGTCCCACTAGAATGAACGAACTCCTAACCCCCAAGGTTGGTTTGAGCCTTCTACCCTCGGGGCTGCTGGCAAAAATCACATTCAGTTAGCATGGGAAATGATCCTCTCAGCCCATCCTTGTCCCTTTTCTGGACGCAGGGCCTAGCACCTCCTGTCCACCCTCTCTTGTCTAGTGGGGTGCTGGGGTAGGGCTGGAACAGACAGATGGCAGCATCGGGCATTCTCAGCGTGGTTCCCAAGTCCGTGGGGGCTGCATGGGGACACTTCTAAGACAGGGGCAAGGTCTCCCCCATTGCCCTGTCCACGGCATCCTCCCCATGTCCCCAGGCCTGTAGGTGTTTATTTTGTGAATGATGGCCTGATGAGATGTGCTCCTGCCACACTCCTTCAACAGATTGGCTGCAACTTCCTCCTCATCACTCCTTTGAGCTCCCACGTCCCTGAAGGGGCCAGTCTGCCAGGCCAGCACCAGGTCACTTCCTTGAGGCTTCGGAGCCACCCAGGCCCTCACCTGTCCTCTGGCACCACACCTTAACATTGGACACAATGAGGGAATCGGTCCCAGATTTTCCTTTGGGCTGAGTGGCTGCCTCCCTAGGGAAGGCATAAGATCTCAAGGGCAAGGCCCCTTCCCTAATCCTTAGATGAAGAACTGGTGCCAGAGAGCATTACAGAAAGGGGCTGGGGAGCAAACAAACACTTCCCAGGATCACCTGCACTTGAAACACTTCAATTCATTGACTCTTTACAACCACCCCAAGAGAGGTTCGGCACATTGGCCGAGGTCACATGGCAGCCAGTGGCTGCGGGGCCTGGGACTCAGCCCTCTGCTCTCTCACCTCAGAGCACTGCTCCACACGGTACGATCAGGGTCCAGCCCACCAAGGCAGGGACCTGAGCATCACACACTTCTTTCAGTGGCTTCCTCATCTATACACCCAGGCCAGACTGAGAGCGAGGTACAAACGAAGGGATGGCTGTGTGGGTGCTCTAAGCATCAGTGCTCAGGAAGCGAGTGTTTTGTCACAAAGGACCCAGTTCCATGTCACAGCATTCACAGAAAGCTGGAGGGAGGTGGCTGGGGCACAATTCACAATGCCTAGGGAGCCCCGGCGTGCCCCTTCCCTACATGCTGGTGACCTGCAAGTGTCACCTTGTGTCTCAGAAAATGTCACTGTGCCCCCCGTGTGCAAATGACTCCACTCTCTCCTACCCGTTAGCCATAACTTGGGAAGTCCTGCTCTGCCCCCCATGCCCTAGACAATCCCACGAGCTCTCCTGTGTCCGGATCACCTTAACCTGCCTGCCCCTTCCTGGTGGCCTAGATAGCCCCACCAGGCCCCCCTCTGGCAGGGTCTGGTGCCCCACCTGGTGTAGTCCATGATGGTGTTGAGCCGGTGTGCGATGGTCAGCACCGTGCAGCTCTCGAACTGGGTGCGGATGGTGGCCTGGATGAAGTCGTCAGTCTCCAGGTCGATGGCTGCCGTGGCCTCGTCTAAAACCAGGATTCGGCTCTTGCGGAGCAGGGCTCGGGCCAGGCATACGAGCTGGCGCTGGCCCACGCTGGAAGGGGGAAGGCAGGCATCTTGAGCTGGGTACCCCCACCTGCCCCCACCCCCACCCCAGGCCTCGCTCCCTGGACTGCTTTTGTCTCCATGCCTTCCCAATGGCCCCAGACTGGCTCTCTAACTCCTGCCATTTCTGCCTCAACGCAGTCCTCCCAGAACATGGAGTCATCGATGTCTGGACCCCACCGGATGATGAGGGTCTGGGGTGGAGCCAGTGCTCAACAGCACTGTGAAATCCAGTCTGTCTCTGGCACCCCAGGCCTCCTCTTTCTCCATTTTCCCTGTCCTCACTCCTCAACTAGTTCTGTGATGCTTCTCTGCTTTACCCTATCAGTCATGTACACTCTAGAAAGAACACACCTAAATGGCACTTGCTGGATATTTGCACTCATTAGGCTGTCTTGCTGAGTTTAATATGCTTAATATCACTACTTCGGACAGTCATTTCCCAGCCCCATGGGGGAATGCAGGACAGGGCTCTGCGGTGGGAACAGGAAGGGCCAGGGCAGGGAGGACATGGGGATTCCAAGTCTGGTCAGTGGGGAAGTGGAGGGGAGGTGGGGTGCATACCGTCAACCCCTTGCCTTGGAAGCCAGAGCTAGTGAACCAAGCAAGGCTGTGTTCCCAACCACAGAGCTGTACCCCCACACCCAAGGACAAATACCTCAGCCTTTCCCAAAGGGGTGAGTCACCATAGCCCAAGTGAAGGCCAGGCTCTCTCCCTGGCCCATTCCCGCAGCTAATGAAGGTTTTGGCAGCGAAGTGAGCCTCCAGCTAGAACTCGAGGCTGATTTATGGTAGGACTGGCACAGGATGCAGGTTATGCTTATTAAAGTGGCTACGAGCTTTGTGAGGGAGGAGGAGAGCTGCCCCATTTCAGACCCTGGCAGATGTGGGAATGGAGGGAATGCTCTAGGAGAGGTGCTGATAACAAACAGGGATAGGAAGATGGAGCAAAATCAGCTACGGGGTACAGGGTCAGGAACCACCCCAACATGGCTCTGTAAGTGAAATCCAGTTGATGGGCATACTCAGTCTCCCAGGACTGCCTTGGGGCCAGAGTAGGCGCAGGGGCGTCCACCCACCAGGCTGTGATGCAGTGAGGAAGGGTTGGAGGCAAAAGCCCCCACTCTCTGAACCCCTGCCCCTCCCCTTGCTAGTTGAGCAGCTTTGGGCAATAATTTTATACTTCAGAGCCTCATTTCTGGCCCACAGGACTGCAGCAAAGATTAAACAGGATAGTGGATGCCAAAGTGCTTTGAACACAATTAAGTGCTGAGCAAATGTAAAGGTTTTTGTTTTTGCTTCTGAGGTCTGGAGAGAGTCCATGGGTGTGGACTGAGCAGAATAATACAAATAAGAATAGCTAAATATAACAGGAGTGTATCCAGGCTAAGTGCTTTCTATTTCATCATTATGACCTAAAGACTGCTCTGTCCAAACGATAGCCACTGGCCACATGTGGCTACTGAACACTTGAAATGCGGCTAGTCTAAATAAGGATGTACGGTAAATGTGAAAATACACACGAGAGTTCAAACTTAGTGTGAAAAAAAAAGCAAAATATCCCTAATAATTTTATATCAATTACTTGTAGAGATGATAATATTTTAGATATATTGGGATAAATAAAATAGGTACACTATTCAAATTTATTTCACCTGCTTTTTTTTTAAGATTTTATTTATTTATTCATGAGAGACACAGAGAGTGAGAGAGAAAGGCAGAGACACAGGCAGAGGGAGAAGCAGGCTTCATGCAGGGAGCCCGACACGGGACTCGATCCCGGATCTCCAGGATCACACCCCGGACTGAAGGCGGTGCTAAACCACTGAGCCACCCGGGCTGCCCTCTTTTTCTTTTTTTAATATGGCTACTGGAAAAAAAATTTAATGACATACGTGTAATTAAATAAAATATTTAATTACATATATATGGGCAGCACGGTGCAAAGAGGTATGGGGCTGTTGCTGTCCCCCTTTTAAAGTGAAGGGAGAGGCAGAACAGAGAGGTTAAGCAACTTGCCCCAAGTCACACAGCTAACACAGCCAGGGGAATCTCAAGCCTTTAGACTTAGTAAGATGTAACTTCTGGCCCTCCCTGTTGCACAGCCCAGGAGCTGGGGATATAACACTGGGGCTATAAGAAAGTGAAGAAGGGCTTGGAGAGCTCACTTTGCTCACTCCTAAGCTACAGATGAGATTGCAGAGCCATCTTGGGAAATATCTGTGATCTCCCCAACGCATGAGAGATTGCCTCTTACCTGATCCACAGCTTGAGTACAGACTCCCCCCACCCCAGGCCAAGCATAGCACTGACAACCTCACAGGACAGGACCGAATAGGGCTTTGGAATCTCCCAGACCTGATTCTAATCCCAGGCATACCTTCTCCCAGCTAGGTGACTTTGATTCTGCCTCAGTTTCCTCATTTGCAAAATGGGACGATCACCAAATCTAGGGCTTGTGTGAGGAGTCACTGAGATAGTGCACCATGCCTGGCACAGAATATGTTCAATACGAAAAGACCCCGCCTAAGCACACCCAAGCTGAGATGGGAGTAGGGAGGGCCGGAGGGGGCTGGCCTCAAATGACTCTGTGTCATTTGATGCTAGATCCTCTAGCTCCTCAGGGTGCTGTTCCTGACACCCCCCAATCCCAGCTCCCTTACCTGAGGTTCTCCCCTCCCTCTGAGCACTGGAAGTCCAGGCCCGCCGGCTGTGAGCTCACAAAGGTGTGCAGGTGGGATAGCTCCAGGGCTCGCCATAGATCTTCCTCTGAGTAATACCCAAAGGGGTCCAGGTTCATACGCAGGGACGCAGAGAACAGGATGGGGTCCTGGGGACATGACAAGGCCTCAGCAGAGGGCAGCTCAGGCCCCATGAGGAGCCATGGGCCCCAGGGCCAGGGAAAAAGCAAGGGATTAGGTGGCAGCACTCCCATTCTGTCCCCAGCCCTCCAGGAGGGAGGCAGCAGCCAGATAAATGCCTGTGGGAAGGTGATAAACCTCAGCTTTGCCAATCACAAAGTCCTCCGTCAAAGCAGAAAGCGGAGCCGCTAATCTGACTCCAGAGTGTCCAGTCAGCAAAAAAAAAAAAAAAAAAAAAAAACCCAGAGGAACCAGAAAAAGTGATATGAAATTCCGAACTGTGGAGCAAGGAGACCAGGACAGAGCGTCCCAGAGGGTGGGGTGCTAGAAGGATCCTGTGATCTGGGTCTCAACCGGTGGCCCAGGTGGTTGGAGGGCAGAGGTCGATTGGGCCAGGACACGTCTGACCCTTTTGGATCCGTGACAGGTGGCTGCTCTGTGGCTCTGCACCTGTTGTGGGACTCTTCCGGTCACAAGTCCCAGGCCTGGACCCCCAGCAACAGAGCAGAGCCGGGCCTGCCCCCCAGGGCTGGGGGCAGGTCCATGTCAGGCTCCTACCTGGGGAATGATGGTCAGCTGAGAACGCAGGTCGTGGAGGCCGATGTCTGCCACATTGAGGCCGTCGATGCGGATTTCACCCTCGGCCGCCTCCAGGATACGGAACAGGCAGAGGGTCATGGACGATTTGCCGGCCCCCGTGCGGCCCACGATCCCCACCTGGAGGGAGTGAGGGGGGCCATGGGGGGGCGGGGGTTGGGAGGAGTCACTGAGGGGGGTGGGGGGAGGATGGATCTCTAAGGCTCCCAGACGTCTGGGCTGCCGCACCTGCTCGTCCATAGCCTACGTCCACTCCCACCCACAAACCCACGTCTCACGCACCTTCTCACCCCCGTGCACGTGCAGACTCAGCTTCTTCAGCACGAGCTCCAGGCCAGGCCGGTAGCGCACGGAGTAGTTGCGGAACTCCACCTCGCCCTGCAGGGGCCAGCCGGCCGGAGGGCGGCTGCCCTCCACCACCCAGGGGGCCTGGCCCGGAGGGGATGGATGGGTCTGCATCAGGGTGGCACCTCTTCCCCAGCCTGGCCCCCTCCCCATTTCCCGTCTGCCTCTCTCCTGAGGCCCCCTCCATCCTCACCCATCAGGGGCCCTGGAGGAGAGTCCCTGTGGCCCACCCTTATGGCTCAAAGAATCCTTTCTCTCTCTGGCTTTATTCCCTACGGAGCTCCGAAACCTTACCTATCCTGGCCTCTCCCACTCTCTCCTCGGAGCTCCTCCCTGCCCCTCCCTGCCCGCCCTAGCTCCCTCTTTCGCCATCCACCGAGTGGCTACTGTGACAGGTACTGAGATCATATCTGTGAACAACAAAGTATTTGCCCCCGTGAGGCTTACACTGAATGTGGGCAGAGGTGATGGTGGTACATACCATCAACCAATAAGTAAATCTACATCATATAAGCAAGTGATGAGTGCTGAGAAATGCTTAGTGTTGTAGAAGTACAGGGTGACCAAAGAAGGCTTCCTGGAGGAGGTGATATTTAAATAAAGACCCAAAGGTGGTGAGGCAACAAGCCAAGTAAATATTTGGGGGAAAGGCATGCCACGCAGGGGGAACAGAAAGTACAAGTGCCAGCCCAGGTGTGTTCTGGAGCCCCAGGACAAAGCTGACTGGTAGGAGACAGACAGTGGGTGGCCCCATCATGAAGGATTCTGCAGGCCATTTTAAGGACTAGGTTTTTTATTATTATTATTATTATTATTTTTTTTTATTAATGAGGGACACACAGAGACAGAGGCAGAGACACAGGCAGAGGGAGAAGTAGACTCCATGCAGGGAGCCTGACATGGGACTCGATCCTGGGTCTCCAGGACCACGCCCTGAGTCGAAGGTGGTGCTAAACCGCGGAGCCACCAGGGCTGCCCATAAGATTTTTTTTAAAAGGTATTTTTATTCTAAGGTGCAGAGCCATCAGAGGGCTGTGCACAGAGCAATGACATGACTTGATGTGTTCTTAAAGGATCCCCCCGGCAGCTATGAGGAGAAGGGGGAGGGGATGATGAAAACCAAGGAAGCTAGTGAGGAGGTTCTTAAAATAAATTGGGCCTAAGATGATGGTGGCTTTGAGACAGGAACAGCTACACCTTGGGAGGCTTTGGGAGGCCCGGTGTAAAATGAAAATGTGGGGTCTCTTGTTCAATAATTAAGAATGTCCAAGTGGTGACAGCAGAATATTAAACCTTTCTAAGTGTGGGGACCTATGTGACTGTGCAGGTGGCATGAGCCCAGCCCTGCTTTGAGACAGGAGAAGCCAGACTGTCACAGGTCAAAAAGCAAAGCAATTCATATAGACCATTCTCTCGAGCAGGTGTCAAAAGAATGGACAGTGGGGTTGGGGGCAGAACTTCTCAGGCTCTGGAGACAGGATCATGTGTATGGACAAAGGGAAATGGAAACTCTAGACACAAAGAGGGTGAGTTTGAAGATCCCAGACAGTGGGGGGTGAGGGAGGTGATAGGAGATGTCCTGGAAAAGCAGGGGGAAGCTGAGGAGTGGCATGGGGGCAGGAGAGGCCAGACTGGGAGGAACAGGCAGGCTAGGGGCTCAATGGAGACTGATCCTGGGTCACAGAAGTCAGGAGGGAGGCCCTTCCAAGAAGAAGGCAGGAATCATTTTATCTGAATGTTGCTGAGAGATTGAATTAGATGAGAACAGAAAACTGTCCCCTGGGTTTGGAACCCGGCAGATCATCAGTAGAGTGACAGGGCCAGAAACCAGACTGCAGGAGGCAGATATGATAAAGGGTGATAGGGAAGTGGGGAGAGTGTGTGGGTTTTAAAACAAGCTTTGTGACAAAGGAGAGCAGAGAACTGGGGCGGTAGGATGTAGGGGGAAGGGAGGTTGGTTTGTGTGTCTAGAATGGAAGCTACGAGAGCTTAATGTTTGTCCATGGATGGGAATCATCCACCACATGGAGCAGGCTGTAGGAGCGGAAGGTGTCCTTAGGGAGGTGAAGGCAGGGAGGTGAAGTCTGAAGGGGTGGGTTTTGATCGGAGGAGGGACGCTTCCTGCTAAAAGAGGAAGGAAGGAGGTGAATGGGCCACATGGGCGGTTGAAAGTCTGGAGGCAGGGAGATTGAGAGAGTTTATCACTGATACCCGGTTTTCTCACTAGCAAGTCAAGCAAGGTCCACGGCTGAGCAAAGGGGAGGGGATGTGAGGTTTGAGGAAAGAAGGTTCAAAACAGATCTTTCTGGAAGTGGCAAAGCAAAAGGAGAATACCCGTGGTGGAGTATGGTCATAAACTTGAAGCAAAATCAGTGATTTTTCTCCAGCCGTGTCTGTCTTAGCTGCTGGGTGCTGGCATGCAGAAGGTAGACAGAGGGGCTCGCCAGGGAGGGGTTTTGACCAGTGAGAGAGGGGAGGGTAAGGAATCAGGAGCATTGACAAAAGTGAAGCACATAATCCAGGCTGGATGAGCTAGTGGACAGAGGGACAAAGGTAGGTCATGGGACTGGGGGTCCCAGGAGGACAAAGTTCTGGGATAGCAGATGGTTTGGGGCACATGAGCCAGGAGGCCTGGGAAGGGTGGTCTGAAAGCTTGACTTGCGACCTCAGAGATGGTGCAGCTTCTAGGCTTGAAGAGGTCTGGGTGTGACCATGGGAACAAGTGCACAAAAGTCTACACCCCCTCCCTCACTGGGGGATACTCCCTTTCCCCTACTAAGAGCATGCTACCCCACCCCTGCTCCTTTGACCAGGCTGATCTTTGGCTGGAATTCTCACCCTCCTGATCACCCTAGCTGAATGATTCGCCCTCATTTGCTTTCTTTGGATGCATCACCCCAGAGCTCTGGTGTTCCAGGGCACAGCCCTGTCCTACCTCACCCACAACATCAGAATCTGCTTGAGGATAGACCCTGCCTTGCTCAACTCTGGACCCTCTATGCCTCCTGGCACAGACCTCTCTGGCTAATGCTCACTAAGGGTTAAGTGGATGGATAGATGAATGAAGAGCCCCCCCAAATGAAGAGCTGGCCTTGGAACACAGGGAGGATGGATCACTAAGCACCCTTCCCCATCCAGCTATTCCAGAATCACCCTGCCCCAGGCTCATGCCAGTACTCACCTCGGTCTCCGTCTTGGAGTACTCCTTGACTCTCTCCACAGCCACAATGTTAGACTCCAAGTCTGACATCATTCGGATCATCCAGTTCAGAGTCAATGTTATCTGGCCAAAGGGACTGGGTCATGGATATGGTGGTCTCCCCTCCTCCCACAACAGCTGTGGGAGGAGTTCTGACTCCCTGATTATGCTCCTTGTCTCTACAACCCAGGTGGGCCTGGGCAAGCCCATAGGTGTGCCACCTGGGGCTCTAATTATAACTGTATTTCCGGCAGTGACCTTGCAGAATGGACCAAGGGCCACCTAGCCCCGTGTCTCTCAAATTTTAATACACTTATGAAAGACTTTCCAGAAGGCACCTGAGTGGCCCAGTGGTTGAGCATCTGCCTTTGACCCTCGTGATCCCGGGGTCCTGGGATACAGTCCCGCATTGTACTCCCTGCAGGGAGCCTGCTTCTACCTCTGGCTATGTCTCTGCCTTTCTCTTTGTATCTCTCGTGAATAAATAAATAAACTCTTAAAAAAATTCCTAGAGAATCTTGTTAAAATGTGGCTTCTGATTCAGTAGGTCTGTGATGGGACTCAAGAGTCTGCATTTTTAATAAGTTTCCAGGTGATACTGATGCAAACGGTCCCTGGACTACACTGTGCACCAAGGGGCCTTGATAAGACATGCAGAACCCTGAGCCCCATCCTAGCCCTGCCGTATCAGAATCCACATTTTAAGATCTCCAGTTGATTCATAGCACAGGAAAGTTTGAGAAGATTCATTGTCTTGATTATCCTTTGCATTTAAGGCTTGAGCCCTCTGTGGCTTTGAAAATGTGATCTGAGTCATAAAAATGCCATGTGTAGTTATCTAAACCTTGACAATATAGGCTGATATCAGAGTGACCGGCCTGCCCTCCAGCCCAGGCTCCAGTCACCTTCTCTCTCTACTTTCTCTGCAGGCCTGTGAAATGAGGTGTATTCCAGCCCTATACTTCCCATCCCAGGACTGCTGTGAGAGTTGACCTTCTAAATCTTGTGCTCAGTCAAGGCAAGTTCCATTTGTCTTTTGGGGCCAAGCGCCAAGATAATTTCTCCAAAACTAGCACCCAAGGTAGAGGATCTCCTCCGGCTTCTTACCACATTTTGTTCCTTCCGCCACTAACACCTGTTCACCCTGCATTACAATCCTCTGTCGGTGGGACTGTCTCTCTGTGCTTGCCTGTGAGCTCACAGTCCTGGTATGAGCAGAACCTGTGGCTGGTTCCCAAACTGGGCAAATGCTCAGGAGATGCTTGTGACACCTGCATATCCTCTGCCCTAGCTGTGGCCCTGTCCTGGGGCCCAGACCCCTGTGTACCTGTAGTGCATAGGACACAGAAAGGCCCACCAGCCCTGGACTCAGGCTGTTTCTGCCAATCACAGCAAAGAGTGCAGCAAAGAGCACAACACAGTTCCCCACGAACTCCACTCGGATCCCCAGCCACCTGTGGGGACAAGACAAGGAGGAAGTAGGGCAGGTGTAGGAAGGAGGAACTAGGACCCAGAACTCCACGCTCTCTCCTGCAGAGAGCCTGGTGCTAACTCCTGGAGGAGCAGAGGGTGAGGGAGGAGGCTGCTGACCTGTTGGAGGCAATGTAGGGGTAACAGCTCCTCTGGTTGGCATCCACCTTAGCATCACTGATGGCCTTGAAGTCTTGGCTGCGGCCATAGGCCCGAATGACACTGGAGCCAGTCACTGTCTCCGAAAAGTGGGAGTAAATGGGGGAACGACTTATGGATTCCAGCCTCTTCAGTTGCCGGGATGTAGCCACATAGAAGCGCTGGCGGAGGATGGAGAAAGAGCTTGAGGGCAGCACCATGGGACCCCTAACTCCGTCTTGCATGCCTTCTGAACCTGTCTGGGCCTCCTCCCAGCCAACCCCACTCCCCCAGAAGACTTTGCTTCCTTTCCCTACCTGATGTGACTCCATGAACTCATATTGCCCTTCACCCCTGGCCAGCTCTGCTCCATCTTCCAGGCAGCTTCCTCCACGAAGCCTTTCCTGATTCCCTCTTAGCACCTGAACCCCTTACCCCCTGGATTACAGTACTGACTTTGCTTGGCCTCCTAAATCAGTAAATATGCCTGTCTCCTCTGAGGGGCCCCAGCAATGTGCTCACATAGAATGTCACAAAATTTGCAAAAGATAAGATAATTTTGTCTTCTTCTTCTTAAAAAGCCTCTCCCTACCTCACTGCCAGTTTTTTAAACTTCAGCCCCACTAAAACACAGTTCTGCCTCCAGCTTCCATCCTCTAGCCTGTAGGCCCCAAGATGTCCAGGGCCTTACAGGATGGGTATCTGAGAGTCCAGTGTCCCTGCACAGAGCACAGCCCAGATCACCTGAGCTTCCAGCCACCTTGTGGATTACGTTTAGCAACTGATTAAACTCATGGCAGGACAGGAGCTCAGCAAGACAAATGCCCTTTACCATCAGCTGTGTCTGAATGTTACCAAGTCATCAATGTTAAAAACATATATGTACATATATGTTTAGATATGTATAAAAGAAGGGAAGGATAATATGTTTCACACACTGTTAATGACATTTTATTTAAAAATAGGTGGCGGGGCAGGGGGGGAGGGCACCTGGGTGGTTCAGTGGTTGAGCATCTGCCTCTGGTTCAGATGGGATCAAGTCTCGCATCCGGCTCTGCATGGGGAACCTGCTTCTCCCTCTGCCTATGTCTCTGCCTCTCTGTCTCTCATGAATAAAAAAGTAAAATCCATATATATATATGTAATCCATATATATATATATATATATGCACGGCAGGAAGGAGTTCCAGGGTCAGCCACATTTTACAAAGATTTCATTTTATCCTAGCAACAACCCTATGGGATAGGGTCTATGATTCTATTTTACAGGTGAGGAAAATGAATTTCAAAGAAGTGAAGTAGGGGCACCTGGGTGGCTCAATCGGTTAAGTGTCTGCTTTTTGCTCTCGGGTCATGATCTCTGGGTCCTGGGAACCCAGCCCCACGTTCAGCTCCCTGCTCAGTGGGGAGTCTGCTTCTCCCTCTCCCCCTGCCCCTCCCCCTGCTCATGCTGTCTCCAGCTCTCTCTCTCTAACAAATAAGTAAAGTCTTTAAAAAAAAAAATAGGGGACCCTGGATGGCTCAGTCGTGCTTGCTTTGGCCCAGGGTGTGATCCTGGAGACCTGGGATCGAGTCCCCGCATCAGGCTCCCTGCATGGAGCCTGCTTCTCCCTCTACCTCTCTCTCGATCTCTCTGTCTCATGAATAAATAAATAAAATCTTAAAAAAAAAAAAAAAAACAACCAAACAAATGTAGTAACTACTGTCCCTAACCCAACCCAGCTGTGAACCACGGTCTGACCGACTCGGGCCCCAAGAGCCCCGCCCACAGGGGAGCCCCGCCCACAGGGGAGCCCCGCCCACAGGGGAGCCCCGCCCACAGGGAAGCCCCGCCCACAGGGAAGCCCCAGGCCCGCAGAGAGCCCCGCACACCCACTGGCTGCGGACCTGCACCAAGACATA
Source organism: Canis lupus baileyi (assembly GCF_048164855.1). Lineage (NCBI taxonomy): Eukaryota > Metazoa > Chordata > Mammalia > Carnivora > Canidae > Canis > Canis lupus. Next base: position 34,562,244 of record NC_132853.1, read on the forward strand.
GAAGACGGCCAGGGGCAGGGCGACCACTGTGAAGAGCGGCGTGCTGGCCACGATGACCACGAGGGTGGCGACGGAGTTGTAGAAGGAATTCAGCAGCATGAGGATAGTGGGGGCCAGAACCTCATCAATGACGTAGATGTCCTTGGAGAAACGGTTGAGGATCCGGCCTGAGGGCGTCGTATCGAAGAAGGACTGTGGCGAGCGCATCTTGTTGTGCAGCAGCGCCTGGTGAAGGAAGCGCGCAGCCTGGACGCTGCCCACCGTCAGCGTGATGGCTGACAGCATCACCAGAAGCCCTGTTGGAGGAGGCAGGGGGATGCTCGGTCCTGGGGGCTGCGTGGCAGGCATGCGGGGGTAGGTTAGGAGACAGGGGATGGCGGTGGTGGCTGGCAGCCTCAGAGGCAGAGGGCCGCGGGGATGAACTCGAGGCGCCCGGAGGCAGGTGGGCTGCCGGCGGGGGGGGGGGGGGGGGGTTAGGGAGGCACCGGGGCAGGGCAATGGCTGTGATGGTGGAGGAAGACACAGGGGCAAGGGTGTGGTTTGGCGGATCCAGCAGCCCAGATGGGAGGAAAACACCTTCCAGCAATGTCTGCCGCTCACCTTGCAGAATTCCCAAGGCAGCGTAGACACCCAGCCTCATGGAGGTGTTATTCTGTTGGCTCTCCGTCATAGCCTCATTGGTCCAGGCACTGAGCCACACGTTGGCCCCAATGGAAGCCGCACTTTGACCCGGGTATAGAAGACAGATGGCCACTGTGCTATAGAGCCCCATGGCCTTGGCGTAATCCCAGAATACACTCAGCTTCACCTGCATGCATGGCGGTCAAGGACGGAGGACACTCATGAGCCCCAGGCCTGCCCACCCAGTCCACCCTTCCTTGTCCATCCTACTCACAGTGCCCATCTCTGCCTTTTCCTCCTGGATCAGCGCCCCGCTCGCCTTCGCCTCTGCTGTATGCACTTCCTTCCCTGCTGAACCCAGGCATCTCCGGGGAACAGGCCAGCCCTGGCCCTCGCCTTCCGAGGACATGACACTCAGCTGTCTGTGGAGGTGGCTGGTCAGGCCCAGAGAGGTGGCCTCCAACAAACCCATAGGACAGAACCCTCAGGGGGTTCAGGTTGTAGCCCAAGGCTCAGGGTGTGAGCGGCAGGGAGATTGCCCACCCATGCCCCACCTGGTGGGGCTTAGGGAAGGTGCTGAGTAGTCTCAGGAGCTCACCTCATAAACTGCTTCTGGACCTCATACATGACTGGCTCGTTATCCGTCAGGTCTGTGTGATTGCTCAGCGTGTCTTCAATCAGCATCACCTCCTGATCCTCCACGTCCTCCAAGGCTGCAGCAGGGTGGGAGAAAGCAGAAACAGTGGGCTAGCTCGCCCTGCAAGCTGCTGGTGTTCCCCAGGCCCCACACCAGGGAAGACTCCAGAATGGACACGAAGGGGAGAACATGAGAGGCATGAAAGAGCAGCAAGAACAAGAACAAAAATAAATTACCAGTTTTGTGCTGGGGGGTGGGGGAAAAGGCAGCAAGAAAGACTTAGGTTAGGCGAGGGGGAAAAACTTCCCATCAGGGACTATGGGGAAGGTCTCAAATATAAAGGTCAGGAGCTTGGGCTCTGGAGGCTGACTGGCTGAGCTCAGATGCCACTTCCTCACTGCATGGCTTTAGGCTGGCATGTACAATGAGGATAATAATAGTCCCCACTTCACGGTGTCATTGTCATTGAGGATTAAAGGAAAGAATGTGTGTCAGGTGCTTAGCAAAGGGCACAGCACTAGTACATGTTCAAGACATGATGGCCGTATCGACAGCAGTAGGCAAGAAGACTCAGGAAAAGGTCTGTGAGCCAGAGTTTGGGGTTGGGGAGCCAGGACTGAACAACAAGGGGGGATCTTAGGGGCCCAGAGACTTCCAAATGCTCCATGAGGACTGAGAATTTTCCATTCGTTCACTGCCACTCTCAGTGCCAAGAGTAGTGCTAGAACATAGTAATGACTCAGTCAATCTTGGTTGCTAACAAAATGACTTTTCCAAGCACTTGCATTATTTACCAAATGACTTATCTGTCAAGCGGTCTCACAGTACAGGCAGGGCCTGGGCCCTTATGCCCTTTGGACACATGGGAAGAGTGGGGCCTTGACACCTGAGCTGCTGACAAGGTCACACAGTTAGGGAAGAGGAAGGGAAGTCACTGGACTACATTCAGTGTGCTTTCCCTCTTGACAGTGTCTGATTGTCCCACACATGGTCCAGATTCCTTGGAACTCCCTTGTAGGACACTGGGCCCATCCAGAGACACTCAGAGACCCCCAAGACAGGGGCAATGCTGGGAGGGCACAGGAATATGAAGGATCAAGGATGGTGGATACCAGTTCTGTTGTCCTTCATGTTCTCCTCGTTCTCATCAGGAGCATAGTTGGAGAGGAAGTTGGCAAAGGAGCCATTGCGCTGCAGCAGGGCTGGGTAGGAGCCCACCTCAGAAACCTGCCCGTCAGCCAGCACTATGATGAAGTCCATCTGGGGCAGGAAGCTGATGCTGTGTGTCACCAGCACCCGTGTCTAGGGAGAAGACAGCAGGCTACCATTTCCACCATCCTTAGCACATACCCCTGGCACAGGCACAGGGCCACAGGGTGAGTGTGAGGTGCCTGTATGCCAGGGAGCATGAACAACCACATCAGTGGCTCACCCCATGCTCACTACAGCTGGTTCAGCACCTCTGGGCTGGGACCTCTATGGGTTTCCCCTGCCACCCAGCCAAGATTCCTGCTTCTCAAGCCTCCCACCTCCTCCAGGTCTCCTCCAAAACCCTTGGTCTCCCACCAGTTCTCTCCTAGGGTCCTAGATCTCACCTTAGCCCCCCCCCCCCAACCTCCTGGAGGCCTCACCTTGCCTGCCAGCACACCTTCTGGCCCAATGACTTGGTCAAAGATATGCTTGGCCACATGAGAGTCCACAGCTGACAGGGGGTCATCCAGCAAAAAAAGATCAGCTTCACTGTAAACAGCTCGGGCCAGACTGACCCGCTGTCGCTGGCCCCCAGACAGGTTAATGCCCTAGATGGAGGAGAGAGGTGGGGAGGTGTGTATTAGGTAGAAGGGAGTCAGACAGGCACAAGGGGACAAGGGCCCTGTCACTGTCATTCAACAAAGCAGACCTCTAAATTCTCATTTGATATGCCTGGTTTTGTCCCTGTGAAGCTCTGAAGCCACAGAGGAAGAGGTGGTGGCTCTCAAGAGTCCACCCAGGGCAGGTGAGGACAGCCTGCCCCCTTTGCTCCACTACCCTGCCCAGCTGGTTTCCCTGCCTGCTGCCTTTATACTCTGAAAGGCTGGAAATCCCCAGGGGATCCTTAATAGACCTTTTAATCTCCCATCACCCATACAATTTTCAGATGACTTTCATAACAGTGATCCCATTTGATCCTCCTGTCTGTCCTTTCAGGGAGGTATCGTCAGCCCCACTTTCTAGGTGAAGAAATTAGAGCCCAAGACATTAATGACTTTGTCCAAGGTCCTGAACTATTCAGGGCAGAAGCAAGAATGGAAACCCAGCACCAACCCCCAAATTTGTCAACTCTGCGATTGTTCAGGAGCCACAGAAGAGGTAAGCTCTTTCCTTAAGCCCATGATAGGGAAACTAATGCACATAGCAGCAGGGATATGGCATTCCCTCTAGAACAGGGCCCAGATTTCTCAGGTACCCTGAGAAATTGACCCTGGTGTGGGGGTGGAGGGTAAGCAAGTGTGGGATGGGAGCTGGAGCTTCTGGGGAGAAGCAGGGGATGGACGTGTAGCTGTAGTGACTAAGGCATGTGAAAATGTCTGCATTCAACCAACCAATCTTTCTTGAGTGCCTACTATGTGCTGGGCACTAAATTAGGTTTATTTGTGTTTGAGGTTCGTGTGTACCTCCAAGAGAGAAGAGAAAGATGGGTTATGTCATAAATGGGGAGGTCTTCTCTGGGTTCCTATAACCTCAGACTCCCATCCCCACTGCCAGGTTCAGATCCTCAACACTTCTCCAGACCACCATGAGAGCCTCCTCACTGGTTCCTGTGCCTTTGGGTCCCTTCACACTGCAGTCAGGGAAGCTTTTCAAAATGCAATTCATGTCCCTACTTAAAACCCTCCATGGACAAGTCACACACCAAGATAAATAATGATGATAGTAGATTCTAATCCATTGAATCAAGTAAGAATCCTTGAGTCCATATTGATATAAAGAGATTAATAAGTAAAGAAGGGGAAGGAGAGGGAAGTTTTTTTTAAAGAGTAGAATGAGGGCAGCCCCGGTGGCGCAGCGGTTTAGCGCCGCCTGCAGCCCGGAGTGTGATCCTGGAGACCCGGGATCGAGTCCCATGTCAGGCTCCCTGCATGGAGCCTGCTTCTCCCTCTGCCTGTGTCTATGCATCTCTCTCTCTCTCTCTCTCTCTGTGTGTCTCTCATGAATAAACAAATAAGATATTTTTAAAAAAGAGTAGAATTATAACTAATAACCACAGAAACAATGGGTTTAGGACATCACCATTTGGCATATATCACAGTAAACACTGACTCAGGCAAGAATTATCAATCGAAGTTATGAAATGAGATCACCAATGATAGACACCAAACTCAATCAAGTGATCAAAGTTAACATTGTCAATAAGGCATGAACTGATATGTGTCTCCTGGTACAATGTACCAAGAAGGACACAATGTTACTTCTTTGGTTCTTCCTGCCCCTCCAAAACATATAATCTAACCTAATTGTTTTCAAATGGAGAGACATTCTGCAAAATAGCTGGCCTGTACTCTTCAAAAGTGTCAAGGTCCTCAAAGACAAAGCCTGAGGAATTATCCAGATTGACAGAGAATAAAGAAATGTGACAACTAACTGCAACTCATGATCCTGGATTGGATCCTCGCCCAGAAAAGAAAATAGCTAAAAGAGACATTTACTGGAACAAACGATGACATGTGAATACAAACAGTGAATTAAATAATAATATTGTATCAATGTTAAAATTCTTGATTTTGATAATTTGGCTATAGTTATATAGAGAATGCCTGTTTTGAGGGAATATGCATCAAAGTCATTAGTGTAAAAAAAAAAAAAAGAACCCCAAAGAGCTAAAACAATAAAACTCTTAGAAGAAAACATAGGAGAAAGTTTCATCGTATTTGGCAAAGATTTTTTGGATATGACACTAAGTGCACAGGCAACAGCAACAACAACAAAAAGATATTGAATCACATCAAAACTGAAAGCTTTTTTTTTTTTTAAGATTTTATTTTTAAGTAGTCTCTACACCCAGTATGGGACTCAAACTCACACCCCAAGATCAAGAGTCACACGTTCTTCCATCTAAGCCAACCAGGCGCCCCAAATTTGAAAACTTTTGTACTAAAGGACAGTATCAACAGAGTGAAAAGGCAACCTTTAGAATAGGAGAAAATATTTGCAACTCGTATATCTGATAAGGGATAAATATCCAGTATATATAAGGAACTCCTCCTACAAGTGAACAACAACAAAAAACAAACAATTGGATTACGAATGAGCCAAGGGGAGCACCTGGATGGCTCAGTGGTTGAGTGTCTGCCTTTGGCTCAGGTCGTGATCCCGGGGTCCTAAGATTGAGTCCCGCATCAGGTTCCCCATGGGGAGCCTGCTTCTCCCTCTGCTCCTCTCTCTGTGTCTCTCATGAATAAGTAAATAAAACCTTAAATAAAAAGTGATGCCTTTCCTTATGCATCTCTGCCCTCACTGCCCTCCTTGTCCCATGCACAGGCTTCTAGCCCGGCCCCCATGGCATTCTACAACCCCCACTTGTTCATAAGTTGGCCTCTCCTAGTCATAGATCCATTTTCCTAGTGCTGAGCACAGAGCTGAGTGATTCACATGGAGGAAGGAAGGAAGGAAGGAAGGAAGGAAGGAAGGAAGGAAGGAAGACAGACAGGCATATATAGACCTGAGCTGGGCTGAGCTGGGCGGCTATAGGTGCCAACCACCTAGAGGATGGGAGGGGGCCCAGTACCTTCTCTCCAATCTCTGTCTGGTCCCCACCGGGCAGCATCTCCAGGTCAGCTAGCAAGGCACACGTTTTCAGAGCCTGTTGGTAGCGCTTGGGGTCCAGAGCTTGGCCAAACAGTATGTTCTCCTGAAGAGTACAGTTCTGGATCCATGCCCCTTGAGGCACATAGGCCACGGAGCCCTGGCCGGAGAGAAGTTACCTCGGGATCTGCCCAGGGCCGGGCCAAGCTTCCCTTCCCAGGAGTTCTACCCTCTCACCTTCACACACACTGTGCCTTCCAGTTTCTCCATCTCTCCCAGCAGGGCAGACACCAGGGAGGACTTCCCACAGCCCACAGGCCCCACCACGGCCACCAGTGCCCCTTTTGGCACCTGGATATCTAGGCTGAGGGCAAGGAGTCCAGGAGCCCAATCAGAGTTAGGGATCAGGATCTTGGTACCCCAACCTTCCACCTTGAGACCCAAGCCCTCCTCCCTTTCAGACACTACCCTGACAAGCTGAGCCTTTCTCAGCTTTCCAGGCCAAAGATGGGGGCCGGGGCTGTGTGTGTGGGGGTGGGGGGCGGGGAACTGGGTTCTATTATGGATCTGAACTTTGGCCCACTTCAGGTAGCTGACGGGACAGGAGAAGCTGGTACCTGTGCAGGGTAGGGGGCAGGTCCGGGGCCCAGGTGAACGTTCCATTGTCTATGGTGACAGCATAGCCTGGGAGGACCAAGGTGTACAGGGTCAGGGTCAGGGGGTCCAGGGCAAGGTGGGGAGGGTGCCTGGGGTGGGGGGAAAGGGAGAAGACAGGAAAGCTTGGGGGAGGAGGAGGGAGAAAGGCAGGAAGTCCTGGGACATGGGCAGGGAACCCTAGACAAGGAAGAAAAGTGGGGGAGGTCTGGGGGAGGGATGAAGTAGACTGCCAGAAGAGCCCAGAAGCAGGAGAAGGTGGCGCTGGTGGGAAAGAGGAAGAGGAAAAGACAGTCACAAGAGACAAGTTGGAAGCTTGGAACAGAAGATCTTTTGGAGCAGGGGCTGGGGCAAGGGTAGCCTGGCTAGAGGGTGTCTGGACCTGGGGTGATGGTCTTTCTTTCCACACACTGGAGATCAAGCTCATCTTGGCTCAGGAAATGCTGGATCCGTTTCAGAGACACGCTGGTCTGCAGGAGAGTGAGTCAGCCCTGGAAGCTGTGCTCCTCCTTCCCCCACCTCCTCCTCCAGCCTGCTCCCCCACCCCCCTACTTCCTGGGAGAGGCAGGGAGTCCTAAGGGCCCAGGTGGGGTGCTGGGGCTCCTCCCATGACTGAGTTTTCTCTGGTTCCCACTGCCAAAGTTAGGATCTAGGTTGGTAAGAGGAGGTGGTCTTCAGAGCTCAGGTTTCTAGGGAGCTCACATGTTCTCCTCTGATGCCAAATCACATATGGTTCTAATAGCTTCATGCCAAATACCCACACCCTCAATTCCTTGATTATTCCCTGACACTAATGACTTCCCCTAACTCCAGCGGAATGCCCAGCCCTACCTGGCCTTACCTGGATCAGGTTGCTGATTAACTGGGGCAGCATGTTGAGGGGAATCTTTAAAAGATTGAACAGGGACACGGACACAAAGGCCTTCTCAGCATCTAGCACGTTGTTTTGGTCCACGGACACGTATACACCAAGGGTGGTCAGGGTCACCTGGGAAGGGGTGGAGGGTGGTTGTCAGATGGAGTCTGTGGGGGCCAGGGGCCTGGGCTGCCCAGGTGGGAGGTGGGAGACCAGCCCCAGGGGGAGACCCTCACCAGGAAGGGGGTGCAGACCCAGGTGAAGGTGGATATGGCTTGGAGGTAGGCAGACTTGCGCAGCAGTCGGAGCTCATCCTCCCGGATACCCTCCACCTTCTCCAAGAAACTGGGCTCCCAGGCATACAGCTTTAGCACTTTGATGCCACCCAGGATCTCACTCATCAGCTTGATGCGCGAGTCCTTGAACTTCATTTGTTCTACCTGTGGAGAGAGCGGCAGTGGGGTGCCCTGCTTCCCTTCCCAGATCTCTACCCACAGGGGCTCATACTTTCCATGCACTTACAATGCACCGCAGCCCTTCAGACAGCACCTGTTCCTCCTCCCTCCTCCTGCTGGGTCAGTGTTGCCCCTCAGCCCCAGATGCCCTGCCCAGCCTCCCTTTTTCCTCTGCGCACAAAGTCCAGCTCCAACCTGAGCACCTCCATCACTGACCCTTCCAAGTGGCATCCTCTGCCACCTTCCCTGGGTTTCTTAACCATGTTGTTCTTTCCTATCGTTTCTGTGCAGACCCCTCCCTGTGCATGCATGACTCCACAATTAGACTGGGAGCCTCCTGAGGGGTGCAGATCACTTATTTCTGTTTCCTTAGACCCTAACCCAGGGCACAGCACACACATACTATGTGCCACGCCACATATTAGGCATGAAGCAGATAATGATGAACAACTCAAACAAGACCCAGCCGTCATGAAGCTGATAGTCTGATGGGGGAGGCAGATAGGAAACAGTTACCTGAGTGAATGCTTAATAAATCAGTAGGCATATTTTTTTTTTTAAGATTTCTTTATTTGAGACAGAGAGAGAGAGAGAGGGCCCTGGATGGGTGAGACAAGAGGGAGAGGGAAAGAGAATCTCCAGCAGATTCCCTGCTGAGTGAAGAGGAGCCCAACCTATGTGTCTCCAACCCAGGCCCCTGAGATCATGACCTGAGCTGATATCAAGAGTTGACACTTAATCGAGTGAGCTGCTCAGGTGCCTCTGTATGGGTATTCTGAAGCAAAACACCAGGATTCTGTGAGAGAGTAATGAGGTGGGGACTGGGAAATCAGAGTTTATGCTGGGGGAGAGAGGGGAAGAGTGAGCAAGCAAGGAAGGGATGAGGTGAGTTCCAGGGAACACTGTGTGTGGTGGCCCAGAGATACGCATAGCTTGGTGCTTTGGAAAAAAGAAAGAAGGCCAGAGTGGCTACCACTTGGCCATACCCTATGGGGTGAGAGCTTGCGGGTGAGCAGGGGTCTGCTGGGTGGTCATAGGAAGTTTGTCATTCATTCTACATGCAGTGGGAAGATACTGAAGACTTCGATAAATATTTGCAAACAAAGGACTGGATGACTGGCTATTCACACTAGGCTCAGTGTGGTGGAAGGAGACCCTCATTAGACCAGAAGACACAGGTTTGAGTTCCAGCTCAGCCTGATTCTAGACTGCCCTCATCTCTCTGGGCTTTGGTTGCTCAGCTCCAAAATAAGAATGTTGCTAAAACCCTCTCAGGGTTGTTGTGAGGATAGAGTGAGCTAAAGTTTGTGGAAGTAGCCTACAGCCATCCTTAGTAAGCGAGGCAACAGAGGGGCCCCAGGTTAGTGGATACCCTCACCCTGGTACATGGCCAGGTGCTCCAGGCAGGGGCAACAGACCCATGATAGCACTCACCTGGAAAGCACGCATCTTCACGGCCACAGCTCCATTGAGTGGGATCAGCAAGACCATGAAAGCCACCCCAGCCAAGATGGAGGGACCCAGGTTCTGAGGAGGCATGTGGGTGGATTGGTAAGACAATTAACTAAAGTACCTGCACAGAATCCCACAGACAGACAGAAGCCTATTGATCGGAAACATGGAGCTGGACAGAAAGCAAAGGATGGTAGTCAGCCAAACAGATAGCGAAAGGAAGACATACAGAAAAAGCCCAAATGCTGAAAACAAGTGCGGAAGCCGCCAGCCATCGGATAATGACAACAGGCAGGAACAAACAGGCAAACACAGAAGGGTGTCCAGACGCAACGCACAGGAAGGCAAATATGGACATACAGACAATGACAGCCAGCCTCGCATGCACCCTGCCTCCAAGTCCCTCTTTCCTCCCCTGGGATCTCTGAGAAAGCTAACTGCCCACTTGGAAAGATTCAGTTGCAGACACCAGCATCCTCATAGTCCTGTTCCTGACCCAAATACCTAGGGAGGAGGCTCTGGGTCCATTATGCAGCCCTCCGCTGACCCAGGTTTGCCCTCTCTTGTCCTTTCTCAACAAAGTCAAGGTCAGAGGAAGGAGGCAGAGGCCAGAGCTCAAGAGTCACCTGCCAGAGGAAGTAGATCGCCAGGATGATCTGCAGGGGTGCGGACCACACCAGGTTGAGGAAGGGAGCAAGGTCCATGAAGCGCTGGGCGTCCACAGACATGAGGTTGACAATTTCTCCCACGGTGGACTCACGTTTGGCTGAATTGGTGATAACCAGAGCCTGCAGGGGGACGACAGCGGGGTGATGGACTGGGCCTGCGAGCCTCTTCAGTGCTCTCCAGGCTGGCCTCTAGGGCCTCTCCCCCACCCCCACCCCTACCGCCACCCCCACAGCCCTCCCTGTTCCACCTGACCTTCCTATAGATGACACCTGTGATGGCCGTACGAAGTCTCAACGCCATCTCAAAGATGCAGTGGAAATACTGGTGTAAGACCAGAGTCTGCGCCATGGAGCACAGAAACATCAGCCCAGCCACCAGGAAGCCCCACCAGGTGGGGGCCGTGGGGTTTGATATAAACCTGATCAGGATGCTGCAAGGAGAGGAGCGAGTCATGAGCGCAGGGAGGGATCCCCAGTCTGCTTCCTCTCCTGCCGCCCTCCCCTTCTGCCCTCAGCCTCCACTCTGGGCAGCCTCCGAAACCTCCCAGGCAGGTGCTGCTGGGCCTCCACACCCCCAGCCACACCACCCCCATGTCCAGACTAAGCCCAGTGCTGCCTCAAGACCGTGGCCCTCCTATATTCTTCCCTTCTGTCCTCCCCTCTTTTCCTGCCTGCCATGGCCCCACTGTCCCCCCCTTCCATTGCTCACTGTCAGCCTACCTGGCTGCTTTTCTTGCCTTTGGACCACATGGCAGGAAGCAATGCCACATGTCCATAGATTAGTCTTTCCTGCACCTTCTCCTTGGCTACTGAGGGCCCTAGAGCCTATCATGTGACCCCACAGACTGTCCCCGTCAAATCCAAAATCCGCCCTCTCCAACATCAGCAGCCCCCAGTGCTGCCCAGGGAACTTCTCCAGACCTCTCCTCCCCAGCTCTCTTCACCTCTTTCCTCTTACCTTCTCACTGCCCCCACTCCCCACCCCGCTCAGGAGCTACCCACTTATGTCTTGCCACATAACCACCCAGTGAGAACTCCCTGCCAACCACAAACTTCCCTCCAAGCACTTGCTCTCTTTTTCCTCTGCCTCAGGAGAGCAGGTGTCCATCTGGCTTTCCAAGCCTGGTCCTGTCCCACTGCACCCTGACCCCCATCCACCTGCTTAGGAACGCGCTCCATCAATGTTTGCTTCTTCCTGGTCGTCGATATAGTTATTTCTGCTGGCGGCTTTGTACCTTCACCCTATTGGCATGACCAGGTCTCTTCCGTGTTGGGACAAACCTCCCCTTGACTCCATGCAGCTACCCCCATAGTAGTAGCCAGGCCTCTCCTTCTGCTGTGTGTTGACTGCGTCTCCCAAAAAGATGTTCAAGTGCTAACCTCTGGTACCTGTGAGTGTGACCTTATTTGAAGATGGGGTCTTTGCAAGTATAATCAAGTTACAATGAGGTTGTACTGGAAGAGGGTGGGTTCTAATCCAGTGACTGGTGTCTTTATAAAAGAAGAAGGGAGTTTGCACACAGAGACACGGATGTGTGTATATGCTCATGTACACACACACACACACACACACACAGGGGAGCATGTGGAGGTAAAGATTGGAGTGACATGTCTCCAAGCCTAGGGATGCCAAGGACTGCCAGCAACCATCAGAAACTAGGGGGCATGGTACAGATTCTCATTCAGAATGTCTAGGAGCCAACCCTGCCAACTTGATTTCAGACCTCTGGCCCCCAAAACTGTGAGAGAATACATTTCTGTTGTTTTAAGCCACCCAGCTTGTGGCGATTTGTTACGGCAGCTGCAGAAAATGAATACATCTTCTTTACAGGATGTTTCTAGACCTCCACGGCTCCTGCTCCAGGCCCTTCCCCTCTTCTCAGTCTCCATTCTTAGCGCTCACTAACAAACTCCAAGTCGCCTTCTTCAGGCTCCATTTTCCTGGCAGCTTGTAGCACTGGAGGTGAGTCCTTGTCCTAGAAGCATTCGCTGTGCTCTGCTCCATCATTGGTTCTTTCCCTAGCTCTGGTCCTTTCAAGCCAGTCTTCTGCTCACTCCTTACCTGTCATAATTCCCTAGAGCTCTGTCTGGGATCCTGGACATGAGCTCTCTGGGTGAGCCCAGCCACAGATACTGGACCCTGGCCTTCCATCCGATGTCTCTGAAAATGTGGTCTCCAGCTAGCTGGGAATGTCTCCTTGGGGGCCTCCCCACAGCTTGGCCCCAATGTAGCCAAAATTCAGCTCACCACCTTGCCCAGTGCCCAGCCCCTCCCTCCCACTACATTCATCATCCCAGTGAAAGAGATCTGTCACCCTCCAATTATCCAGATCAGAGCCCAGGAGGCCATGACCCCCTCCTTCTCCCTGGCACACACTCATTCCCCAGAAGCTCCTGAATCCTATCTCATTCCTGGCCTGGACTCTCCTCTCACCTGGTGGGCCCCCTCCCAGCCAGCCATCCTGTCCTACATCCCCCACACAACTGGCAGGGAGATCCTTCTGAAATGCAAACCAGAGGCCCCTCTTTGGCTTCAAATCTTTCAAGGACTCCCTTAGCTGCCCTTCTCTCCCCCTCCTTCTGATGGCTCTTTCCTCCAGAATTCAGAAATACTTGGAGTTCTTGAGTCATGCCCACTGAGGCCGTGATTTTGCATTCTCCCCTCCTTCCTCACCTAGCCAACCAACAACTGCCTATCCAGCAAACTTGATGACCTCCCTGGCTACCTGCTTCCGGTCCTTCCCAGGCTGGCTTCCCTGCTCCTCCCTGGGATTTCCAGACACCCGAGCACACCTCTGCCTCTAATGGTTTCTCTTGCAAGACTTTGACACCTTGTCTTATGCGTCTTATGTGTCTGTATCCCTAGCATCTAGCACCATTCCAGTATACTGGAGGCCCAATCAGTATTTTTTGAATGAGAATGGATGTGTGCATGAATGCAGTGACAAGATGTGTGTGTGTGTGGGGGGGGGGGTGCTAAGCTGCTAGGCAGCTCTCCTTCTTACCCTATCATCTGAGAGCTCCTTCCAGCCCAAGCCACTCATGTGGCAGATGACAGGGTCTACCAACTGGGAAGAGCACCGGAGCCGGAGCGCAGAGCCCTGGACTCCCAACCATCTGGACGAGCTGTGCGCCCTGGGGCCAGTGTACCTCTCTGAATTTCTGCTTCCTGTTTGTTTGGTTTTCATTTTAGTTTTCTTGCTTCCTCTCTTGTAAAATGGGAGTAGATACACCTCTCCATAGGATCATGGTGGGGTGGGGGGGTAGGATTTAGGGACAGAGGGTTTGTTAATGTGAACCAGGAAACAGGTGCAAGGACATTGATGTTTGCCCAAGGTCACACAGCGAGCAGGGAGAGGCTCTTTGGTCCTGGCCTAGGATTCATTTCACTACATGTTGTTCCTTTGGACTGAGTCCTCAGGGACAACCAGCCAGCCAGGAACACCCCCCACCCAGGGGAGGGCGATGGAGCGAGTAGTCAGACCTGAGCAGTTGTGGATTGATGAAGGAGAGCAGATCCTGGACCACCTTGAAGCACATGCTGATGAGGATGCTGGGACCAAAGGTAGCCAGTAGGGCCCACAGGAAGGAGGGCTGCTGGGACCTGGGCTGGCCCCCCAGCAGCACCTCATCCTCACCGGATGCTTTCTTCCCAGAGGCCGCCGCCGCCTCATGCCTGGTCCAGGGAGGAAAGAGCCGTGGGTAGGAATAGACACATGTTCCCCAGAGCCAGGCACCAGCTGGGGCTGGCAAGGAGCAGGAGGCAGGAGGAGCCGCCTTCTTGGCCCTCGGGACTGGGAGAGGGATGGACAGCATGGCCTTCCAGGTGAGAATTCCCCAAGTGACTCTGTCTTCAGGTGCTTGAGGATAGTCACGGGCTGCCCTCACTGCTACCCCAAGGACTAGAACTCCAGCAATTGGCGGCCCTCTCTCCACCTCCACAGGGCGGCTCCATGAAGGATGCTGACAGGGAAGGGACACATGGGCGGGGATGGAGGGTGACCTAGTCCCCAGGTAGCTGAGCAGGGAGGGTGAAGACGTGGCATGGAGAGGATGAGAGGGGGTGCAGTATGCACATTGGGGGGCCGTGTCTCCCCTGAAGCTCCAAGCCAGGGAAGCCAAGACACTAAGGATCAGGCCCAAGTCCCTGGCTCCTCCACCAGCCAGTTGCCAATAAGGGCTCTGGGCTGAGCTGAAGTCCTGGGCCCCCGGCTATGGGCAGGAGGGGAGAAGATTCAGTCCTGGGGTCAGAAATGGGGAGGGAAGCTCTGAGCTCCAGCTCTCTCGGTTGAGCAGTAGCCAGACAGGTTCCTGTGTCCTCGGTGGGAAGCCCCTTCAGTCAGAGGGTCATTTCCTCCAGCCCCTGCCTCCAAACAGGAGGCAGGATTGAAAGGAGAGACTGGCTTCAACCTTCTTCCCCTGGCCCCTTCCCTTTCTGGAAACTACCTTTCAAGATCTTAATGGCAGGGTAGTGCAGCCATTAAGAGCAGCAGGCCCAGACATCTGGGTGTGGGTGCCAGGTCTGCCACTACCCGCTAGGGGACCTCGGGTGCATTGTTAAACCTTCCTTCCTCAGTGTCCCCATTTGTAACATGTAGACAATAGAGCCTACCCTGCAAGGCTGTTAGAGATTGAGTTAATCTACATGTTTAGGACCATGCCTGGGACAGACTGGGTGCTACAAAAGTGTCAGCCATTCTCTGGAGTCAGTAGAGCTGAGGACAGCTGGCCCTACTCAGGCCTGAGTGTCCCACTTCAGGACCCACATGCACCTGCTCTTCCCCCCACCCCCACCCCTGTGATTGCCTTAGGTCTAGCAGCTTCCCCTGCAGGAGACTTGGGGTATCTGAAGTGGGGTGGAGTGGTGTGGGGACCCCGAGAGGGCCTCACCCCACTGCCTGCTTCTGAAGCTTCTTCCATGCTTCCAGTAGCCTGTTCACCACCTTCTGAGAGCAGTCGTCCTCTTTCAGAGACCAGAGGTCCTGCTCCTCCAGGGGGCGCTGGTAGCCAAGGATGGCCATCCTGGGGATGGGCGGCAGCCCCACACAGGGGCAGTTAGCAGCCTGGAGCTGGGACCAGGGTCTCCGGAGCTCCTAGGGTCCCCAGAGAAGGGTCTCCCTAAGGTGCTGGCCAAGAGTGGTGTGTCCTCTATTCCACCAGGGAACAGGTTGGAGGTCATTGCCTCCCATCTTAAGTTCTTACCTCAGCCCCTCCTCTCCTCCCCAGATGCCCCGGGTGACCCTTGGGCCCCAGTGATGAAATTCACACTGACTGGGCCCTCTGGGAGATGACAAGGCTGGGTGGATGGAGTCCCAGACTCAGGTGCCTCCTCATGTGGTGTGGATAATGAGCTGTCACCCGGGGTCACAGACACAATTATCCTGCTCAAGCCACTCTGAGGGGCGGCCAAGGAAATGACAAGCTGCAAGCTTATCCCAGATGGAAGGGCTTGGAACTAATTACGGTTCCCCCCTAGCCCCCTAGGCCTGTTCCTGTGATGTGCCAGATGCAGGGCTGGCGTACGGCCTGAGATGGGAGCTGTGCCAGCCGGGCCTCTGCACTCAGCCCCCAGCCCTTAGGTTTCCCCACCCACCCCATGCCCTCTGGTCAGGGCTTGGGGTGGGGGAAAAGCCAGACTCCACTCTGGCCTGCTCCCCTTCCTCCTACCTCCCATCTCCTCCTCCCTCTGGCCCAGGCTGGAGGAAGAGCCAACTCACTTTGTGAACCACCAGAAAGACAGGCGGGAGAGGAAGCCAGCGCTGACTTCTGGGCAGGGATTCTAGAAGATGAGAGGGTAGGATAGGAAGAATCATCTCAAAGCAGAGTAGAGGGAACAGGAGTCCTCGTTCTTGCCTGCCCCAAGCCCCAGTTGTGAAGAGGACTTGGGGATGGAAGGAAGGAGAAGGGATGGGGGCTGCTGGTAAGGGCCAGGCTGAGGAGCGGGCCATGGAACCCCCACTACCACCCGGCCTCTGTGGAACACTCACAGGGTCGACATTCTGTGGGGAGAAAAATGGTGGCTTCTCCCGGAAGCAGGACAGGATGAGAGCAAAGAGCACCAGGGCGAAGTAGATGTAGAAGGTGGTGAAGTGGAAGGGGTCTGAGACCTCGCCCTGGAGGGAGAGCGCGGAGGGACATCAGAGGCGTGGGGAAACCGGGCCCGCAGTCCTGCCCTGAGGGGTCCTCCGGGACATCAGGCGCCTCTGGGACAGGAGGCAGCCCCCGGGTCTCCCATCCAGAGGGTTCTGAGAGTTAGGGAAAGGACACAGGGGGCCGCTATTCAGTGAGGACGTGCTAAGCACCCCACTTACCTCACCTGTCCAACCCTCCCTATGAGGAACGGAGAAGCACCCCACCCCATCATCTCAGCAAAGGTCAGGACAAAGCCCAGAGAACTGAGATCATGGGGCTTGCAGGCCGGACAGTGCGGTTCATGTGTGTCGCTCCCATGTTTCATTGCAAGATGCTGGCAGGCACCCCGTCAGACACCCCACTTGGCGGTGGTGGTGGTGGCTGCAGGATGGCCCCTTGCACTCCCACGAGCATCCCACAGTGGCTGTGTCCTGCCGCTTCCCCCCGTGTTACATTGGTCCTCGCTCCCGGTAGAGATGTGGCAAGTAGGGGACAACACGGAGAGGACTGAATGCAAGCGGAGGTCCCGACAGCAGGGGAGGGGCAGCCTGAGACCCCGCAGGGACTTTGAGCCCTGAGGCCATGCCCCGGACAGGGGTGCCCCTGGCAGGTTTCTCTCTCTCTCCCCTTACCTTTGCCGTGGCTGCAAGGATCTTGGAGCGGAAGGGGACGATGGCACAGACCACACACAGAAACCAGAAGATGATGAGGACCCCCGAGGACTGTACCCCCCGCAGCCGCTCATATTGGATCAGCAGGGTAGCCAATAGCTGTGCAGGGAGGGCAAGGAAGGCTGGGCCAGAGCACCCACATCTGGGCCTGCCTCTGTCCTCCCCACCCCACACGGCAGGATGTTTGGGGGGGGTCACCCCACCCTCTTCCCACTGCAAAGGCACCCAGCCCCCTCTCAAGAGCCCACTGGTCCCCCAACACAATCCCACAACCCACTGGAGACCTTCCCGCATTAGCTTCCAGGGTCCAACACTGACCATGGTGACCCCCACCAACAAGGGGGTGACAAAGGAGATGGGGGCAGGGGCCCAGCCGTGGACCAGGCCATGGAAGGAGTAGAAGAGTTCAGCCCAGGAGACACACCACAGCAGGACGCCCAAGGCCTACAAACAGGGGACATATTGGAGACTTCACCTTCAAAAGTAGGGGCAGTTCCCACTGGGAAAGGGCCTTTTATTCTGAAACCACCAGGCCTGTGCAGTGTCTGGCCCGGGAAGCTAGGCTGGGCACAGGCCAGAAACTTCCCAAGGGTGGGGAGAATATTGCCAGAGAACTTTGTTGAACTTCCACAAGCAGAGAATATCTCATCTGACTGTAGACCCAGTTGGCAGGCTGCCATGACCCTGAGCTGCCGGGCAGGTGTAACTAGGAAACCCTGTCCAACCACTGATGCTGACTTTGGTGGGGTGGGGAGGAGAACTGTGAAAAGGAGAACCTTCCAGGTGCCAACCCCTCCGCAGGAGATCCCTGAGCCCCTGACCGTCTTGAGTCTGGAGAGGTGGGAGAGGACAATGTAGCCTCGGTTATGGCGCTGCAGGTAGAACAAGTAGCAGGGCAGGGCGGCCCACAGGTAGATGCAGGGAACCCAGGCCAGCAAGGAGTTCTGGAAGCAGGGAGTGAGGTCCGGGTTGTCGGTGTGCACAGACAGATTGGAGTCCTGGGGGATGGAGAGAACAACTCAGTGTTGTGGCAGCCTGCTGCAGAATGGGCCCTCCCTTGAGAAAGGCGGGGGCCCCCGCCCCACCCTGCCAGAGGCACTCCATGAGCTCTGGGGGTCAGAGGTGCGTGAAGACATGACTGTCAATGTGCAAACGAGCAGGTGCTGGCAGCATGCACAGTCTCCTATGAGGCCCTGGTCGTCCCTGTTTCCTCATTTCCCTCTCTCTCTGATGGAGGTATAATTTAAATACAATAAACTGTGCCCACGTGAAGTGCACAATCCAAGGGGTTTGGCAGGTGTACGCACTGGCAAAGCCGCTGCCACGGTAAAGAGACAGAGTATTTCCATCATCTGCGAGTTCCCTTGAACCTCTTTGCAGCCCATCCCTCCCAGGCAACCACTGCTCTGCTTTCTCATTCTAGATTTCCACTCTTTTTTTAAAATTGTTTTATTTTATTGATACAATCAATACATGCAAATGGTTGAAGAGCCCACTTCTCTAAGCCTCTCCCAAGGAAGAGATAGGGAGCCTTTCTGAGCTTTATGTGCTTCACGTTTAAATTTGGGAAGACCATCCATCACCCCACCTACCTCCCTGCTAGCTGTGAGCTCAAAGGAGCAATGGGATAAAGAGAGTTTGTAAATCACAAAGCCTCAACCAAGCCACCATCCCAGTTTGGCACTGTCCTGGTTTGAGCACTCAAAGTCTCGTGTCTTGGGGAACCACTGGTTCTAGACAAGACCAACCCCCGTCTCTGAATATAACTCTAGCCTTTCAGGAGGAGATGGGGGCATACATTCAGACATACATTTTGGTGAGATTGCTTCTTCCAAGGCCACACATGAACTGATCTTTTATTCCCCTCTCAAAAGCATTAGCTGTGCTTTCCAGAAAGCTCAGAAAATATAAGCAAGTAACAAAAAAGCGCACCCACAATCTCATCAACACGAGACGATGGTTAACACGGGAGGGTATAAAACTCCCTACTTCCTGATTGCCAATTTAAATACTTGTCATTCTTATTTTTGTCCTCATTATACCTTCACACAACTTAAAAAGTCAAACCATTAAAAAAGAAAACAGTATCTTGCCTCATCACTCCCCACCCCAAGTTCATTTTTCAGGAGTAAATATGTCCAAATTTGTTAACTTTGTCCTGGCATCTACTTCCATAGTTTAAAGCAATTTGTTCTTGCTCTTATTGTTTGACTTACTAATTGTTTGATATTGAGGTTGCACCTGCCTTGTCCTTCCTGTTTGAGTGTCCTCATCCTTCCAGCGTAGCAACACCACAGGCTTTTGTTAAATAAATATTCAGAGCTAACACTTTTTTTGACTCTCTCAATGTTCACTACAGCAGGCTCTATGACTTTCAAGCTATGTGACGTTGGGCAACATGCTTAAACTTGGCCTCTATGGGCCTTGGTTTCTTTGAGAGTAATGTTGGGATGATAACCATCTCTCCCTCTAGTTCCTTCCATCCTGTCCCCTCAGGTGTCATACCAACCCAGGTCCTCACTTCTTTCTGAGCAATTTCCATGGGGTTCTGGTCTCTTCCCTTCCATGCCCTAGGGACCCAGATCCCTGACCACACAAAGAATCTTTCTTTTCCTCCTGGTCTTTCCTTCCTGGTCTGCTGGCTGATACCCACTCTTGACGTAGGAGTGCCCCAGGGCTATTCCTCCCTCTTCTCCACCTGCACATCCCCCTGCCATTCCCCTGCCCCCTGCCCTAGCCATCCCTTCTGGTCCCTTTTACATGCCAGTGACTCTCCTTACCTTCTCTGTTCTTTCTTTTCTCTATAGCACCTGTCACCTCTACATGTGATATAAGTCACTGGTCTATTATGTTTTCTGTCATCTCTTCCTGATGGCATGTAATCTTCACTTCATTTATTGATGTGTCCTAAGTACTTAGAACAATGCCAAGCACATAGCCGGTGCTCAGAACAAAACGTGGTTAAGTAAATTAAATGAAATATTTGTTGAATAAATGCATGAATAAACAAAAGGATAATCTTCTATCTTCCCCTTAAACTGTCAGCAGTGCCCTAGCCTAGAAGACAAAGTCCAAGCATGTTACTATGGTATTCTAGGCTCCCAGCTGGCCTTGAGTCATCTGTCCATGTGAACTACTGAACTATCTAGGTGCTTTGAGTTCTCCTACCTTAAGAAAATATTCATGGAGTGGTCTGCACATCCTGTTTCCTCTTCCTCAGCTCCCCTTCTAGTCTTGAATTCCATCTAGGTCAACCCTCTGCCCTCTGGTGTCCCTGCCCACAGCCAAGAGAGGACTCTTCCTGAAAGGCATCTCTGTGCCCCTTGCTTCATACCCATGAAGCTGCAGTGCTTCCTTCTGCTCAGGGAGCCAAATCCAAGCACCTCTTCCCCTGCTGCCAGATTACTTCACTCTAAATCTGCTCTGAGGATCTCACTCCTATACCTTTGCTCAACCTGCTTTCTCTCCCTTCCACCTGTCAAAATCCCAATAACTACAGGGGTGGTGAGCCAGGTTTAGGAGCCATGTTTCCCATCTTGAACACCCTTCTTCCTCTGAAGTCAGCACCCAATGAGGGACCCACCTTTCTGGAGCATCCGTTTTCCCCTTGATGAGTTGAGAGAATGCTATGAGTCAGACATGGGGCTAGGTGCACCCACGGCAGACCCGTCCCTGCCTTTGAGGAGCATGAGGTCCAGGGACATGCTGCCTTGGGGTATGCTATCCAAGCCTCGGTGGGGAAGTTCATACCATGTACCTCTTATATTCTAGAGCCTTGCATCCAGTAGTGCCTCAAGCAATGTGAACTAAGGATCCATGAACTCTTGATGAGCAGCTGGCATGCTGGCCCAGGGCTGGGTATATGGGTCACAGAGCTGGGTACCCCCTAGACCTGGTCAGGCACCCCATGGGGAGAGGAGGCAGACAGTAAATCCAGCCCTTTCCCCTTTTTATTTATTTATTTTTATTTATTTATTTTATTTATTTATGATAGTCACACACACACACACACACACAGAGAGGCAGAGACACAGGCAGAGGGAGAAGCAGGCTCCATGCACCGGGAGCCCGACATGGGATTCGATCCCAGGTCTCCAGGATTGCGCCCTGGGCCAAAGGCAGGCGCTAAACCGCTGAGCCACCCAGGGATCCCCCTTTCCCCTTTTTAAAACACTTCTTGGGGCGCCTGGGTACCTCAGTCAGTTAAGGGTCCAATTCTTAGTTTCAGCTCAGGTCATGATCCAAGGGTCAGGAGATGGAGCCCTGCATTTTGGGCTCCGCGCTCAGCAGGGAGTCTGCTTCTCCCTCTCCCTCTGCCTCCCACCACTGCTTACACATGCACATACTCTCTCTCTGTCAAATAAATAAATCTTTAAAACACTCGACTTACAGAATAGTCATTATAAACTTACAGAAAAGCACACACATTTTAAGTATACACCTCGATGGATATTCATACACTGAACACTTCTGTGTAACCAGCACCCAAATCAAGAAACGAGACATTTCTGGCACCTAGATGCCCCCTCCTCGTGTTCCCTCCCAGCCACTAGTTCCTGCAGAGGAATGCTGTCCAGGCTTCTAGCAACACAGACTACTTTTGCCCAATTGAGATCTTCCTATAAAGGAAATTATACAGTAGGGCTCTTTCATGCCTGGCCTCCTTCATAAACTCGGGGTTTGTGGGTGTCATCCTTGGGGTCAAGTGTGAGTGGGGATTGTTTCTCCTCCTTTCTGCATGGTGGTCCATTCGGATAGATACGATGTATTTATCTGTTCTGTGGCCAATGGGCAACCCCACCCTGGTTTAAACCTAGCGAGTCTGTTAGATCCATCCACTTAGTCACCATCTGGATAGCCGGCCCAAGGCCACCCCTAATTCAGACCATCAGGTCTCTAGGCCTGGAGTGCATTTCCCACGTCACTGGGTCCAGCCTGAGCTTCCCCTCCTCCAAGAAGCCTTTCTGGGGCAACTTCTACCTCTGAAGGATTTGCCCTTGCTTTATTCTGCATGGTCTTAGCAGCCAGGTAAGTGACTGTTCCCTGAGAGGGATAAAGGCTCCCTATGTCCCAGTGGCCTTTTATTACAGCACTTACATGGTCACTATCTGATCATTGTTTCAGAACAACTTCCAGAAGCAGAGAGGAGAAACAGTATCAGGCCTGGCTCATGAAAGAGAAAGCAGGTTTCACCTGCTCTGGAGACAGGTCCAAGGACCGGGCAGTAGAGAGCCAGGACAGACACCCAGGCCTCATGACACCCGAGCTGGGTTTCCCCCTACCTCTGCTACATGCACCTGCACCTGTGAACATTTCTCATCTCCTACAGCAACGTGAACCCCAGACGACAGACACTTAGCCCTGCTTCTATTCTTTTCCTTTCTGGCCCCAGCCGCCAACCCTGACCCCCAGCCCCCAGCACAGAGCTGGGTGCACAGGAGCAGCCCAGATATGGGCTGGGTGGTGACTGGCAAAGGAGCGCGTATGTAGCCCAGATGGAACCTGAGTTCGAGGCCATAACAGGGAATTACCATATGAATGTGCAAGTGGGTGGCATGGCTTTTTGAGGCAGGTGGGAAGCGGCTACAAACCCTGATGCAGAGGACCCGGAATGAGCTACCACTCCTGAGCCATGGAAGTGTGGACAGGCTCCTTCATCTTCTGAAGCTCAGCCTCCAGCGTGAGTACTAGGAGTGATGACAACATCTCAGCCAGCTCCCCACGGGGAGTGAAAGAGCAGATAGATGACCCTGGGTCTCACGGGGCAGCACTTGGAGAGACAGGTGCTGGAGCAAGAGGTTGTTGGGACCTTATTTGGTTTCACAGACAAGCTGCACTGCAGCAAACATCAAGAGATCTTGGGAGTGTGAAGCCCCAGAGGGTGGCTTTGACCCACTGGGAGATCCAGCCTGGGCTCCTTTCCCTTTCCTCACCTTGGCAGAGCCCTCTCCAGGGGCAGCGGACACCCTCCATGCCTGTGTTCCTACAATATTTATCCCAGAGCTGTTGCTAGGCCATCCATGGGACAGGTCATAGACGACACGTCTAGAACTGAACTCCTGCCCTTCTGCTCCTCAGAAGCCTGCCCACCCTGATGGGTGGCCACTGCTTCCCCCTCCCAGGTCAAAATCCTTGGGGTCTTCCTTGATTCTTCTCTTCCTCTCATACCTCACAACCAACCTTCGAGTAAATTCTGTCCACTTCACTTCAAATCACTAGGCTGAACTAGATGGAAATGCTCTATTGGACTACAGACAGAGACAGCCAGAGAGCACAAGCAGGGGAGGGGCAGGGGCAGAGGCAGAGGGAGAAGCAGGCTCCCAGCCGAGCAGGAAGCCTGACACAGGATTCGATTCCAGGACCCTGGGATCATGAGCTGAGCCAAAGGAGCCCAACCAACTGAGCCACCCAGGCACCCCTATTTGAATACTTCTATCAACAAAATGGCAACTTCTTCTGGCTCTCCCTGATGTGTCCAGACCCAACCACTTGTCTACACCCCTCTTCCTCGCCTGGATTATTGCCCTAGCCCACTCTCTGGTCTTCCTGCTCCCGTCGCTGCTGCTAGTCCTGGCAGACTTTTCCAGCATGGTAGCCAGAGGCAGATGTTTATAATATCCAAGTCAGACCACGTTACCATGTCACTCTGGTGGTGAAGGCTCTCCATGTCACTCAGTGTGAAAGCCAAAGTCCTATGTGGCCCTCACGACCCTCTGGCCTGCCTCCCCATCTCTGGCTTCATGTCCACCACTGTCCTCTCACTCTGCCCTCAAGCTGGCAACACTATGCCTCATGCCCTCAACACCTGTGAGTGCTCCTTCCCATCGGGGTCCACCCTGACCTTCCTTTTGTTAAAAAAAAAAATTATTTATTTATTCATGAGAGACAGAGAAAGAGAGGCAGAGACACAGGCAGAGGGAGAAGCAGGCTCCATGCGGGGAGTACGATGTGGGACTCGATCCTTGGACTCCAGGATCATGCCCTGGGCCAAAGGCAGGCGCTAAACCACTGAGCCCAAGCAGAGGAGGGGCCCGACCCTGACCTTCCTAATTAAAGTTGTAACTCCCCCCACCCTGGCACTGTCCTGCACCCATGCTTCTTAGCCTGTCCCATTTTCCCTGCAGCCCTGATCCCCTTCCAGCATACTATAGAATCGAGTGATTTATTGTGTTTATTGCTTTTCCGTCTGCTCCCCCTGGAACATATGCTCCATGAGGACCGGGGTTTTCCCCACCGCCCAGAACAGTGCTTGGCACAGAGAAGGCCCTCCTATGCATTTGGTGAACAAAAGAATGAGTGAGTGGACAAAGGAATGAGAGCGCCCTCTGAAGCTCTGTCTGCAGCTGAGCCCCAGGAGAGGTGCTTCCTCTCTGACACCAAGGCCACAGCTCCTGTTACCCAACCGAGTCTCTGACCCAAAGTCAAAGGACAGGGTTGGTGGAGGTCATTCCTAGATCCTATGAAGCCGCCTGCATTCCCGCTGGGCAGGATGGATGATCCCCTCTCAAGCTACTACCACTCAGCCATTCTCATTGGGAAGATGAGCTCTGGCTGAGCTGGGCTGGGCTGGGCTGGGAACACGGGGCCGCAGCCCCTCCCTCGCTGTCACCACACAGTTTCCACGGTGACAATAGCTTCCTTAATAATGTGATTCAACAGCTGGACAGGTCTGATAAGGTCTGACACCCAGAATGGACCACATGGGGGGAAAGGCCCCTCCCTGGGCATAGGCGCTGAAATCCCTGGAGACCCAAGCAGGGGACAGGTGGGCGGGGGCATGGCCCCAGATGAGTCACAGCTCTGTCAGGGACAATCCAGCACCCTCCCCCACTACACCCAACCCCCTCCCCCTCGAGGCCCCAGGCTTGTTGACAGCCTCTGTGGTGGGAAGAGTAATTACTTCCTTAATCCTGTGGGGGGGGGGGGAGGGGGGATCAACTGACAAGTTCATTTATCTCCGCAGAAATGGAGGTGCAGAAGGGGCAAGGGCCAGCTCCGATCCCAGTTTTCGGTCACTGCCCTACTGTGGCTGCAAGAGCAGCCTTCACCAGGGCCTCAGGGTGGGGGTGAAGCCGACCTGAGGAGGGTGGGGGGAGCAGCCTCTGCCACTGCTGAAGGGGGCCCTGGCTGCCACCAGCCACTTTGGTTATTTGAGCACCTGGTTCCCCAGGATTATCACCTCCTATTCACAACAGCTGAGGCCCATGGCTGGCGGGGAGTGACTGCCCTGGTTCCCATGGGCTGGCACCGGGACTTGGACTCTCCCAGGCCCAGCCCTCCGGCACCTCCTCTACACCCTATGGGCTCTGACATGACATCCCACAGGTGTCCAGATCACCTGAAATGTTAAAAATCTCCTTTCCTCGAATGTAGCCCACCTCCGAATCCACTCCCTTGCTGCGGTTCTTCTCCCAGAGCTGAGGGGAAGGAGCTGCCATCATAGGGCAACACGCTAGCTGTGGCTCTGGGAGCCACTGGGCTAGAAGCCTGAACACCCAGCGAGGAGAGATCCTATCCGAGGGTTAGGCCCTTCTGAACAATACCCAGTTTCAGGAAACAGGAACAACTCCAAGATGGGGGGTGGGGGGGCAGGGAGAGGCCCAGTCCCCCAGCAGTGGCACACCTAAGTGTCACCCCCCCTCTCAGGGAGCCTGTCCACCTGTTGCCTGGGACAACCCCACCAAGAAGACAAGACCCGGGTGCTCTGATCCTGTCTCCTGTGTGAGTCAGCTGGCAGGCCCTGCTGGGCGCTCTCTCCCTGGGGAGGCCAGCCCTGTGCTCAGTCTGGGGGCCAGCAGACAGCGCGTGCCAAAGTTCCCTCCCAAATGCTACTTCTGACTCACTTCCTTCCCTAAATCTCTGGCCCTCAAGACTTAGGTCCAGGGGCTGTCTGGGGAATAACAGGGCTGGGGAGGAGCCAGCCTAGGGCCACAAGGGAGCCAGGAGCTTAGGAAGCTCCAAGTGGTCTAGCCCCAGCAGCTGGGATGGAGGGAGGGGATGCTAGAGGCCCTCATGGGGCAGGGAGGACTGGGTTCTCAAGGGGAAATGCTGGTGCTCACTAGGCTGAGGGGTACCCACATCCCACCCCCCTGCCTACCTCACAGCCTTGCTTTTGCCAGTCTCCCCACACCTTTGCAAGTCATTATCTTTATTTGAGAGTCAAAGTACATTGAAATCAGAGTCCATTACTCCTATGTCCCAGTAGCCACCTACTGGGTTGGGCAAAGACCCAGAAGCAAGCCAGAGACTCTAATACCCTAATATTTGGAGGGCTCTCATCATGGCCCGGGCTGTGAGGCTAAAGATCAGCCTCACAGAATCAGCACTGGGAAACTGGACTTGAAGGGGACCCCTGGAGCCCACCTAAGTTCAGCTGGAGCCCAGAGAGGGTGAGCGATTTGCCATAAGTCACAGAGCTAGTGAGTGACAGGATAGAACTAGCTGGACTGGAGCGGCAGACACAGGATGCTGAGCCTCCACAGGATGAGGGCTGCCGGGTGGACAGGCAGCCGCGGGTGGGCAGATGGCCAAGGGAACAGTGAAGGTGCTGGTGCCTGACCAGGGCAGACCCATAGGTCTCTACCAAGAGGTGCTGTTGCGCAAACTCTACGTCCAAAGTGGAGTGGGAGCCGGGTGAAAAAAGGTCAGGGAAGTTCAGAGAAAGAACCTGTGAATCTTCCCGTGGTCACAACTTCCCTCGTCCTAGTTGGTCACAGAATTTCAGGGTAGGACCCCAACTCCTTCCTTGGCTTGAATCCTCTCTCCAGCATCCCTACCAAGTGGTCACTTGCCATATGCTTGCATACCCTCAGTGTTGGGGAGCTCACTACTTTTCAAGCACTCTGTGCCATCTTTGGACTGTTCTCACAGTCAGAATGTAAGCCAACATCAGCCTCCCAAGAGCTTCCTGGGACATCACATCAAGGCTAATTCTGCAAATAGGTCAAGACCTCCTGAAAGCACTTGTATTATCTTTACCACAGGAGTGCTTCCCTGTTTCTAGTGCTCATAACAGAAGGTAATTCTCCATGTAGGAGGCAACCGGCCAACAAAGGAACACTACCGCCTCTTCAATCGAGAGGCATCTTTGCTTTGGCCTCATTAGCCCTGGGCACTTGTTACAGTTCAGTCATTTGGGATTTATTTCGCAAAAAAATCCCAAGGTGCACTCAGAGATGCTGGTGATCTACCCCAAAGTGGCAGACGTGAGAGTTGAAGGGGATCCTTGGGTGGCTCAGCGGTTTAGCACCTGCCTTTGGCCCAGGGAGTGATCCTGGAGTCCCAGGATCGAGTCCCGCATCAGGTTCCCTGTGTGGAGCCTGCTTCTCCTGCGTGTATCTCTGCTTCTCTCTCTCTCTCTCTCTCTCTGTGTGTCTCTCATGAATAAATAAAATCTTTAAAAAAAAAAGAGAGAGAGAGTTGAAAACAGAGACAGATGGTTCACCCAGGGCATTCTGTGTGAGAGTACCCAGGTGTGTGTGCACATGTCCAGGGGCTCACAGACCCCCCTCGAATCTCCTGCCCTCTGACTCAGCTGGGGCTGAGGCTGATGGATTGAGCCACACAATCCCCAGCCAAGAGCTGAAATAGGAGCCCCTGGCCCAGGAGCCCTGTCAGTCCCTTTCTTCTAGGCCTTTCCAGACCAAACTCCAGCTTCCAACTTCATTACTCTTTCACTTCCCTTGTTTCCAGGAACATCAGGACCTGTCAGTCACCCACAGAAAGTTTTGTAGTTCTCAAAACTTTCATATCCCCTACTCATGTGATCTCCACGGCAATCTTGTGAGGTGGTTAGGAGACGGGTTATTCCCCCGTTTCACAGGTGGAGTAACTGAGGCTGTGCAGGGAAGCTAGCCAAGGCTTGGAAAGCAAGCAGCCCAACAGTCCTGAACCATGTTGGGGGCCCCCACCCCTGCCTCTTTACTCCTGGCTCAGGTACTGCCCCGCTGCCCTGAACTACTTCCCACAAGATGGGTCACCTGCAGGCCTCTGAGATCAAAGATTCAGGGGTAAGTATGCCTGAATAATATATAATCCAAATGAGATGCAAACTAGCCCACCATGAATGTCACCCAGAACTCACGGCCTCAGGCCCTCCCTTGTCGCAGCTCTGCAAACTTCCAGAGGAGTAGCTGGGAGCCTTCTCGCTTTCTCCCCACCCTGCCTCTTGACTCCCACCATGCTGGGTGCAGCCTGGCATGACTTTCAGGAGCCAGGAGGTCATGTGGAAGATGGAAGGTGTTTAGACTGGGATGGGGAAGAGGAGTGATTTCCTGTCCTTTGAGATATCCAAGCTGACAGCACCACAAGGGATTCATCTGACTCCCATAGACGTTGAGGTCCTCACGAGCAGCAAGAAGTGTAGGGACAAGGGTTCCAGAAGCCCAAGGATGCACCGTCAGGCAGTGGCCAAGTTGGAACCATATCTTAGGGGTCCTGCATCCCATTCCAGAGCTTGGCAACTTACTGATGTATGACCTTGGCCAGTGCGTTCCCTCCCTGGCTGACAGTTTCCTGAACCTGGCAGTAAGGGGCTGCGCTAGCTGCTTCAAGCCCCAAGTTCGGGATCCCTGGGTGGCGCAGCGGTTTGGCGCCTGCCTTTGGCCCAGGGCGCGATCCTGGAGACCGGGGATCGAATCCCACGTCGGGCTCCTGGTGCATGGAGCCTGCTTCTCCCTCTGCCTTTGTCTCTGCCTCTCTCTCTCTATCTGTGTGTGACTATCATAAATAAATAAAAAATAAAAAAAAAAGCCCCAAGTTCTGTGGGTTCTCTTGGATTCTGCAATATCTTGGAATGATAGAGTCAAAGGATCTCTAAGCTTGGAACAATAAGGGAGTCAGGCGATCTTTACCTCCGCTTCCTCAGAGCCTGTCTCTGGGCAGTCCTAAGCTCTTGGGGTTAACTGTCCGGCCAGCCACAAGGAGCCTTTGTACTTGAGGTCCAGGCGCATGTGCCCCTTTGATTTGCATGTCCTCTACCTGGCTACATCGTGATCATGCCATGGCCATACCGGCCACACTCCAGTGAGCTATGAAGCAAAGTTTACTCATGGGCCACAGGTACAACCTCTGGACTTGTGAATCAGTGATTAGTTCAAGTTGGATGATGGATGGGGGTTTCTGTGTCGATGGGCAAGATGGTTGCACCATCTTTGATTAGTGACCCAGAGGGAAAAAGAGATGCTCAAAGATACGATTTTATAGGTACTCTATTTTATAGGTCCCAAGTTTCAAAAAACCATGTACCACTCCCTTCCGCCCATGCCAAATACAGCCCACGAACAGGGTTTCTGATTGGATACACACACTATGTACACAAACATGAGCACACATGCACGCATACCTGCACAGGACACACCCATGGATCACACACACCAGGCACACACACATCAAGCATATAGGTACGGATACTTGAAATGGGAAAAAGACTCAAGAGATTAAAAATCAGAGGTCCTGGGTTTGAGTCCAGCCTAGGCTGGGCATCCCCTCCACGACCATGGACAAGCCCCTTGAATCTGAGACCACCTGTAGAATGGAGACACACCGCCACCTGCCTCCCAGAGCTGCAGTGAAGACCAAGGGAGCTGCTGTCCATAGGTTTTGGAGGCTATAAAAAGCTCTTGGGCTGCCTACATTTCATGCACGTGAACTGTGCAAGGGATCTGGAATCAGCAGCCCGATAAAGTAGCCTGACACCTTAGAAATGGATTTGACAGGAGTCAAAGGCTTGCTTTTCTATCCCAGCTCTGTTTTCTTCTAAGCAGGTGACTTTGAGCAAGTCCTTTTCTCTTCCTGGGCCTCCCTTTCTCCATCTATAAAAGGAGAGGGTTGGAGGGGGACTTCCTGTTCCCTAGGGGCTCCTAACACCAGACAGAAGACGGTGGCAGGAATGCTTTCCAAGAAGGAAAGCAGAGCCAGCTTCCCAAACTACCTAGCTGAGTAGGCAGGCACTCTGGATGCAGGACAGGGGAAGGCGCCAGGTGTAAAAGTGGACAACGAGCTCCAGTCCACGTGGGGGCACCTTCGGATTCGTGTGCCTCGCTTTCCAGGCTCTTTCTGCAGCAGGGAGGGCAGGTCCGGGAGGCCCCGGGCCCCCGGCTCAGGGCAGCACGGCCAGAGCTCCTCCCGGGGTCACATTGTCCCCCCGCCCCAGGGCCCTCGCAGGGGCTGTCAGGTGCGCGCCCTCGGTCCGGGGATGCCTCCTTACCCAGAACTTGGAGCCGCACAGGGCGTCCATGGGGCCGAGCCGCTGCGGCCAGGAAGGCGAGTGCGGCAGCCAGGCCAGGCGAGGACCCAGCAGCACCCTGAGCCTCCTCCTCCTCCGCTACCACCCACCCTCCCCGGGCTCCGCCCCGCCCACCCCGCTAGGCCCTGCCCTCGGCTCTTTGGGTCAAATCTCCTGTCCCGGCCAATTGCAACAGAGCCTCCCTGAGACTGCATGACTGCGGGTCCCGGAAGGACTTTGGGTCAGGGGTGGGGAGGCACTGACACGGTGACAACCCTGTCGATTGGCCGGTGGGTGATTGGCCGGTGGGTGGTGCCGGAGAGATGCCCCTCCTAACACTGAGGCTGATGGGGCTGGGGCAGGATCTGTGCCCGAGGCGCACACACCTGCTCCCACCCCACCAACTCCGCCAGGCGGTGAGTCATGGAGCTGTGGAAGGTGACTTAGCAAGACGCCCTCCGTGAATAAATCCTTGATGAGGTCTCGGTCATCTCTGGACCACAGTCTTCTCATCTGTGAAATGGGACTGCTTACATGTGCAGACGCCTGGGGAGTCTACCTCTCTGCTCATGAGTTACCTGGGGACTAGCAGAAACAGCACATGAGGAGCTCGGGGGCCTGTGTGCCTAAGGACAGGAGGTGTGTGGGGCGCCTAGCATCAGAGATGGTGCCTTCCCGTGGTCCTCTCAAATTGCTGTCTTCCTGAGGTTCTGTGGCTCCCTGATCCTGTGCCTGTTGCTGCAGTGTCACTCTGTGCCTCTACTTTTGTTTCTGAAAAACAGGGATAATCCTAGTTCACAGGCTTACTTCTGGGGAGTACCCAGCAAAGGTATGTAAAGCATCAAGCATGTTGCCTGGCACACTTAGTCGGCCCCTGGCGTGGGTTAATTTCCTCCACTCTGGCCCTGATCAGGGCGAGGGACCGGCAGGTGAGGCCCCAGAAAGATCTCCACGTTAGCACACTGCTAGAGCTGAGTCTTCACATTCTCCATCTGGAAAATGGGATTTGGGCTCAGTGGTCTTCTCTTGCTTGGCCCAGCTTGGACACGTTGTATCCCCTCCATCCTTCTATCTCTCATTCCCCCAACAGAAGCCAATTCACCTTATTGGGGCTGAGAAGGAATCCCCACCCATGCCCTCCCTACCCTCCACCCTCCACCTCTGCCCCATCTCTCTCCTGGCCTCATCTCCCCAACCCTGTGGTCAAGCTTGGTGCTGTCTTCTGGGTCTGCCGGGTTCACCCTGGTGATCCCTTCTCTGGCACTTGTTCTCAAGAGGTGTTTCCCTCCTTGGCTGCTTAGCAGCAGGCGTGGGTGCCCAGCAATATAATACAGAAGTAGCCAGCCAGCGCCTGTCCTTCTGGGCTGGCAGGAAGTGACCAGAAGGAAGTCTATGCCGTGAGCTATTGGAACAGAGATCTGAGCTGCACTGGAAAGAGCAGGGTGGACAAGGCTCCCCGCTCCCAGGCAGAGGGATGGGGGGGCAGCTTCCCCTCTACCAGGCAAGCCCTCTCAGCCCTTTGTCTGCCCCCCTCCCCTCCACTGACCCAATTGCCCTTCACCCCACCCCCATCTCTGAGCCCAAGACTTTCCAGAGCTTTCACATCTTGTCACAGAGTGTCTTGGATTATATTTAGTTGTGAAGAGTCTGTCTTCCCTGCCAGTCTGAGGTCCCCAAGGGCAGGGATTGACGGAGTCACCTCCAAACCCCCTCCCTGCCTCGGGCAGTAACTTTTGTATGCTGTGTGACCTCAACAAGGCCCTTGAGGTCTCTGGTACTTGGTTTCTTGAACAACTTGGACAGAATGCCATCTAAGGTCTCTCCCAGCCCTGGTGATCCAGGCTTCTGTGGTGAGCAATTGGGGTTCCTCCTTCAACTCTTCCTCTAGTTTGGGGCCAGGACCTTCAGTTTCCATCTTCAGCGTTGGGGTTGAAGCACCGTCCCGTCTTGCCATGGAAGAGCTGTCTCCGAGCTCATGGCATTGGGTGGGAGCCTCCAAGATCACGGGAGGGGACCTTTGCCATCCTCAACCTCTCTCATCTCTCTTGAGGTATTATTCACTGGGTCCTGCCATTTCTGGCCTCTCTTGGAATGGGATCTGTTTCGCATGGCCCTTGAATAATAGCCATAAAACTCCTAGGATGTGATAGTTTTGGCTTCACCAGAGCAAGAAAACATAGGCCCTGAGATGTCTTATCCTGGCAGAGGTGGGATGAGCTCCCCGTCTCCCCAGTGCCGGGCTGTCTCCATGTGGCTGCTCGGGCAGGATGCATTTCTGGTGTCCTTAGCTGTTGCACTTGTGCCCCTCAGCCCACCTTCAAGGTGCTGGGCACAGTCTCCTCCCTACACCTCAGCTCTCTTTCTGCACCTGGCAAACTCTACCCATCCCTGGAGATTGTGTTCAAGTCCCACAGCCTCCCCAAAGCCTCCTGTGAACCTCCCTCACCCCTGGGCTAGGGACCCTTCTCCACACCGTCTCCCTCCTGCCCTCATTATACTCACTGATCCTCTTGCTCACCTCTCCCAGGGGACTGTGCATACCTTCAGAATAGAGACCAAACACACTTATTTATTGCCATATCTTCAGCACCCGGGACAGTGCCTGGCAAAGCTGAGCCTCAGGAAATGTTTGTTGACTGACTAACCAAGCATCTCATGTCCTTAGAAGAAGTTATAAGTGGTGAGGACACTGTGGTCTCAGCTAGAGTCCCAGCAGTGGGCACCGTCCACTCTGCTTTAGACTTTCCAAAACCAAGATGTTTCCATCCGGAAGCTTCTGAGAGGAGGAATAGAGATCTGTGGGTTGGGCTGCAGCAGAAACAGGGGCTGCACCTCCCCCAGCTTTGTTACCCCGGCCCCATCCTCCGCTTCAACTGACTGCAGCTCCAGGAGGGATGGACAGAGTGTGTGTGTGCTGCGCCTCCCCCACTGGTGCGCATCCCAGGGGAACCCAGCAGAGATTTTCTGGCAGGGAGATGGAAAGATAATTGCAAGGTACAGCTCTGAGCAGGAATGACAGCAGAGAAGAAGAAAGCAAAGCAAGGTGGGGACAGGGAGACCAAGGGACAGGAAATGTTGTGAAGGTTGTGAGGAGGAGGGAGCCAGGTGGGAACTAGAGCAGGGAGGGGCGTGGAATAGAAAAGGTTATTCTAGTTCTCTCCTTCACTCACTGCCCTAGTCTTTTGAGCCCTTTGTGGTTCCTTGAAGGCCCGGAGCACCCCCAAACCAGATCCAGCTCCCAGACTCCAGCCTCCCCCTTCTCTCCTCCCAGGTAGTGGGGCAGGCCTTGTTTTGTCCGATCCTGCCTGGTGGGGCCCCACACAGACGCCCCTCATGGGCTCGGCAACCCGCACTTGATCTGATTTGGCATGCGTGTGAGCGCTGGCTGCTGTGCCCGGTTCAGGAGTTTTCAAAGCAGGAATTAATTAGCTCCGTGGGCCACAGTCAGCAGCTCCCGCACCTGGACCGGGGCTCAGTCGAGTTCTGAAGTTCTTAGCAGATTTCCCTCCTGGGTGTTTGCTGGAGCTGCCACCACCTTGACCTGCCTTGCTGTGTCCTCAGAGTGGAGGGCCGGCCCACAACTCAACTGGCTCCTGGCAGCCACTGTCGCGGGTTAGTCCTGGGTCCCCTGGCCCCAGACAGGGGTCACTGGGCACTGTGGGCTCAGCACTCCCATAGCTGGGATTCCCTATGCACAGACGAGTCCTTCATTGGGCCCGGGAGCGTGTTTCCTCCTTTGGGGGGCTATGCAGAGCCCCCGTCTATAGAAGGTGTCTGTCAGTGTGGTGTCCTCTCCCTAGTCAGGTCCCTCTACAGAAGAGGCACATGGTGGCCCCAGGGGAAGATACCTTGTGCTGCCACCTGGTGTCTGAGGTCCTCACTGCACCACCGTGGCCAGCCCTCCAGGTCTGGTTGCTCAGCTGACCCAGGAAAGGGGAGAGGAGGCCATGGGGAACTAGGTTATGATGGGTGGGGACCAGGGGTGACGATGGAGGAAAAAGCTGTTTGGAAAGTGGGAGAGGCCTGGGAGGGGCACGGGGAGAGGACAAGAAGGACAAAGGGATGGGAGGTGGGGAAGGGGAGCCAGCGCTCTGTGGTTCAAGGGCAGCATAAGGCCAGAGAAAAGATGCCTGGGAAACTGGGTGATCACAGAGCCAGCCGTGGCTAGCCCTTGGACGAGCGCACCTGGAGCTGAGGGAACGCCTTCTCTTGTGGTTAAACGTCTCTCCTCGCGCAAGGTGTGGGCTCCTTTAAGCTTCCGAGTATGCCAAGCTGGGAGCCCATTTCTATGAACACAGTCACAAATGTGACTGCCTTGGAAAATGCCTCCCAGGGAAGTTGTTTCGTGACCAGGATTCTTTGCACCACGTCGTCGTCCCACTCCCTCTACGATGAGAAGAGGCTGGGTTATGCGAAGCCAGTGGGCTAGAGGTTGGCCGGACCTAGGATGAAATCCCAACTCTGTGGTTTCCCCTGTGTGATCTTGGGCAGGTTACTAAACCTCTCTGAACCCATTGCCTCATGAGAAAATGGAAGCAATGGTATCCTCCTGGTTAGGGTGTTGTGAGGAGTAAGTGAGAGATTGCAGAGGAGCTTCAGATTTGTTTTTAGCACCAGCTCAGCTCTCCTCTTCCTAGTCCCCACCCCCCACCCCCAGGCAGACCTTTTCCTGGAGTCTTGGGGTGGAGGAAGCAGAAGCAGACAAGCCCGAGGTGGAGGCCTGCAGCTGTTGACACAATTTCCTCTGAACCCCCAAGGAGAAGGCTGAGAGCAGAAGTGCCAGGATGCACATTCTTACCTCCAAAGGCTCCCACACACCTGAAGCTCCTGGCCAGTTCCAGCCCTGTCCCTGGAGGCCTTAATCCAAGACCTACTTTGCTGCCACCAGCCCCTCCCCCTCCCAGCCTCCTTCGGGCTCCTCCACTCCCTCATGTACCCTAGAGCAGATACAGCCATCCAGACAAATGTCATGAGGTTTGCATCATCATTATTACTACTGTTAATAAGATTCAGCAGTGTTGTTTTTTCCACTTTTATTTTTTTTGAGATTTATTCACTTGAGAGAGAGAGACAGACTGCATGTAAGTGGGGGGAGGGGCAGAGGGAGAGAGAGAATCGGAAGCAGAGCCCCCGGTGAGCACAGACCAGACCTGGTGCTCCATCCCACCACCCTGAGATCAGGACCTGAGCAGAAACCAAGAGTCAGACGCTTCATCAACTGAGCCACGCAGGTGCCCCTATTTCCACTTTCTTTTAAGATTAATTTATTTATTATTTTAAAAAAGATTTTATTTATTTATTTTTAAAGATTTAATTTATTTATTCATGAGACAGAGAGAGAGAGAGGCAGAAACACAGGCAGAGGGAGAAGCAGGCTCCATGCAGGGAACCCGACATGGGACTCGATCCCGGGTCTCCAGGACCACGCCCTGGGCCGAAGGCAGGCACTAAACTGGCAGATGCCCAACCACTGAGCCACCCAGGCGTCCCCCCTATTTCCATTTTTAATAAGACACAACCTTTACCATTGGTAAAGATTTTACATTGTTGGGGGAGATTGCTGGGAGAGAGGCCAAGATTCTGCTACATGAAATATCCACGTTGACTCCGGGGGTTCCTGGAGGCAGGGATAGGGGAGAAGCCTGAGATGTAGAAGCCAAGCTCTCTGGCTTCATCTTGACCCAGAATCCTCCAACCATTAGAAGAACAAAAGACCCCAGAGCCCTCTCCCCAACTCTCACACCCTCATTAGGGAATGGACAGCTACAGAATTCTACAAAAATATAAAAGCTTAATCTGCAGACCCAGGTGGACAAAACTCTAGGAATTTTGTACAGCTATGCTTAAAAAAAAAATAAAGGTAGCTCCTACAAGCACCCCCCCTCTCTCCACCCAAAGAGGCCAGAGGAAAAAGAGTCCCACTCTACACTCCAAGAGGATAAAACCAGGTGTTTGCTTCAAGGAGTAGTATCATTTCTGTCCAGAAGAGCAATCAGAAATACTTTCATCAGCTTAGGAAACAAGATGGGACAAAGCCTCCAGGTGCCCCTGCAGCCTGGCATCCCCCCATCCCAAACTCATCCCAAGTTCAGAGGGGGGCAGAGTAGGGGCCTGTCAGCCCCCTGGAGCGGCCTTTGAGGTTCCAAGGGCCCTGGGAATGAGGAGGTAAGGATGTTCAAGGGAGTAGGGTTGGGGTGGATGTTTGCGGTGGCTGGCAGGGGAACAGGCCGGCTGAGCCTGTGGTTGAGGCCTGTGGCACTGCCTCTTGGCACCAGGGTTTCAGACAAGAATATTGACAAGGTAGCACCAGAAAGGAGGTTCTGGGCCACACCAGTAGCCCATCCTCCCCTCTCCCTCCTCCCCTCCTCCTCCTCCCCCCACCCCATCCCTCCAGTGCCAGCCTTCACCCCCTTCCTCCTCCCGCTGGCTCCCACTGAGCAGGCAGCAGCAGACCATGTAAACACCTAGATGGAGCTCATTCATCACCCCCCAGGGGGCCAACTCCAAACTCTGCAGCCTGGTCGCTGGGCCAGACCGACTCCACCGGGAGGTCACCTTTGGCCTGGCGGCCCCCTGGATCTCAGGTGGGAGCAGCCCTCTCCGTGTGCAGAGCTTAATCCCATTGCCAGCTTGATGGAGCAGTACCCACAGTGCCAGTCAGCAGGACCCCTGAGGAGGGAGGCTAAAGCCCAGACTTCCCAGGTCGGGGCGCCGAGGAAGGAAAGTCCAGAAGCGCCGGCCCTTCCCCCACCAACCCACAGATCCCCTTGGCAGCAGCTGAGGCTGCCTCCCCCAGTCTCAGTCGGCCCCATTAACCAAAACAGCTTCATTATGCCAATTTCCAGCTTTCAATGTGCGGCTGATAGCTGTCAGCAGAAATAAGAGTTAATCTGGAATTACATTCACAGAGCTGCCTGGCTAAGAGGAAGCGATAAAGCTTTGGTAGAAGCAGTGAACCCTGCTTGCCCAGCCTTCCAGCCAGCAGAGGGGCTTCCCTCCTCCCTGGCCCCGGGGACGTGAGGCTGCAAGGGTGCAGCCCTCCTGGGAGGTGTTCTCTCTCCCGGCCAAACAGACAGATGGACGGACAGACACCACACACACACTCAAGCACACTGAGGCAGCTCTGACCCCACTCCTTGCCCTCTGCCCACTCCCCAGCTCCAGGGGTCTTTTCTCCAGCGCCACCTGGAAAAGCCTAACTCTGTCCCTTTTGCTTTTACTCTGGACCGTGATTAACTTTTTATTTTGGAAAATTACTTTATTATAGATATAGATATAGATATGTATGTATATATATATATATATATATATATAAAAAGGTTCCATTTCATTTGTAAAATCTTATTTTTCTCTTTCTCTCTCTCTTTTTTTTTTCCTACAGAAAATGATGGCGAGGTTAAAGGAGAAAATAAGTTACATTACAGTTTCCGAAGTGGTTCTCGCTCTCCGCTGAAGATGGGCCACCCGGGCAGAGCTGTAATGCACTCTCGGTCCCAGCTTGTGCTTTGCAAGAAGAGGGAATATAACTAGACTGGTTATTTTGGGTTAAAATAGCCAAGAGACAGACGCCTTCGCCTCAAAAATATTCTGAGACACATACAAGTAGAAGGAAACAAGTCTCTTCAGTCACAAAATGCCGTACATCCCGCATATACTAGATTCAATTAATTTAATAAAATAGAATATACATAGAGATTCTGCACAAACGTATTGCTTTCTCCCAGTAGCTCCTGGCGTTGGGAACCTCAGCTGCACTGGGCCTCTCTCTTTCCGCCTGGAGCCAGGGTGGCCAGGGCTGCTGCTCCTAACGCTCTGGACAGTGGGCTCGCGGGTTCCCAGCCCCACTGAGGCGGGGAGGAGCGCCTCCTTGGAGTCCATATGCAACGTTTTTCAGGAACATAGCCCGGGAGGAGGAGCTAGGATTTGGCACCCAGTGGAGAAAGGGGAGTGGGGCAGGATTCAGGGGTCCAGGTCTGCTGGGTCAGAGGCTAAACCAGAGAGACTCAGCACGTCTTTCTTTGGGGGGGGCGAGGCAGCCATGCTGTCAGGGGGGCCGGAGGCCGAGGGGTCCCTGGAGTCGCTGGACGGAGCCCTCCGCCGGAGGCAGACGCCGGGGCTGGGTGGGGGCCGAGGGCCCTGACTCTCTGGGGGGTCTATGGAGATACTAGGTGGGCTGAGTTTTTTCTTGGGCCGGCTTCCAGGTCCCCCAAGAGGCTGGCCGCCAAGGCTAGAGGGGCCGGGGCCCAGGCTGGGTTGGGAGCCGCCGTCCAGGCAGCTGACCGCGATGGAGTGTCTCCTCTGTTCATCCAGCCAGGACGCAGGCCTGCGCCGGCAGCTCTGGGCCTCCACGCTGTGACACTTCTTCAGGTCCCGTGGGGACGGGGGCTCCTCCTGGCTGCCCACGGTCAGGAGGTCTCCTGAAATCCAGCTCAGCTCCGTGTCCAGCTCTAAGCTGCTTCTGGTCTCGGGTGGGTCTTTGCTCCAGGTGGTTTCTGAGCCTGGGCGGGGGGCTGGCGGGGGCATGTGCTTCGAGATCTTGCTCTGGCGGTGGGGATGCTGCTGCATCTGGGCGCCCAAGTGGCCCCAGAAGGAGGAGGCCCGGGCCAGAGGTGGGGAGGGCCCACTCACCTCGGACAGCAGGTCTTCCCGGCTGCCCAGGCCCTGAACGTCCAGAGAATCAGTCCTTATTGCTGCCTATGGGAGGTGGGAGGAGGGCTCAGCCCAGGGGCTTCTCCTCTCCCATGGACTGTCATCCTCCCCTCCCCCCACTCCATCCTGGTCAAACCAGATAACCCCCACCTCCCCCTACAGGCCCACCCTAAGCAGGAATGTCAGTATTTGCTCTTGCTGGGAGACAGGGGCTACATATGTGCAGCCTGGCTTCTGCTGCCCACCATGCCTGCTGCCCTGGCCTTCCCCGATGCCTGCAGGAATCACTCTCTGAAGCTCCCAGCCCCTGGGACACAAGAAAGCACTGGCCTGGCTCTGCTCCCATGCTGTGCATAGGCTGTTTCTTTGGCCTAGAAGACCCTTCTCAAATGACAAATACCCCTCAAATTTACAGGCTCAGATTCTCTTTGACACAGCGCCTGACAATCTCTACCTGAAAACTAACCCCTTCCTCCTCTTTGCTCCCTGATGCACCATGACACAGGAGCATCCCAGCAGCTGTGGCCTGTTGTTGCAATGGTCTGCTGGCATTTACATCTCCAGTTAGATTGTGAGTTCCAGAGGGCAGGGGCTGCGGCCCCAGTGCCCAGCACAGGGAAGCTGCTCTGTGAATCTTTGTAAAATGGATGGGGACTGGGCCTGGGTCAAGTGTGCAGCATCGAGCAGATTCTCATGTGGCCATGATCACACATAAGGGCACACAGGGCACAGGCTGCGGCCTTGTCACAGTAGGGGCAGACCAGTCTCACCTGCCTGCCTGAGCCTCAGCTCTGTGCCCCTGGAAGGTGGGCCCCAGGTTTGGCCAAAGGCAGAGGTACCTAAAATGTGCCGTGTGTCCCTTAGCTAAGTCTAGAATCCCAGAGAATAATTGGGAGTCGCCTCTGGGCCAGGGAAAGGGAATTCAGAGATGTGGGTTCTCCTGCCAAGTGGACCTGTGTCCCTGGCCTGGTCTCCAGGCCTCCTCAGTGAAAGAAAGGAGGGGAATATAAACACTCAAAGGGCATAGACCACTTCTGCTGTGCCCGGTACTGTGTCCCAAGGACCTAGAACTGTCTCTGGCACATGGTCAGCACACAATGAACGTCTGCTGAAAGAATGAAAGTGGCAACCCTGGCCATCACCAACAGCCGAGGGTTTCTAGCAGAGAGGCCAGCCCCGGGCCCAGGCCCACCTGTCCACACCTGCTCACCTGGCGCCTGAGTGGCCTCTGAGCCAAGGGGGAGCGGCCTGGTGGGGGCAGTTTGGGAATGGTGCCCCAGGTGGGAGCGCTGTGGGGCTGGAGCAGGTGAGGTGTGTCTTTGGGAAGCTGCAGGATGTAGCTGGTGTCTGCTGGCTGCGAGTGGACAGATAAGACAGAGCCTGCGAGCAGAGTAGGGAGGAGGAGAGAGGAGAGCAGGAAGGTCAGTGGTCTGACTCTCACCTAAGTCCCTTCCCTCCTTGCTCCTTCACCCACTGGGGCCTCCACCCTCACCCCAGACCTCTCACCCTGGATTGAAAGCCACTCTTCACAGGTTGGGGGCCCCCTGGAGGGCAGAGAGACCTGTCTTGCTGCCTCAGTGGCCCCCCTGCCCAGGTCAGGACGGGGCGTAGGCAAGGATAGGGTCTCCCTGTGTGAGCCAAGCTGGCCTGCTTGAGCCCTGCTACCTGACTGAGCTTTGGGGAGCCCCCAGCTTCTGCATCCTAGGGACCCCTCAGCGGTGCCTCCGTCCCGGAACATGTAGCTGTCATTGGGCAGGGAGTGTGTCCGGCTGACCCCAGACTTCCTCACAGTCAGCAGGTCCAGTCCCAGTGCAAGGGGCATCTCCTCGGGGTGGGGCTCCATCTGCAAAAGGAGCAGGGGCGGGAGGTGGGGGAAAGAGGGGGGCATCCGGATTGTCTAACTGAGGCAGAGCTGGAAAACAGAAACCAGAAGCTTCCCCACCCGGGCTCTGGTCCCATCCCCTCCCCACCGCAGGGCAGTAATGGGATGAGTTAGTTGATGGGGGAAGAGAGGGCAGAGCATGGATGAGCCCTCTAGCACAGCAGGGAAGCAGGTGGGAGGAGTCCCTGCCCCAGAAAGCTATCCAGTACCGCATCACTTCAGAGCCTCCAGGTGGGGAGAGTGGAGGAGTGAGAAGGTGTCCAAAAAAGGGAGAGCAGCCCCCAGGCCTGGCCCAGCAAGTGGTTCAAGAGATGGTTCCCAGGGCCCCATTAAGAGGTTCTGAAGCATCACAGTGGAGGGCAGAGGATGAAAAGCTAAAAGCGCTCCCCTATCCCTGTGCTGGGGTTGGGGGGTGGGGTGGGGAGTGAGGAGGACCCACCCCGTGAGCAGGGCCTGCCTCACCACCCAATGTTT
The DNA here is from genome assembly GCF_048164855.1 of Canis lupus baileyi. Taxonomy (NCBI): domain Eukaryota; kingdom Metazoa; phylum Chordata; class Mammalia; order Carnivora; family Canidae; genus Canis; species Canis lupus. The sequence goes on from NC_132853.1 coordinate 34,603,402, forward strand.
TAAGACAGCCCCAGGACCCAGCATTGCACATGATCTGGGTTAATGTGGGTTTGATGACAGGTGACCAGTGGGGAATGTCAGCTGGCTTACCTGCCTGGCTTCCCCCACCTTTTAATATCTCAATGACTCTGGCAGGTAGCAAATGGGAGGTGGGGCGCAAGGCCTAAGTACTATGGACTCAGGACCTCCCTTACTGGACAGATTGGGGTTGAGAGTGAGTTTTTTTGAGTTTGTTTCAAAGGAAAGCAGTAATCAGGCTTTGACCTCAGCTGGAGGGAGCTAAGGTTTGTTCCCCAAAGACTTCTCCATCTCCCTGTGACCCCTTTCCTGTTTGGGGTCCCTTGTACCCTCCATTCCTAGTTCTCAGAGAGGCTGGAGGGTTCTTGTTCCCATGCAGGCCCAGCCAGTTAAGCAGCCCCAGTTGGGCCTGTTGGAAGAGTCTGCATCTTTTGCTTCCTCTCTGAGCCCAGGCTCCATTTCTGCCAGCCACCCCAAGACCCTGAGGGACCTCCCAGTCTGTGGTCAAGCCCCTACCTCAGCTGAACCCTGCTATGAGGAAGGGGACCCTGTCTCTTAAGTCCTAAGAGGAGGGGGAAGGCAGGGAGGAGGGGGCTGCTCTCAGTCTGTAGGGGAAGGGGAGCTGGGCAAGGGAGGAGAAGCTGTCCCAAACACAAAGAACCACCCACCTCCCGCGACATGGGGACACACAGGGACAGTCACAGAGGAGACAGGGACAGCCCCACCCCCCACCCCCCAGGCAGAAGGGCACAGTGGTAGCAGCAGAGATGTGGCTTTCACCCACTCCATAGAGGGGAATGGCTCATGTTGCAGGGAGGTGGGAAGGAGGGGGGCGGGGAGGGGAAGGGCTGGCTGGCACAGGCTCCAAATACAGAGACTGACTCTGCATCAGGTCAGCTGCCTGATGCCACCTCTGTTTTGGGCTGTGTTACTCCTGGATGTCTGGATTCACTCTTTCTTAACTGTGCCCCTGGGCTCTCGAGGCCCCAATTTAATATTATCTAATTTCTTTGCCCACAGTGGGGAACTGGGAAAGACCTAGCGAAGCCTTGGGCACCAAGCGCCTGCTGGGTGATGCCTCTGGGTGGGGCCTGGTGGCCAAGAGAGAGGAGTGGGGGGGATCTGGAGCCCTGCAGCCAGCCCAGCCCCTGGGGAGGCTGGGGGAGCAGTGAGGGGCCATGTGTAAGTACATTGCTGTCCAGGGCACTAGGTAAGAGTGTGTGAGTGTCATCAGGCAAAGAGTCATCCGTCAGAGCTAGAGAGTGGGACGGTTCAGACACAATCTCTGACGTCAGAGACAGAGCCTCCATCTCAGCTAGAGGGATCTAGACAGGGAGAGAGATGATCAGGCGTAAGAAACCAGGACACATGCACACGCGCACACACGCGTGCGCACACACAGAGCCCCCCTTCCCCCTTTTCACGAAGCACGGTGTGGGGGAAGGCCTCTCTCCTCTCTCCCACCCCTCTCCCAAGTAAGCTGCCGGCACCTCCCCCACCCCACTTCCAGCCCCCCCTCTGATCAGAGAGGCTGCAGCAGGCACCAGGGAGCCAGAGCAAACACCGACAAAGCAGGAGAAGCAGAAACTTATTCTAAAGATACCCCAGGAACCTTACCGGCCCCCTCCCACACTACCACCACCCAGGGAGGAAGCGGGGAGCAGGGACAGCTTTCGATTCTCATAAAGATGATACCAGAAAAAAAAAAAAAAAAAAGAACGAAGAAAGGCCAGCAAAGCGCCTCTCCGCTCTCGCCACAGACAGAGCAGCGTGGGGGGGCGCTGGGGACAAAGCCGCCAATCTGATGACTCTTTCCTGCCTATTCTCTCTGCTTCCAAAAGCCTGGCAGGACTTGGCCTACCCCCAGATTCTGGCTTCGCCCCTCCTGGGCCCTCCTCCGCCTGCCGGCAGCTTGCCCGCCCTCTAGCTTGGGTTCTGGGGGATGCTCTCCTCCTGCCGCCATTCTGAGTTGAGCGCACCCGGGTGGGCCGCCTCCCAACTGGCTGGCTCTGCAGGGAGACTTCAGTGTCTCCAGCACCCTGAGGGAGGGGAGGGCCCTCCATCTCAGGTGAGCCACCTGCCTGATCACGCCATCGCCATCGTGTCCCCTTCTCTCCCTGCACCTTTCCCCCAGGAGCCTCCTTCAGGATGGGAGGCCTCGAGAAGGGATGTGCTCTCTCACTGATCATTCTAGGTCACTGCCTGATTGCAGTCCTGATGGCCTATCTGAGGCTGAATAATCCCTAGAGGGGATTCAAGAGGTCAGGAACCCTAGGGCCAGGGTCCCTTCCTATGTGAGCATCGCTTTCTATTTCTTTGGATCAGGATACAGATGTCCCAGGTCCTGGGAACCTGCTTTCCTTCCCTTCCACCTGGCAGGGCCAGTGGAACACTAGGATTTTCTCTCTCCCACTGACACCTGTCTCCTTGCCTCCACTCCAGGTCTATCGGGGGCTTCCCTGCAGTACCTGACCTAGGAGGGGTGGCAGGGGGCTCTGCCAAACGGAGGGGGTCAAGGGCAGCCAGATAGGTCACAAGTGGGGAAGAGGAGGGTAGGAGAACCCCAGAAAGCAGAAGAGCTGAGTTTAGATGGGACTGGAGGAGAAAAACATACAAAACTATGGAAAGGGACTGGGCTTACGGGGGACACCCAGTCTTATTTCACAGCGAGGTCTCCAGAATCCACTCTCAGCTGGAACCTTCCATTCCCTCTCAGGACCAGGTCAGAAAGCACTGGCTACTGAGAGCACTCATCATGTCTAGTGGGCTTCATGGCTAAAAAAGCCACCAAACAGAGACTTTGGGGATGGGTGCTGGACATAGGGAAGAAGCAGACTATGCCTGAAGACATATCCCTCAGTGGGTCCCCTGGCCACCTGCACTGTCCCCAAAAGCCCTCTTCCCCGGCTTTGGCACCTCACTTCCTCCACCCACTAAGGTCCCACTGCCAACTTGTCTTCCCTCCCATTCTCTTTTTCTTGTCCAGGTGTTTTCTGACAAATGCCCTCTGTAAACCTCTCCTCAATTCATCCTTCCCTGGAAGTTACAACCTCAGCATCCCTACCTTCCAAGAATGTGTTCCAAGGGTTGATCTCAGCTTGTAAGAACCCCAGCTCCCTCCTGCCAAGCCCAAAGCTCAACTGAGGCCCTGAGGCTGTTCTTTCTCCAGAAACCCAGTGGGCAGGAAACACCCCCGCCTCCCCAGAAGCACGGCACAGCATGGCACAGCCCGGCACAGCACGGGGGGCACAGTAACCTGTGGGTCGGAGCCGCCCAGGCTGCGGGCGGGAGGGAAGGCAGAGGGCTGGCCCCCTGGGCCTGCCAGCTCGTCCATCAGCTTCAGCTCCCCTTCCAGGGAGCCCTGGATCAGCAGGGATATGGTGTCAAACAGCTGTCTGTCCTGGGGAGGACCAGCCCATGAGGGAGCCAGAGAGTCAGGGGAGCGGGGTGCAGAGGGGCAACAAGGGGAAGTGTCGTGGCAGGGGATTGACAGAGAGATATAGAAAGAGAGAGAGAGAGAGAAGGAGGAGGAGGAGGAGGAGGAGGAGGAGGTCACACACACACACACACACACACACACACACACACATGCACACGCACACCCCAGCAACAAAGAGACAGGAGAAAGAGGAGGGGATAGGACAGAGGAGAGAGGTATGGGAGGAAGGAGAATAGGAGCCAGAGATGAGAAGAGCTCACAGGGAGAGAGGGAGCAGGAAAGCAAAGATAAGGAAAGGATTGAGAGATGGAATCAGGGAGGTTGAAAGGTGGGAAGGAAAGAGGTTTGGTCATCGGGCAAGGGTAAGAAAGAAACAGGAAGGAAACAGAAAACTTAGCCTTGAACCTAAGAGCCAAGAAGGGGAGGCCGGCTGGGCTGCAGGTGCAGGGCGTGGATGAGCCACACACGTGCTGGTGGCTTGCTGGGGTGGCCCTGTGCTGCGGGTGCAGCAGCCATCTCTGGGGATGGGTGGGAGGGGGGACCACTCACCCCTCAGCATCCAGGCAGGAGGGGCAGGAGGATCTGGGCAGGGCTCTGGGGCCCACCACACTGCCGATTCCTTGTACACCACCCCCAGCCACTGGCCACCGGTCCCACACCCTTCTCGGCAGGGGTGGCTGTTTGCTCACCGTGGGGTGTTCCAGGGAGAAGCGCGAGGCTGCTCCCGTGTGGGCCGCGGTGTGCGGGGCCCCGAGCTTGGGGCTATCGGGGCTGTCGGGGCCCTCGACCCCCGGCCAGAGGAAGGGGCTGCCCAGTGGCGAGTGGGGCTGTGGGCTGAGCGTCTTCATCTCCAGCTCCAGCTCAGCCTCCAGCTCGGCCTCCTCTTTGGCCTCCTTGTTGCTTTCCTCCAGGTGCTTCATCAGCACAGCGATCACCACGTTGACCAGCACAAACTGGGCCGTCAGCACGAAGGACACGAAGTAGATGGGGGAGATGACTGTATTGTAGCATGTGGACTCCTGGTCACAGTCCCGGAGGGTGTCCTGGGGGTGGAAAAAGCATTACACGCTTTGTCCTGGGGAGAGGCAGTCAGAGTGTATGCTGGGGAGAGGGGGTTCTAGAGTGTTTCTGCATGGAGAAGCACATGCTTTTATTCATGGCCCCTCATCTCGCCAAGGAATCTGGGCTCAAGGAGTGGAAGTGCCTCCTGGGGTCAGGGCCAGCCCTGGGACAGCCCCTACTGCCGTGTGGGCTCACCTTCATAATGCCGTTCCAGTTGTCACCTGTGGACACTCGGAAGAGGGTCAGGAAGGCCATGCCAAAGTTCCGAAAGGTGGCATGCCGGCCCAGGCCCTCGCAGGGGTGCGTCTCATCACACTCTGGAGGAGGGGGGCAGGAGAGAGAGGCGGGAGTTAGCGCAGGAGCCCCGGGGCCTCCAGCCCTGGCCCCTCTGTCCTGCCCACCCCGACTCACCCAGGTCTCCAAAGAGCTCCACACCCAGAGCTGCAAAGATGAAAAACAACAACATGAAGAGAAGTCCCAGGTTCCCCACCTGGAAGAGAGGAAAAGAAATGGGAAAGGTGCCACTGGGTCTCCCAGCCAGCTTCCCCGAGCTCCCCCTACTGCCCGTCCCTTCGGAAATCACCCCCTCCTCCCGAAGAGGAGCCCTCCCGCCACCCCCTCCCTCCAGCTACCTGAGGCAGGGCCTGCATGACTGTGTCCAGCAGCGCCCGCATGCCCACAGCCATCTTCAGCAGCTTCAGCACTGCGGAACAGGACAGAGCAGTGAGCCTGGCCCCCGGGGCTGGCTCCCGGGTCACACAGCTGGATGGCCGGCCAGGGCCGGGGCGGGGCTGCTGGCTTGGCGGGGTGGCCAGCCAGGCTGCCAGGGCTCCACCCAAGCCCTCAGCCCAGCCCTAGCCCTCCTCTTTGACAGAGGCTGGGGCTGGGAGAGAGCCCCGGTGGGAACACACACGCATGAAGTCCCCGGCCAGCCTGGACGGGTGGGTGGTGGGTGAGCACCCGGGCACTGACCTCGGGCAATGCGCAGCACTCTCATGATGCGGATGATGGTGGGGTTGATGGGCAGCGAGGCATTGACCTCAATCTCCTCCAGCGTGATGCCCATGATGGACAGCAGCACGATGGCCAGGTCCAGCTGGTTCCACCTGGAAAGCCCAGGACACGGCTCCCTGAGTGTGTGTGTGTGGGGGGGCACCGCAGAGGAGGGGGCAGTTGTGGCAATACAAGTGATGACAGAAAGGGGGGTGGAGGTCTGTCAGTCCTGCCTCTCCATCCTGCGGAGAAGCCATGGCTTGACTCTGTCACACCTCACACCACCAGCTGGCCACACAGGTAGGACCAAGTCTTTTAGCTCAGGACCTCTACTTTGCATTTGTAGCCATTCTTTTTTTTTTTTTTTTTAATTTGGCACTTTTATACTGTTTACTAGGTGGCAAGCACTCTTTTAGGGGCTTTACAAATAGGAACTCATAATCATCACAGCATTCTTTCTCCTTTGATAGATCAGGAAACCAACGCACAGAGCAGTTAAGTAACTTACCCAAGGTCCCCAGTTTCTAAGTGGTGGAGCCAGGATCCGAATCTGGTCCAGGCAGTCTGGCTCCAGGCTCTGTGCTCATAAGCCCCAGTCTGGGCCACATGGATTTCCAGCTGCTAGCATCCCCCAGGCCCCCCGCTCCCCCTTGCCATCAGCTCTAGAGTGGAGGCTGAACCTTTCAGGAGTCCAGAAAGGTTTTCAGGTATTTCCTCGGGGAGATGGGTCCTTTCCCCACTCCCATAACCCCACCCCTCTCAGTTACCTGTCCTGGAAGAACCGACGGAAGCCAAAGGCCACGAGTTTAAAAACTGACTCCAAGACAAAGATGACGGTGAAGATATAGTTGCAGATCTTCAAGGCCTCGTCCAGGATCTGGCAGGGATGGGCCGGGAGGGTCTATGCAGGGCCTCCTAAGGCCCAGGGGGGATGCCTGCCCCTCCCCCTCCATCACACTCCTAGATTTGGGAAACAGGTGAGTCTAAGGGGGTCCTTTCTTTTCTGTCTCTGCCATGGTGGTCGACCACTGGCCACCACACCAGGATAGAAGAAGGTCCTCATTCACACGCATGATTCAAACTTTGTGCTAAAGGATCTCTCTCCTTGAGGGATGGTGAGGACACCACATGAGAATGTGTTGGAAGGCACAGAAGGCTAGAACCTGGAAAGGACCTTGTGTATTACTAATTCAGCATCCCCATTTTACAGATGGGGAGACTGAAGGCTGACGGAGGCTGATCTGAGGAGTGACAAGATCGCTGGTGAGTTTGGAGCTGGATAGTCACTAGAATCCAAACCCCAGAAGGGCAGATACCAGTTTTTACTGGTCTGCCTTCTGTACCTTCAAAGGGTAAAGAAACACATGGCAGACACTCAATAAATATTTGTTGGATGAAGAAATCAGGTCCTCTACTTCCTAGCTATAGGACCTTGGTCTGGTCATGTAACCTCACTGAGCCTCCGTGTCCTCATCTGTAAAACCAAGATGGTGCCCACTTCCAAGGTCACTACAAGGTATACACAGGGAAGTCCTGTAGGGTGCCCAGCACTTGCCCAAGGTCCCCAGCACAGGTTGGATTCGCCTTACCCTGCAGTCCCACAGCTGGAGGCAGGGCCCGGAGTGCCAGTTACTCACTCTTACCTGGGGCTGCTGGTAGTGCTCCATGGCCATGGTGACCACATTCAGACCAATGACACCCGTGATGAAGAGGTCCAGATAGTGGCTGGTACACAAGTGGTGGACGAGGAGCCGGAATCGGGAGTAGTCTGAGTAGTAGGGTTTACACTGGGCCTCTGGGGGGAGCAGAGGGGAGAGCAGAGCAACCATCGGCCCCTGCCCACGGAGCCCCCACCACCCAAGTCCCTCACAGGCGCCAGCCTCTAACGCCAGAGCTGCAACATTCCAGTTTCATCTGCGTCCTCGCCCTCCACACACTGCCTTTCTCGGGGGGCAAGGGAGCTCCCTCGGCGTCTGCCCCCCAAGCGTCTGTTCTACTGGCTACAGTTGGGTGCAGAAGGAGTCAGGACATGCAGAGCTCCCACCCACATTAGACACCAGGTGAGCCCCCTCCCCAGGGCTGCCTCCAAAATCCACCAGCCCCTTGTAATGCCCTTGACTTGGTGTTCTGCAGTAAGGCCAGATCGATAAGATGGAAACCAACCGGTCTTATCAGGCTTAGAGGAAGGAAGCTCCATCGACAGAGAGGCAAAGGCCCTTGCTCCTTCACCACGCTCAGCCCCTCGAGGGGAGCAGAGCAGATTACACAGAGCTGGGGTTCGGGAATAACCAGAGATCAGAAATCAGACATCTTCTTGACTGGCCACACTGACCCACCTAAGGGCCCCTGGAGGGGCAGGGCCTAGGTCCCCCATGCCCTCATGGGGGGCGGGGTACAGAGGAAAGGCCACAGGCTCTGCTCTTCCCAGAGTCATCTGGGGGTGGCTCCACCTGAAGGACTCACCCAGTTTCTAATGAGGCCATGCCCCGCCTGCTCCTGGGCGTCAGGGCAGCATCAGACTACAGGCTGGGCTGGAAGCACTGTCTGAGATCTGTCAGAGGCATATTTCTCTTGTAATTAGTGAACCACTTAGTTATAAAATCATGGTGCCAGAAGGTTGGCCTGCTAAGCAGGCAGAATGAATCTGGGGGCAGGAGATTGCAGGGGGCCCCTCCTCCAGGTGCTGAGGAAAGGCCAGGCCAAGTTGGGCATGGATGTCAGCTGGAGGCGGTTGACAGATTGGTCTCCTAGGCAGTCACAAAGAAAGAAGAGGCTCCCCACGGGGAGGTGTGGGGCAACCTCAGGTCCCAGACAGCCCTTCCCCCCCAGAAAGTCTAGGGCGGAAGCCAGCCAGCAAGGGCTGCAGCCTCTGAGGCCTGTGCCAGGGGTGGCTGGCTCAGGGGCAGCAGAAAGCTTTGGGTCCAGGCCAGCTCAGATAGAAGTGTCCTTCCCCATGCAGAGGACTGTTTAACAGAGAGGTAAACTGAGGTAGGGAGTGGCCTGGGGTGGGCCCCCACCAAAGGCCGAAGGAAGAAGAGTGCCCAAGAGCTGCATGTTCCGCCTCACCCGATGCCACTCTCCAGCATCGGCCTTGAGGTGTGGATAACCAAGAGGCAGAAAATCTAGAATGTTCTGGGGGAGGCACCATAGAGTGCATTAGGCCATCATTTAATTCTCAGAGCTGGGCCAGCCAACTCTGGCTTTGGTAGCTCAGATGGCCCTCGGATCCCAGGAAGGGAGGGTGGGTAGAGAGGCTCAGGACAGAAGACAACATGAGGCCACGGGTCATCCACACTGCGATTGTGGAGGGTGGACCAGGCGAGCGGGGCCTCTTCCTTCCTTCCTTCGGTACCCACAAGAACCAGAGGGCGCTAGTCGCCCTGCGTTGCCTTAGCAGCTGGAACACTGTCTCTGCATTAATCTCCATAAGTGCCGAGAGCACCCGATCCCATTATGCTAAAATATGAATGGAGAATTAACTAAAATGTTTGAATACAATTAGGTTAGAAAAAGTGGCTCCTTATTAGCCCCATTATTAGCTGAGATAACGCAGAGGAGAGGTGGAGAGAGTCCCCCCTCCCCCGTCCCCCTCGTCTGACTGCGTAGGCAGCCCCATCAGAGCTGCGGCCACCACCTCTGCCTGCTGGCCTTGCTCTAGCTATCTGAGGGCAGGCGGGCTGGGATTAGCCTGGGACCCTCCTCCAAGCAGCCCAGAGGAAAGGTGGTGACAGGGCTGAGGCAGGGCATCTGTTCACAGTGACAGGTGCCAGGCCCTTGAGGTCTGCCCTTCCAGCACCCCACTCCCCCAGACCAGCAGGTGCCGAAGCTGCCAGAAATCCCCCTTGGGAGCACAGGTCCAAAGAGTCCCAGGGTCAATCTGATCAGCATGTCCTAGCCACTCCTTTTGTTTTACAGAGGAAGAGAACGAGGCCCAGCACAAGTGAGCTTCCACACATTGTGAGGCCATGATGGAGCCAGGACCTGAACTCCCAGCTCAGATATCTCGCCAGCTGCCTGGTAGGTTTAAGCCCAAGGCCTTGGGGCCTTGCCCCACAGGGTCCCTCAGAGATTTTGCCCGAAGTCTCTTGCTGTTAGGCTTTGAATGATGCCACCCCCTGTTGCTCCCCAGGCTTGGGTTCCATAGGCAAGCACCTGTGCTCGAAGAAGTCGAGACCTCCTGGGGTAGCGTTGGACAAGTCTGCTGCTCTGAGAGCTCCGGCCATAGCCCATCTCCCTGCCCCCACCAGTATGAGCTGCCTTAGGAGGAAAAAAATGGCAGAGCTGGACAGTAGGGGGAAGGGCACCCCCAGGACTGCCCAGCTCCTTATCAGGGGTAAGATCCAGGAAAGGAACAGGGGGCAGCACAGCTGTGAGTGAGTTAGCCAGCAGGTTCGGGAAGTTAGTAGAGCCCAAGGCACAGCCAGGGCAGAGGGTTTGCAAAGAAGAGTGACAGGGAGTAAGCGGAAGGCAGGGGTCACTCCCCTGGGACTACTGGCCCCCATGGCAGAGGCCACACCTTCAGCTGCTGTGGCCAGGCTGATCACTGGGTCCCGGTGGAACTAGAGAGGGTTAGTGGACATAGGCTCCACAGGTGGTCGACAGGAGCACAGCGGGTACGGGAGGCTGAGCGGTCCCTTAGTGCTGACCTGATCAGCCAGTGACTCCATCCCTCTCTTTACCTGGAAGCTGGGCTGGACCCAGGTGTCCGGTCAGGCCATTCCCGATATCCACTGACTCTTCCCTTCTGCCTTTCCCTGGGGTCTGGCTGGCCCCCTCCTCTGGGAGTAGCACAGAGTGGGAGTGGTGCTGGCGTGGAGGTGTGATGCAGGGGCAGGGGTGGGGGGAGTTGATTCTAGCTGCCCCAGGCTAGGGGTTGTGACTTCATACCCATCAAACGGTTGGGTAGACCATGCATCATCATCGCCATCCCCTGGCAACTAATTGGAAATGCAGATGTTCAGGTCCTACCTTTTAGGTCCTACCACAGACCATTCCATGAGAATTTCTAGGGCAGTGCTCAGGAATCTGTGTTTTACTGTTTTTCAGGTGATTATTAAGCACACAAGTTTGAAAAGCTCTACTAGAGACCACACAGAACACCAGGTTTGGGAAAGAGAGATATGGAATGGTATAAGCTCCTGTTAGGGGTCTCTGAGTCTTTATTACCTGCTGAAAGGTAAGACCCAAAATTGTCATCAGGGTACGTGTCCGTTTGTGCCAATGGGAGCGTGGTGGAATGTGCCCAGAATGGGGATGCGGTGTGAAGGTAATAAAGATGTTGGGCATTAAGTGGGTGTATTGGGAGGAGATCTTGTGGCCAAGAGAGTCTTAGTGTGTTAATTCCTGGTGTGGAGAAGCCTCTATGGGCCATCCCCATGCTAGGGTGATATTGGGGTAAATGTGTATGTATGGACACTTCAGTCAACAGACCAGGTGACCCCATAAGGGAAAAGCTGAAGCTACTTCTTCCTACCCTCGCCTCATCCCTAACACATCAGGAATTTACGTACAGCCTGACACAGAGACATGGGACCCAGGCAATCCAGACACGAACCAGCTGGAGCTTCCTGAGCCCCCAGACAGATGGTCTCTCCAAACACCATAGCTCAGCACCATGGGGACAAGAGACATCGATCCTCAGGGATGGCCCCCCATACTGAGGCTCAGGGGTTCCCTGAGCCCCCACAGGTCAGACAGCCCAACCCCTAGAGGGCAGTGTCTGCAGGAGTCTGGCTTCTGGGGGAGCCCAGATTAGTGGGGAAAGGTATAGCCCAGTGGTTCCCAGCCTCAAGTCCCAAGTCCTCTGCAGCCTAAGAAGGCAGCCATGTGGGGGTCCTGAGGTTCTTTTCAATATTTCTAAAAGTGTAAAGAAATCATACCCATGCCTACATTAAGACCCCACAGACTAATTTAATGGCAAAATGGTCTTTCTTTGCTATCATTCTGTGTGAAACCTTCTGCAGCTCAGAAGCTCTGGTTAGCAATTAGATGTGCCTTTGATTAGCAAAAGCAGTGAAACAAAGTCATTACTTCAAAGGCCGGCTCTTAGAATGTGGGGTCTGCTGGAGGAAACGATAAGGGGTGCCCTTGGGGACGAACAGATTGGAAACCACCTGGCCAAGCCATCGGAGGGTGGAATGAGGCCCCACAGCCCTGTTACAGGCTCCCTGAGCCTCGGACCCTCTGCCTGGGGGCCGTGTTGGGGGAGCAGTGGCCAGAGGACCAGGGGAGGACGAGCAGGACCAGAGCCTTTGCAGGGACACGGCTCTCAAAGACAAGGACCCAACTCACCCCCAAATCTTTGGCTTTTTGTGGGGAGAAGCTTGTGGCTAACTCAGGCCTTCGATCCCCAGCCCTGCTGTTTGTAGCGATGACGTGGCCACCGCGATTACTTGACTATTAATGAACCTGTTCAATTATTCATTGTTACATTTTTAAAACAAATCCTTTTCCTCTCTGCTCCTCTCATCCCACTTGCTTGGATCAAAGTCTCCCCTTCAGACAAAAGGAGACGGGAGAGATTTGCAGCTCTAATAATTGAACGGTGTGACACGGAGGAGGAGTGGGAACAGGCAGCAGGGGGATGGGCAGCTTGGCCCTTGGAAGCCCTGTGCGAGAAGGAAGGTCCTCCATGAGGTGTGGGAGGAATGGGTTTGCAAGGCCCTCACCTCCCGTCTGGCGTAGCATAGGCCTAGAGGGTGACACAGAGCCTGGCGCCCCAGGGACCCTCACTCCCTCACCCCAAGAGGATGGAATCAATGAGCCAAGGAGGGGAGAGCAAAGAGGACATCCCAGCACGCATGAGGCGGGCCTGGGGGCAGGTAGGGCATGACTGCCCCCGGGCCTCGCCCTGGAACCCATAACCCCAGACGCAGTACCTGGCGCCGCGCTGGATGAGCTGCCGGAAGCAATTACATCGTCCAGCATTAGATCTAAAAGAACGAAACACGACATTGGTCACTGGCCGGACCAGGTGGGCTGGGCAGGGCCCCCCTCTAAGCAGCTCGCTCCCCCTCGGCTCCAACCCTCACTCTGCCTTTGAGTGGGGTGCCCTGAGCATGGGTGGCTAGTCCTGAGTGTCCAGCCCCAAACTCGGGGCCCAGGGCACTTGAGGAAGATGAGTAATTGGGCCAGCTCATCAGGGTCACAGGGACAGGGAGATGGAGGCTTGGGGAGGGGCAGGCAGCCTGTCATCAGAACAGATGTCCACTCCTACCCGCGCCTGGGCCTGGGCAGCACCTGAGATAGCTCCAGACCCCAGAAGGGGAGCCAGCTGGTCAGGCAGGGCCACAAGTGCCTCCTGCCAAAAGAATTCCATCTGGAGAGGCCCCGGCCGAGAAGGCAGACTGTAAGGAGGGGTGGGGCGGATGGAGCAGGGGTGGGAGCGTGGCTGCTGGGGGTAGTGCGCCTGCTTAGCTTCAGACATCCACAGGGAGAGCCCAGATGGGGCCCCTACCCCAGAGTTGAGCAGAGGGCCTGGGGTGCAGGCGTTGAGGATGTGGGATGTGGAGAACAGCACCCACCGTTGCCCAGAGGCCAGTATCTCCTTGCCATCCATCCTGAGGTCCTACCCCACCTCCCCTGGCACAGGGAGCACAGGCTCTGTCCACCCCTACCCCCTCTCCGGCCATCCCCCCATCGCTCCAGGTACCCCCCACAGGTAGCAGGAGATGGAGCAGGGGCAGAGCGGAAGGAAGGGCACCGCGGCCCCTAACCCATTTGTTGGTACTCACATTTCAACAAACCAAAGGGAAAACTCAGAGCACTGCACACATCTTATTGGCGTGAAGAAGACGGTTTGTGAAAGGGTAGAGAGAAGGGAACCCCGTAGACCAAATAGAGACAGACACACAAAGGCTCAGAGAAACCCACACAGAAAGATACTCAGCAAGACGTGGGCAGTGATTGAGAGTCTCAGAGAGTACTAAGTACCAGACAGACAGACAGGGATCCTGAAGACAGGGAGACAGGTGCAGACACACCTGGAGAAACAAAACCTGTTCCTCCTCTTGCATCCTTCCTGGAATCTGTGTCTTTTCCCTTAGTCTTGGCCCACCCCTGGCACATGAGCATGAGGAAGTTAGGATGGGGGGGGCCTCCCCCAACCAAGGCCATGAGATATTGGAGATCCCAGGTGAGGGGGCTAAGGCCAGAGAGTCGTGAGCTTAGAGTTCCTATAACTTCATACCTTCCCTGAGAGATCTTCCCCCCCACACCCCCACCGGCTTGGCAAAAAAAAAAAAAAAAAAAAAAAGATAGCCAGGAAGCTAGGGACTTTTGCTGGAGATAGGGAGAGAGACTGGGTCTGGGGTTCTCTCATGCCACTTGTTGATTTGTAGACTCTGCTGAGGCCCTTGCTCAGCAGCTACGGACACTAGGCAGGCACAGGTTCAAGATTCTTGCTCCCCAATCCTGGGGGGGAAGGTGAGTCTGGCACCTGGGCCAGTTCCTGGGTCTCCGGACACCGGCAAGTGGCAAAGTAGCATGATTCTCATCCCATGAGCTCCTCTGAGAGGGCAGCTGGGAGAGGTCGTGCATCAACTTCCACCTGGCATCATCCGAGGAGTATGATGCTGAGACCTGGGGAGCCCCGCGGGGTGGGGTCGCCCCCCTCCCCCACGGAGCTGAACTGGTCTGCTTCATGCGTGCTCTAAAGGCTGACATGCTTTTAGGGGAAGGAGGTGGGGAGGGGGGTGGGAGCATCTTCTCCCTGCCCCCAGCCCCAGCCCCTGGTCCCCTGCAGTCACAAGGCCAAGGTCAAGCACGACTCAGAGAGATGTGGAAAGACTACCGACCAGCCATCTGCTTCTCCTTACTCCTTCTCTTTTTCTCCAGTCTCCGCAGACGTTTCTCCTCTCGCCGCCGGGCCTCCTCCTCCTCCTGGTGCTGCCGACACTTGTGAAAGTTCTCCACCACCACACCCACAAACATGTTCAGGACAAAGAAGGCCACAATGAGCAGGAACGAGATGAAGTACAGCAGCATCCAGGGGTTGTGGTTCATGATGGGCTGGTGGGGACCAGGAAGGACAAGGGGAGGAGGCATCAGCCCGAGGAGGCAGAAGACCCAACTGTCTCAGGTGCTGCCCCACAGCCTGGTTCCCTCCGACATGGTCTGCAGACTTAGTCAGCTACAGGGCCCCAGCAGGTGATATAAATGAGGAATGTGGGTTTGGTGTTAGACAGTAGGGAGGGGTAGCAACTGTGGCAAAGTGGAGAGTAGGTATTGTCTCCCAAAGGGGCAGCTGCTTCCATGTTCCAGTAACTCCTGCCCTGAAGGAATGCAAGCCCTATGTTCCCAGATCCTTCGACTAATCCTGAGCAGGCCCGGTTCTGGATTATCACATGCAATCCACCAATTTTTTTAAATGTTTGCCACTACTCAAAAAAGTGTAAACACGTGGCAATCCAATAAAACACACCGGGATTTGGCTCTCAGGCTACAGGTCAAAGCCTCTGCTATACGGAGTGATGCTTCTTTGATGGCATTTTGCCAGGTAGCCCCACCCTCTCCCTGTCCAATGCCTGTACCCTGTTATGCCTAGAGAGACCTAAGTCCAAAGGTGGATCGTGCCCACCCCGGCCCTACCTGTTGGTCCACACCCACGGCGTCCAGCCCGTCGTACATGATGTCCACCCAGCCGTCCTTGGAGGCCAGTACGAACAGGGACATCAGGGCCTTGGGAGAGGGGAGGAGAAACCATCTGAAACCTAGGATATGTGGCCAAAGCACCCACCACCTGTCCCCAAAGCACCTCCTGACAGCAGCTCAGGGGACCCTAGCCTTTCAGAGCTCAGGGCTGAGTCACACTCCAGGCCCTTACGAGAGCTCTCTGCCCCAGGGCTCTGTGGCTGGTGTGAAGCCAGAGGAGCCATGGAAGATGATCAAGCCCTCTGACCCTGGCCAAGCGGAGCAAGGAACACTCGAGCTCTGGAAATCCAGAGAGCAAAACCACTCTGGGTCTGGGAAACAAACTAGCAAAAGCAAGTGAACGATGTCATGTTCTACATTGCTCTGCGTTGGCAGATATGGAGGAAGAGAAGGCGCTGCCTCGACAAGATACATGTGCCCTGTCCCTCACTAAGCAGACACACACATCATCTCATTGTGCCCTGACACGACCCTCCACAGAGATGCCAGGATGGCCCATTCACCGTTGACGAAGCTGAGGCCCTGGCAAGTGAGCTGCCCTGCATGCATCGTCATGCAGGGACTCGTGTCCTCTCCAGACTCTTGCTGCCGCCAGCCCCACCCCCACCTGGGAGCATGGAGCTCACCTGGCCGAGGTTGTCAAAATTGTACTTGTGCCGGACCCACCGGTAACTGGCCTCGGTGCAGTCAGACTTGTTGGTGATGTTCCTGGTGTCCTCGCCCTGGCACACGAAGAACTTCCCTTTGAAGAGCTAGACACACACGCGTGCAGAGATGGAGCAAGTGAGCTGCGGCCGCAGGGAGCCCTGAACTTGTCAGCCCCACCACTCCCACACAAGCCCTGGGGCCTAAGAGCTCCAGGGACACCTCTGGGTGAGAACAGGGTGCGCCGGCCAGTCAGGGGAACGCTAACAGGTACCACCCCTGCAAATACTCCTTCCTCTGGGCTCCCGGGAGCAGGGACCCTAGGGAAGGAGGAAAGGTCAGCAGGGCAGGTGCTGGGGAAGGACAGAGGGAGGGGAATGGCCATTGATTTTCAACCAAGGGTAAGGCCACTGGTTCTTCAAGTGTGGTCCCTAGACCAGGAGCATTGGCATCATCTGGGAACATGCTAGAAATGCAAATTCTCAAGCCCACGCTAGACCCACTGTATTAGATGCTCTGGGGAAGAGGCCAGGTGTCCTGGTTTAATGGTGGGGGCAGGCTAGGTATTATCAACTCCACTTTACAGGAGTAAATTCACTCACTAAGGTTGAATAGCCAGTAGGTGGCAGAAAGGGGGCTTGAACTCAGGTATTTCTGACTAGAAAGCTCACCCTCATTCCAGAACAGACCAGGCTATGACCATAGATGGGGAAGGTGTGGGAGGATCAGGAGTACCAGGAGCCCTGGGTAAACCTCTGAGGATGGACCTAAGTCCATGGAAGAGCCCAGGACTGGGCTCCCAGTGGTTCCCTCTGCTCATCCAAGCTGGCTAAAAGTGAGAGAAGGGGAAGGGGCCCTGGGCGTGCCAAGAGGCACCACACAGCTTTGGCAAAAGTACCCCAGCCTGGTCCCTGGGGCTAGAGAATTCTAGGAAACTGGGAACAGCCCTCTCCCCAGGGCAAAGAGGACACTCCAGGAAGCCAAGGGACGTGGGAGGGGCAGTAGCCACCCAGGAGTTCCCCTGTTGCCGCTGCCCAGACAGCCGTCTGTCTACCCTGAAGCTGAAACAGCTGGAGCCAGAGGGTTCTGGAAGGCTGGGCTGAAGGGGCTCCCCGGCTCCTGGGGGCGCCTGCTAAATCCTGCAGGCAGCTCCTGATCTTTTTTTCTTCCCTGGGCCAGAGGCCCAGTTTCCTGAGCAGCCCCCACTTCCTGCCTCGTCTGGGGTCTGCACCCTCCTGCCTGCCAGCTCGCCGCCGCGGCCGCTAACCTGGCCCAGCTGTCTGGGCCTTGGATCCCCCGGCCTGGCCTGGGGCCCACTCAGCTCAGGCAGGGAAGGAGGGGAGGGGATTCCGGGGCAGCCTGGGCCAGGGCAGCGTCTGCACTCCAGAGTGCAGGGTGTGAGCAGGCGGAACAGCAGTCTGCAGCTGCCGCAGGTCAGCAGCCTCTCAGAGGCCCTCGGCCCCTTTGGGGATCTCTTCTAGGCTCCTAGCTTTCTGCAAAACGCCCAGGAGGCAAAAGGGCCTGAGGCCTAGGGCCTCGAGGGAGGTGTCCCTGTTTATTCCTTTCTGGAATAAAAACTACAGCCGCAGCAGCTCAAGCCTCAGTAGCTAAGGGCCAAGAGGGAGGCCACTCCCTGGGTTTCCACCAACACGGGGGCCCCCAGATCCCCACAAACCTGCACCCCCAGGATGCCAAATATGATGAAGAAGGCACAACAAATGACCACGATGTTGCCGATGGGCTTCAGTGAGGACATCAGCGTTTCCACTACCAGCTTCAGCCCCTGGGCTCTGCTAATAACCCTAGGGAGGGAGGGAGCAGAACAAGAGGGGGCCCCTCAGCTCAGAAGCTCCCTTGTTCCCTGCCCTGCTGGCCCTGGCCCCCCATCTGGCTCTCTGGTCCCCACCCTGGACTCTGGCTTTCTGGGCTCCATGTGCAGAGCACTTCTTACACGGGATCACTGACTGACATGGGGACTGTGACCCCTAATCTTTCAAAACAGGATGTAGACACTCCCACCTCCCCCACCTTCCCCTCCCCTCCCAGATGTCAAACTATGACCTGATAGAGCTAGGGTGAGGACTCCACTCAAGGGAAGTAGAACCCTGGGATGCAATGTGTTGTGGGGACAGGGAGGTCAACTTGGAGGGGACATATAGGGTGCAGGCAAGGAGAGGAAGGAGGCAGGAGGTGACACCAGACCCCCCAGCCAGGGAGGTGTCACTAGTCAGTATTGTCATCTGTGACATGAGTAGGGAGGGGTGAGGGGTGATTGAGGGAGGGTCCCCTGAGAGAGTAGATTCCCTGCTAGGAATGTTACCCAGTGGGTGGTCCCTAAGAGGTGTGCAAAGATGGGGAAAGAAGTCTGTTATCTCATCAGGGAGGACTGTCACCCCCAACGGTACCACTCAAGGGAGAGCTCCCACTGAAGAATATGGGGGCCCTGCCTGTGGCTTCTTATGTGGTGGCCTGCCCAAGGTCAGGGGCATGTGGTGGAGGGGATGTGCCCAAGGAGGGAAATTCTGGGGCCATGGTTTAAGCCAAGTGATGCCAGGGTTCCCTGTGGGGGTCACAGGCAGGACGCAGGGGCTCGTGGGGCTTGCACTCCACTGTGGGCTTGTTGGGGGCGCCTCTGAGGATGACACTCAGCTGGGGCACACCTGAGTGGGCGCAGGGTCCGTAGCAGCCGCAGCACCCTCAACATGCCCAGGATCTTGGTGCCGCTGTCGGAGACCATGGACACCAGGATGTCGATGATGGAGATGAGCACCAGCAGCCCGTCGAGAACGTTCCAGCTGCTACGCAGGTACGCCTGCTCCCCGAAGCACCAGCCCAGCGCTACCACCTGGGGACGCCCGCTGCATCACTGTCGCCGCCGCCTCCCTGCGGTCCCCAGCCCTGTCTTCCAACAGGGGTCAATCTCTCCAGCCACCACCCTCCAGGAACCAGAGAGCCCCAAAGCAACACCGACCCCCCATCACCTTCACGGTCATCTCTGCCAGAAAGACTGCGGTAAAGATGTAATTGGAGAGGGTCAGGAAGATGCGCTCCTGCAAGAGACGGCAGGCAGGTATCACCCACTAGGACCCCCTTTCATGGGCCAGGGCTGCTCTGCACACAGAAGCTAGAAACCACCTCCAACATTTGACTCAGCAAAATGACCCCCACCTTCCCCAAAAAGGCAGACAATCTCCTCTCCTCAGACCTCTCTCTCTCTCTCTCTCTCTCTCACACACACACACACACACACACACACACACACACACACACAGCCAGCGCCCAGGCCCCCAGACTCACTTGCAGATCTGTGGACAGTCTCACCCTTGCTCCTGAACAGCACTGCCTCCCGCCCCCCGCATGGCCTGGAAGGAGAAACGTTCCCCCAACAGTGCTGTCATCTGAGTCCCATATCTCAGGCCCTCTCCTGATTCCCTTCTCGAAACTGGAGCAGGGTTTACCTTGATCCCTGATCCCCTCATCCTACTCTCTGCCCTTCTGCCAGCACTTGCTGTCCTGCTGTGTGGCCCAGAAATGCAGCCACAGGGCACACGACGAGCCTGAGTCCAGGCTCTGCATCCCCTGGCACCATAGTTATGGGTTGGGGCGGGGCAGGAAAGGAGGTGACCCAGTCTCCTGATGTCTGTAGACTAGGCCCATCCCTGGGTGGCCAAGAGAGCAGGTGGAGAGGTCTGGAGAGGCAACAGACAGAGTGTGTCAGAGAGAGAAACAGAGGAAGGGAGAGAGAGAAGCAGGCACATGGGTGGCTCAGCAGTTTAGTGCCTGCCTTTGGCCCAGGGTGTGATCTGGGAGGCCGGGGATCGAGTCCCATGTCGGGCTCCCTGCATGGAGCCTGCTTCTCCCTCTGCCTGTGTCTCTGCCTCTCTCTCTCTCTCTCTCTTTGTGTCTCTCATGAATAAATAAATTTTTAAAATATCTTTTAAAAAAAGTGAGGAACTGAGGGAAAGACTGGGGAAAAGATATGGTGACAGTGGTGGGGGGCCCTGAGGCAAGGCCTCAGGCAGATGGCAGACACAGGGTGGGGGGGCAATGTGACCAGCCACCCTTCCTCTACCCCACACAAGCCCTGGAGGTGGGGATCCCCTCACCCACCTATTCCCAGGCTGGCCTTCCATTCAAAAGGGTCCTCCATCCCCTCACCCTGGCCTGGCTGGAGCCCACTCTACTGAAGAATAGAAATCTAGGAGCACTGAAACCTGAACAACAGTGTGGGGGCAGCGAGGATGGGTGGGGGGCCATTCCAGGCAAGTGAGGCAAGATGCTATGTGGGGCAAACATTGCCTGGGGTAGGAACTATGGTGCCCGGCTTGGAAGAGACAGCTGCCAAAACCAGTTGGGCCCATTTCAAAGAGGTTGGACCCTGGGGAGCATGTCCAGATACTCAGGCCTCTGGCTCTTCTTCTCCTTCTAAGACAGACTAACAGGTTCACAACCAAGCAGAAGTGACCAATGTCCCCACTCACACCCCTAAAAACCTACTTGTCTGTGACCCAGCAGAACCAAGAGGAGCAAAGGGCAGCTCCCTCTCCTCCACTCTACATTGTCCGTGGTGTAGACTGGGCAGGGCATCTCCTCCATCAGCGCAGAGGTCATGGGCAAAACCCAGACCCTTTGCAGGGAGCAGGGGAAGCAAGACCACTTAGCCCAGCCGGGGCCACTCTTGCTGGTCGTATCACCCCAACACTCACGAAAATACACCTGGGCCCCACAGGTCTTAGGCTCCTAAGAATGTGCTGTCTGCAAATAGCTGGGATGCAACAGGGCTCACTTTTTACCCAGGTAAGGAGCAGGGCCCACTCCCCCAGCTGGGCTTTGCTGGGCTGCTGTATCACAGAAGGGAAATGGAGGCAGAGGCTGGGGAGGGTCACAGGAGGCAGCTCAGGGTGCCAGGTGCCAGGGAGGCCTAAAGGAAGTTCCTGGTTCCCTCCCTCCACGTCTCTCTGGGCCTCCTCGCCCAGCTTGCTGGCCCTATGAGTGCTAACCCAGGAGGGGGCTGGCACTGAGCAGGCACTCAACAGCCACTGAGTTTAGTCTTTGGTGACTCACAGCACTGTGGGGGTCGATCTTGGGACGCTCCATGGCGATGGTGATGCAGTTGAGGAAGATGATGACAAGGACCACATGGTCAAACATCTTGTGGGTGATGATTCGGTGACATAAGAGGCGGAACCTGCTCGAAGACAAGCAAAGGCTGGGCAGGAGGCAAGCAGGGCAGTAGTGAGAGTCCCGGCCCCATAGCCCCTACCCCTCCTGGGCCCTTGCCGCCTGGGGCCCCTCTCTCACATGCCCCTACGCCAGGGGACACTTGTAGCATCCCCAGGATGGTGTCATGGAGGCGACGTCAGGGACCCTTGCTCACCTGGACTGAGGAGGGAAGATGTACGCGGACCAGGAATCACGCTCGCGGCAGCAGGCAGGCAGCCGGGCTCGGATCCACACTCTTATCCGCTCCCCTCTGCTCTGTAGAAACATCACGGGACTGGTGTGCAGGGCCAGGTCCCTCAGTTCCCTGAACCTGCCTGCCCTCGTCAGCAGCTCCATGGTCCTCACAGCCTGTCCAGCCCCTTCCACTTGGCTCAGCCCTCTGCCAGGCTTCTCTTTATTCCTGAGACCCTCATCTCCCCCTATGCTCCCTCCTGCCCCAAGTATCCCTCACTTCGTTCATCTCCTCCCTCTTCCCCTGCACCCCATCTTCCCTGCTCTCAGCTTTCTTTTTTTTTTTTAGATTTTATTTATTTGAGAGAGAGTGCACAAGTGAGAGAGAAAGAGAGAGCAGAGAGAGGGGGGAGAAGCAAGCTCTCTGCTGAGCAGGGAGCCTGATGTGGGGACTTGATACCAGAACCCAGGGATCATGACCTGAGCCAAAGGCAAGATGCTTAACTGGCTGAGCCACCCAGGCGCCCCAGGCTCTCTGCTCTTACCTCTCTGTCTCCTGCCCAGTCCCTCCCACCCTCCTGACTGGGCTTGGAAGCCATATCAATTATCAAACATTGTCCCCATCACAGTTCCAAGACACCCAGAACGGGGAAACCCTGGCCCTTTCTCCTCACATGCTAACCCCAGGGTCCTAGGTCCCTGTGCCCAACCCCCAGGGCTAAAGGGGGTGGTGTGCGGAGCCCGGGGGAGGGGTGACTGGGTAAGGGCGGTGTGATCAAGGCTTGTAATGAGGTCAAGATGACAGAGGGGGACAGGGGAGGGGATCAGTTTGGAGAGATGAGTGATGGGTATTTCTGAGTCATAGGGGGAGGCCCATGAAAGATTCATACACATCTGCCCGAAACCATCCATATCCACTAAGGACCGCAGAGCCGCAGCCCTGCAGCCCCACGGATGATGAGGATCTGGGGCTCAGGGGACGGACATCAGGAGGAAAGGCCATTTGGAGCTCAGCTACAGGGCTGGCACCCCCTTGAGATCCCTGGGGCATGATGGCAACTCCCTGAACCCCACAGAACTGTGAAGGGGTTGTCCAGCCCGGTGCCAGGTCAGGCACAGCTCGGCTCGCTCGGGGTCAGGGGTGAGAGGTCACTGTGCCGCAGGGGCCTCACCAGGTTGCCCTCGTCATCGCCATCATCCCCATCCAGTGGGGGGTCGTCGGGCCGCAGGGCCCGGGCCAGGCGCCCCGAGGCCGACTTGCCGTTGCAGTCCTGGTGCTCAGAGGCTGAGCTGCGGCCACTGGCCGTGCGGTGCAGTCCGGGCACTTGCAGCGTGTCCGGCAGGTCGAAGGAGCTCTTGGCCTCCCGCTCCAGGGAGCCTCCATGGCGCCGGTCGCTGCCCGCTGGGCTGGCCCGCTCCTCTTCAGAGCTCTCCTCCTCATCCTGGCTCTCCCGACCCTCGCCGGACAACAGGGACCGCCGCTCCCCACTCGGGCTCCTCCGCTTCAGGCTGGGGGCTCGGCCCAGGCTGTTCCGGCTGGAGCGCCTGCTGGTCCAGCTGCTTGCTGCACTCCAGGGGCTGTGCGGAGTGCTGCGGGCGCTCGGCTGGGGGGCGAGCCAAGAAGAGGGTGGTCCCAACTGAGACCGCACAGTCCTGCACCCCCTCACATGCACCCTGTCTCCTGCGAGGCTCCCCAGCATCACATCAGGTATGAAAGTGTGAGCAGGAGCCCTGGACCAGACACCGGGGTTCAGATCACTTACTCCAACCAGCTGTATGACCCTGGGCAAGTTACTAAACCTCTCTGTGCCTCAGTTCCTTGTCTGTATAAGAGACATGACACTAGTACCTATTCCTCATTTAGTTGACTGGCTGTATAAAATGATGGCAGGAGCATGGGCCCTGACGTTGGCTCCTGGATTAAACTGCTGGCTCTGTCACCTGCTCACTGAAGAGCCTCCCACAAATCAGTTTGGCAATCTAAGACTCAGGACCCCATCTCTAAAATGGGGATAAGGATGATACCCACCTTATCCCCATCACAGGGGATGCCTACTTTATCCCCATCACAGGGCTGTGATGAGGATTCAATGCATTAGAACATTTCTGAGCAGTGTTTCTAGAATAGTGCCTCGTACAGTATCACTAACTGCATGGGGTTTGCTATTATTAAGATGAAGTATTAAGAAGATAAGGGCCCCCTCCCTTCCAATATGCAACGCAGAGGCTGAGTTTCACACAAGGTCATTGAGTTAAGAAACCTTGGAGTAGGATTAGAACACAGCTCTTCTGCCCCCAAGCCCAGGGCTCTCCACCTGGCTGTGCTACTAGCCCTGCTGACTGCCCAGGGGCTTGTCCAGGCTATGGCTTAGCGGCTGTCTCCTTGGGCTTGTCCACTTCCATCCTCTCTTCCCTCCTGACATCTGTACATCTCCCACTGTCCGGCACCCACATGCACCCCATACCGGTGACTTCATCTCATGGGCCGCCCCTGGCTCAGCAGACCCGCTGCTGCTGGTGCGGCGGGAGGCAGGGCCCAGCACCTCGGCCAGGCCAGTGCTGGAACTCTTGGGGAGCGACATGGGTGTGGCCGCCGTGTGGATGATAAGAGGTGGCAGCAGGTTCCTCCGCAGCTCTGGGTGCTCTCCCAGGGACACCACTGCTGGGGGGAGAGAGGGAGAGACCCCGAGTCTACTAGAGGCTGGGCCAGGGACAGGAGCCGCACCCCCAGCATAGATACTCACAGGCCAAGCGCTTCTTCCTGTCCCCATTGCCCTCCAGGCTGGGTGAGAAGAAATCTGGCTCTGATTCGGACTTGGTGGCATCTCCCTAGGGTGGGGGAGCAAAGGCCATCAGGGACCCTGCCGTGCAGGGGTTAGTGGGATGGATGGAGGTTTCCCTGTCTCCACACGCACACACCACATAGAGGCTATGGGAACCAGCAACCACGGCACGAGACATGCACTGGCGCAGGCCAGACCACCCAGGCGTGGGGCCCAGAGCCCTCCCAGGGCCCCCAACACCTCTGACTCCCACCAGCCACACCTCAGAGAAGGCCACAGCTAACCCCAGAGCCCACATCACAACCAGCCTGGCTGGGACTGGCTCCAGGAAGGGCTGAGGGGAGAAGGGAGAGTGAGCTGGGCAGGTGGGTGGCATAGGCCAGAGGGAGCTGGGGACCTAAGTGAAATGGTCACTATAGCCTGAATCCCAAAGGCCACTTGTACCCTCCGCTTTCCTTCCATGGCTGCCCTCCCCCGAGCCTCAGACCTGAGGGCCCCAGAAGGTGATTGAAAGACCCCAGACAGAGCAGCTCAGCCCAAGGAGGACATTTCAGGCCCTTTGCTTCTTCCTCTCGTCTTTCCCAAGACCCCGCCCCTTCCCCTGTCCCCATTTGTACCTCTGTCCCTGTCTCAGGGGTACTTTTTCCTTCTTAGCAGGTCAGTAGGTTCCTCAGTAATTACACACTTCTCCTTAAGAAGTTATTAAGAAATACTTGATTGCTACTTTTGATAAGGACATAAATATTGCGTAATTGGCATCTCAGGGGATCATTTTCATTAACTCAGTTTACATCCCTAACGAGGCCTTTAATTATCTCGCAGGATCTCCAGGGGGCTGCTCGGGATGCACAGCACCATGGGGTCCCGCAGGAATCCTGGCTTCGGCCCGAAATTCCAGTGCCAGTGTAGGGAACGGCAGAGCACAGGCTCTGGCATGGGAGCCAGAGGAGGAACGTGCCCCCACCCCCCGCCCCGGATACCTGCTGGACCTCCCAGGTGGTCAAGGGGCCAGAGACTTGGAAGTGGACTAAGAGTCTGGTACATTCTGGCAAGAGGCATCTCCACCCTCACATCCTCCAAAGACTTGTCCTGAGCTGAGGCAGCTTGTGGGGTCTCCAATAGGGGCTCAGGGCAAGGGGGAGGGGAGAGAGATGGTGGAGCACGGTCTGCGGCCACGGAACCTGAGTCCACTGAAGCCTGATGACTTGGACTCCTCAGGGACCTCAGTGTAGACACGCACACGCGGTGTCCCACACACGTGCACACAGAGGATTCTAAGTCCCTTCCTTCTCCCGCCCCTCCACCGGTCCAGCGGGGGACAGGAACTGTGCCCTTTGCAGGCTGATGGGCCCAGAGGTAAGGAGGCTCTTCCTCTCAATGTCCTGGGTGGGGGGTGGGGGAAGGGACTTAAAATCGAAGCAAACCTCACAACACCAATGACCACCACAGCTACCACAGTTGCACAGCAGCTGAGCGTGAACACGAGCACAGACGCAGAGGCAGGGTGGAGGGGACACAGGGCACGGAGAGGGGAGGCATGCCGACTCATGATTGCGTACCTACCCCCTGGGAGTCGACAGGCAGCTGAATACAGCTTAACTGTCCACTCGCATCTTCCCGTTTGCTGATTTCCTACAGGGAGACGGGGAGGCAGGGGACGGGCGCTGGTCACAGGCGCTCGGGCTTTCAGACATCAGCAGTGTCGAAAGAGGATGAAGAAAAGGATAGTGCAAACCGGGCAGGGGTGGGAGAGGGACGAGACACTGCGGGGAGGGGCACAGGAGAAAGGGAACATAACGGCCTTCCAGAATTCAACCACAGGCCCTCAGGCCAGAATGAATCTGAAGGGTGGAGGGCAGAGGCCATGAAGATGGGCAAAAGGGCAGAGGGGGAGACTGAACCCCCCGATAATCCTAGAACACAGCTACCATTCACTGGAGGAGTGCCAGCCCTCCCGAAACTACCTTATTAATACCGGCTCGCCTCTCGCAAGCTGGGAAGGAAGCACCGATGCCATCTGAGAAGAGGTACCTGAGGCTTGGAGAAGCTAAGAGCACTGCCCCAAGGCATGCAGAGAGTAGGGGTCCATCTGGGCCTTGCACCTGAGTCTCCAGCTCACCTTTCACTGGCCCAGCACTGGCAGGGGGCTTGAAGGGAGTGGATAGGGAGGGTGGGAAGGAGGACAGGATGGAGCCAAAAGCTGGGAGGAGGCTGAAGGCCGGGAGCTGGAACAGGCCTCCCCAGGCCCACCCACTCGGCCTGGTCCCTCCAAAACAGACCAGGGCCAGCTGCTCCGACTGGGATGGGATATGACAAGTAACACTGGGATGACAGCTATGATGTTGTTTAATATCAATTAATGGCCTCACACAGGGCTTGCCGCCTGTTCATTTAATTAAGTGTGTGGATGATAAATATACAGGGATTCAGGGCACTGCTCCCCGCAAGTCAGGAAACCAACAGCTGAACCAGTCAGTCCCCTGGGCCTCCTCCCTCTTACCTCTTGGCAGGGTGGCAAGGCCAGCCAGGGGCTACCCTTGAGCCCTCCTGCTAGTGATGCCCAAGAAAATGGGGGCCGCCACTTCCTCTCCTGAGGTGGCTTGCCTCGTTGGTAAAAAAGCCGGACATCACGAGAGTTAAAAAGCAGCCTCTCCTGCCAGATTGTGGAGCTCCCCCAAAGCTACATGTGCAACCCCCTGAAACTTGTACAAGAGAGGGCAGGTGCTTCTGAAAGAGTCCGGGTCACTGGCATTGAGTGACTGGCCCTCCCCCACCACCCAGGTGTTGGCTTTCACACGCAGGACAGGGGGCAGCTGGTGAGGGCGCTCCAGGGCCATGCCACTGCCTCCCCGCCTGGACCAGGATTGATCTGGAAATCTGTTCTCCATCCCACCCCAGACCTGAAGCACCAAGTGCTGAGTGGGACCCTCCTCTACAGACACCTGTGCTCTGCCAGTGGAGGAGGCTGTGGCCCCGGACCCTAACCGCCCCCATCAGGCTGGGGCAGCCACAGGCCCCCAGCAGGGCCAGAGTGACCTGCCTTCCTTCCCAGCAGCAGACTTCACGGCTGCCTAGCAACCAGGCCGGCTGGCAGCACTGGATTTAACAAAGTGTTTGCGGAAAGGGGCGGTGGCGGGAAGGGGGCTGTCTGTTCCCGAATGGCCAGCCAGGGCCAGCCGAGGGGAGAGGGATAGGCTGGGGTCTCTTCCATTTCCTTCCTTGGAATTTCAAAGGAATTTCTCTGAGGACATCTTAACCGTCAGGAACAACGACGGTTTGGAAGGGGCTGCAGGACCCCCATCCCCACTCAGCTCCTCTTCCCACAAGCTGAGAGTGGTGGGTATCCACGGAGACTCTGGCTCTTATGAAAGAATGATGGCATCCTCTAACTTTTCAGGCCCCAGGGAACCCCCAAATATGTGCCTCATCCCCTGTGCACCAGAGGGCCAGCCATCCCCAAAGGCAGGGCCCGCCTCCCCCATTGCTGCCTTCGCTGCCACCCTGCGGGAGGAAACCCCATCACGGATCACTACAGACTGCGCGGCTGACAGCAGGGGAAGGCCGGTATGGGACAGATGCACTCGCACCCCATCAGCCCAGCTGGCCTACGGGGAACAGCCCTCCCTCGCAAGGCTGGGAAAGAGTTGGAAAATAGATTTTTGTTTTTCTACCGTGTGCTGAGTATTTATAGACCAGGCCGCAGCGGGAGTTTCCATCCGGGTCACCCAGAGAGAACTGGACCAAGAGCTTCTCTACGCCCAACCTGGAGCATTTCTAGGTTGGGTCAACCTGCCTGTGAAAGATGCCTGGAGGCTGGGCTGGTCTGGAGCTCGGCGGGGCGAGGGGCCGAGCCGAGAGAGAGGAACGGGGCACCACTCATCAGGCAGAAGCTGAGCCCAGGCACAGCAGGGGCAGGATCAATGCGAATCAATATTAATTGATGACGCTGCCTGTGACGAAGGTGATGGAGCCTGGGCTGGAAATAGGACGCTCATCTCTGCCATGCCTGCAGCTAATTGGGCTCATTTCTCACCCTGGGCAGCTTAGCCCTGCCCAGGCCCTGGTGGCATCCTCATCAGCTCAGCTGGAGCTCAGATGATTTGCACACATGCTTCCCCCACCCCTCGGCTCAGATGGGTCCCCTCCTGATGTCCCCGAGAGCACCTGTGTCCGGGATCCAGCTGCATCTTGTACCAACCTCTCCAGCTCCCTGGGGAAGGGTCTAGCCAACTTTGATACCGAAACCCACTCGGCAGCTAATCTTGGCCCCAGGGAGCCCCCACAAGCTCCCTGTCTCCCCAGTGCTGAGGGGCTGCCTGAGACCTGGAGCCTTCTGCCCTAGACAGCCCCCACCTCCACCACCAGCCTGACGGGCATTTTTTTTGAGACCTCCCAGCCCACCACAGCTGACTGCTGAGGGCAGGGGGTTACCTCCGCCTGGAAGCCCTCCACCAGAATGGCGACAAGCAGATTAAAGAGCACGTAGTTGCCAAAGGTCATGAGGGCAATGAAATAAAGGGCGGCCCAGGATGACGTGGAGGCCATTCCATTGTAGAGCACCTTGTTCCAGTCCTCCTGGGTCAGGATCTGCGGGCAGAGGCCAGGAGTCAGGGCTTTTACCCGGGCACCTCCCCCACCCCCATACACCCCTGCCTGGTTACCCTGGCACCTGAAAGACGGTGACGATGGCCCAGAGCAAGGAGTCAAAATTCTTCCGGTCCGGCAGCGTGTCCCCGTCCCGCTCAGATGCAAATTTGCAGCCAAAGAGATGCATGCCCAGGATGCTGAAGACACAAGGAACCACAAGATGGGGGTCAGGGCAGCAGCACCCCTTTGCCCCTCAGGCCCTCCTCCCAACCGGCACGGATGCCGCACCTGCCCTCACCTGAAGATGAAGATGAAGAGCATGAGTAGCATGCAGAAGGTGGCCACGTTGTCCATGGTCTTCATGAGCACCACGAGCTGCCGCTGCAGTGCCGGCAGGAAGCGCACCAGCTTCAGCACCCGCATCAGGCGGAAGGTCCGCAGCACCGACAGGCCACCCCCCTGCTGGCCCACGATCTCCCACACGCTGCAAGGAGGGCAGGGAGCCTGAGCCCCTGCGTGCTCACCCTCCCCCATCCCTGCCTTTGAGAGGGCCTGGCTGCCCCTGGGGGCCCGGAAGAGCCAGCACAGCATGAGGAAGTAGGGCACAGGTGGGTCCCTGGGCCTCCAGACAGGAGCCCCTGAGATGGATGTAGGTGACAGCTCCAGCCCTCTCCACCCTCCAAGACCTGAAATCACATCCTGGCAGCGGAGAGCCCGCTCCCAAATCCTGGCCAGTGCAACGGCATCCAGTTATGGAATATCTGCTTTGTTCTCTTCTAATGAAATCTAAAGCCAATTCCAGAAAGCAATAAAGCAGCTCTCCTGGCCCCAGGCCTAGGGGCACGGAACACTTTTCTAGGGTCTTGGAAACCCTAAAGTAAGTTGCGGGTGTCTGAGATGGTTTCCAAGCACTTTGCAAGCAGGGACAGCTGCCGGGCCTCACACCTCCTGCAACTCCTCTGCAAAGTCTGATCCCCAATCTTCACTCACCCCAGGCCTGCACGGGGTCAAGGGCAAGAACTAGAGAGAGGACAGAGGACACTGCACAGGGGTCCGGCCAATGGAGATGTAAGGCCAAGTTCAGCCTGAGCGAGGTAGAGCTGAGAGAGGCTGGAGTGGATCACCCTCCACTGAGGGAGTGGCAGGGCCTGTGGGTCAGGGGGGCCCTCTACTGCAGAGGAATAGGCTGTGTGGCTTTGCTCCCAAGCTCCCCTCCACCCCACCAACGGGCGTCCTTCAGATGAGAGGCGGTGGAGGGGCAGCTATACCTGATGACAACAATGACGCCATCGAAGATATTGTAGGGGTTCTTGATGTAGCCAAAGGGACCGTACACCAGCAGCTTCAGCAGCATCTCCAGGGCAAAGAGGCTGGTGAAGACGATGTTGCTAATTTCTAGGGCGTTGGTCAGCTCCTCGGGCTGGAGGGCAGGATGGAGTAAGAAGCAGCCAAGGCTCATCCCTGAGCCCCTCGGCCCCATCCTCCCTAGCAGGGGGCCACGGGGAAAGGAGCAGCAGGAGTAGCAAGCTGGGGCTGGGCAGGCGGTGGGGGCCCACGGTGGTGCAGGAAGCTCAGGCTCCTGGGGAGGATCCTCCCCCAGACAGTCCATGAGGGACAGGCACTTAGGGGCAGCCACCACCCAAAATCCCAGCTCTGGGTCTCAAATCCCAGGGCCACAGGCTGGTGGGAAGCCCGTGCTGTAGGTCCTGCCCACCTCCTGCTAGGACCTCCGAGACCCAGCCTGTTCTGTGCTGCCATGTCAGCTCGGCAGGCCATGGCCAGCAGCACAACAATGCTGGCCGATGTCGGAGGGTGATCGCCAAGGCCCCACAATGCGTACCCAGACACCCAGCCACACGCAAAGTCACACGTGCTCTACAATTACTCTGTGGACTTGGCAGCCTTCTCCTGGACAACTGTTGGCTACGCTGCTTCCTTCCAGACACATGCATACACTGCACGCCCCCACACACTGCACACACAAACACGTGCACGCAGACACATGCACATATATGCACGCACGCGCATGCCCACATGCCGATGGGCAGAAGGGAGACTCCAAGAAGGGTTGTCATAGGCAAGGAGGTACCTGGAGCTGCTACCTGAGACTAGGACACCTGGGTTAATTTCCAGCCTATCCTGTCTACTCACTGTGTGGCCTTCAGCAAAATTCTCAACCTCTCTGGCCAAACATAAAACACTGGAGATAATTACTTCCATGCTTCTACCCAGGGTCTGGGACTGGGAGCAGGGGCACCTCCTAGAGAGGTCATCAGAAATGACAAACTTCTGCTGTTCCAGCTCACTCGTCACCTCTCTCCCTCCCTTCTGTCAGGATTAAGCATCTACTGTATGCCTAGCAATGCATCAGACATTAAAGGAGCTGCAAAAACATGCCCACCATGCTTCCTGCCTCCCGGGAGCCCAGAGTCTCGCTGGAAACAGGTCGTACACAAAATAGCTGAATAACCACAAGAGGCCTTAGATACTTAGGTTCCAAAATAAATTATCCGGACGGTAAATCCAAGAGTCTAGGGAAGAGTCGGTGAGAGAGGAACACACTGGGAAAGCCTTAGGAGGCAGCCCTTGAAACAAACTCTGAAGGATAAATGGAGTCTCCCCATGGAGAGGGGCACAGAAGGCATCACAGGGGGGAGCACAGGAATGAGCCATGTCTGGGGGCCAAGAGAGGGGCAGGGCTGGGCTGAGGGCTGGAGATGCAGGGTGAGACATGATTGGCTCAATGGAGCCCACTCCCCACCTAGTGGGATGTCCTGATCACCCAAGAGCCCAAGTTTCAAAAGCAGTTCAAGAAGTTTGAGTGAAGGGGATCCCTGGGTGGCGCAGCGGTTTGGCGCCTGCCTTTGGCCCAGGGCGCGATCCTGGAGACCCGGGATCGAATCCCACATCAGGCTCCCGGTGCATGGAGCCTGCTTCTCCCTCTGCCTGTGTCTCTGCCTCTCTCTCTCTCTCTCTCTCTCTCTCTGTGACTATCATAAATAAATAAAAATTAAAAAAAAAAGAAGTTTGAGTGAAAACATACAGCCAGATGAAGCCCTAAGTCCATCAGACACCCTCCCCTGTTTATCCAGCTGCCTCATTTGGCTGGCTGCCCACGGAGATCACCCAAGCATGGAGCTGGGCCTGGGCACCACCAAATGTGTCCTAATGGCCTGACTTTGTATAGCCAGCCTAGGTAGGAGGTGGGGAGACCTAGAAGGAAGGGCCTTCTGATTGGCAGGTGAGGAGTGTTTGGATGTGAACAGCTACTCGGAAAGAGAGAAGCGCTCAGCCTGTACATGCATTCTTTCCAAAGACAGGCCTGGGGGGCAGAACCAGGGTCAGCCAGTATGGCCAAGAGTCAGCTATGGGGGCCAGGGTGGCAAGGAGCCCATGGGTCCAGCACAACTCGAACAAGTCCTTGCTCACCAGACTACAAGTGGAGGCAAGAGGGGGGCCCTGCCACCTGACCTAGTGAATGAGGTCACCGAGAGGCAGGACCTTGGATCCCTCCAGGATTGGTGCAGTAAATGTGGTAGGGAAGAGGCCACTGTCAGGACAGATAAATCTCAGGGCGCAGAGCCCTCCCAACAAAGTGGATCCCCAACTCTGTGCTCCCAAGTCCAGTCTGCCAGGGAGCCATGGTCAGCAAGACTGCCTCCCTGTTGCTCTGCCACCTGCCCAGCTGTCCATCCTTGGATTGGATAAAGGTGAAAAGCACAGACCACACAAGTGCAATGCTTTGTGAGTTCCGAGGCTCTCCCTGGGTCTTACCTCATGTCTTCCATAGAACAGCCCTGGCACCCTTGTTTTACAGAGGGGCAGAAAGGTCAAGAGATGGTGAGCACCTGGTTCAAAGTCACAGGGCAGGGACAACCCAAGAGTGGGACCCAATCCTATCTCGTTCTGACCCTGATAACACTAGGTGGTCAGGCTTCAAACCCTCCCCAGGTGCCAGCAAGGGGCCAGTGCATCCATACACATGGATGGACTGAATTCATAATGTTCCTTCCAAAATATATAAAATTATATCTCACATGAACTTAGATGTATGAATAAAGAACAAGTTGATCTGAAAACACAGCTGAGGTGCCCTTACAATGGGTGAATTTTATGGCATATAAACGATGCCTTAAAAGAAGCTGCCAAAAATAAAAAATTAATAAAAAAAAAAGTAGCTGAAAGCACAATAGTTTTTGGTATCTTGTATTGACTCCATCAGTAAAACTTTTTTTTTTTTTTTTTTTCCATCAGTGAAACTTAAAAGCACAACCAGCATTGGGCACGAGAGGGGATTCTCAGCAGTTCCAGATGTCATCCATGGGGGTCCCAACAGTCTGCCCGATGGCTCATGGCTCCTGGATGCCTGTACACCGGCCCGCATTGTCCATGCGGTTGAGGAGGATGGCAGCAAAGGCTGGAGCTCCCGCCTCACCCCTCCAGGCAGCTTTGGGACTGGAGCAGCAGGGCGAAAGGAGAACCGGGCACTGTCCCTCAGCCCGTCCTCCAGTTCTTGCACCCTCTCGCTGCACACACTTAAGGGCGATGCCTATTTCCTCCTGGGGCCCCAGTATCCCTTCATGATCCATGGGAAAAGGCACTCCTCCCCAAGATGGGTCTGCCCAAGTTACTAAATTGGAGGCTGGGAATGTTCTGCAAACGCAGGACGAGGACACAGAGACACAATCTTAGCAACACGGTTGCCCCAGGGACTAGAGCCATGATCACAGCCACTGCAGCAGCAAAGGGGAGGGGAGGGAGCCAATTTCTGCTCCTACCTTCCCCGGCATGGCACTGGCTGATCCCTCCCTCCCAGGATTTCATTTCCTCCCGGCCTCTGAGGCAGCCAGGGAAACTGAGGCTCCAAGAGATGTGGTGCCCCGAAGTTGGCTTAGGAAGGTGCAGAGCAAGGGCTGCCTGCACTTTCCCTTGCATCTTCCGAGCTGCACACCCCTCCCCTGCAGGGAGAGAAGCCACGCAGCTGCACACAGGCCTGTCAGCTGGGCACCAGCCCGCTCCCCAACTCTTTCCTGCTGCCAGCAAGTCCCTTCTCAGGTCTAGACCTATCCTCCCTTCTGTTCACAGACATCAAGGCCCCTTGGAGTCTTCAGGAAGTTGAGGCCAGGCAGCCTGAGCTTCTCCCACCCGGGGGACCCAGGCTCTTCTCTGGGAAAATGCTAACTGTAAATGCCCCATCTCCCAACACTTCACCTCCCCCCTCAGCCTGCCACGCTGGAGCAACTGTAGCCTTCCATGAGCTGCTCCAAACCTCTCAGCACCAGGACTCCCCTGAAACCCACAGCACCTCTATTGACCAACTCCTAATGGGTTCCCTGTGCACAGAACACTGGCGATCAAAGCGTGGGGGTGAAACCAGAGTGTGGGAGGCCTGCCAACTCTGAGACTCTCTACCTGTATGACCTTGGACAGGTCCCTTAACCTCGCTGTTCCCCAGTGGTCTCTTCTGTTAAACAGGGTAGCATCACCTCATGACCAGCTGCTCTGCAGAACACAGGAGTTCAAGACTGCGGACACCCAGCCCAGAGCCACGCTCAGGCAGCCCTGTGGGCGCTGACAGTGGAAGCAGGCCTCACACGTGGCAGGATAGACCACCTGGAAGGCTGCACGAGGCACCACGCTGGGGGCAAACAGCGGGAGCACCCCAGGAGCTCAGAGCCAGCTGGGGCCAGTGTCAGTGAGGCAGAGGTGGCAGGTGGAGAACCCCGTGGAGGGCCTCCCCGGCTGAGGGCAGCACGCGCAAAGGTGCAGAGGAAGGAATGCACGGGGACCAAGAATCAAGCAGTTCTCCCAGGTCAGAGGGTGGGAGGGGCCCGTGGCGGATGTGGCTGCAAGGTCCGCAGGGCCTGGGCAGGATGGCCTTGACTCTGCTCCACCACCCGGGCTGGACTTGCCTCTGCCCACGACGCTGCCACTGGGGCTTCTAGGGGGAGGGAAGAGCTGTGCAGAGCGGTGTATTAAGAAGATTAATCTGGCTGCAGTAGTGGCAGCATGCTGATGGCTTGGAGAGACGGAGAGATGGAGACCAATTAGGGGGATACTGCAGCGGTCCAGGCGGGAGGCCTGGGAGCTGGCTCCGGCACATGGGGAAGGCGAGAAGGACGGTCGAGCAGGGTGACCACTGAGCAGAGGCTTGCACAGGTCACCCCTCCACCCCACTCTCCTCAGCTCCCACAGCTCCACTGACCTGGAAATCTCTACTCCCTGATTCTGACTCCTTGGCTCACTTCACCTCTGCTTTTGGCAGCCCTGTCTGCTGCACCCCCACACCCAGGAGGGGGCAGTCCAGGTGGGCCACAGTGATGGGATAAGGGTCACTGGGACCTCCTCCCTCCTCCTCCTCTAAGGGAAGTCAGGAGACACCTGAGCGGCAGCTGGTTTCCAGGAAACCCCACGGGCTTCACCGTATAGATCATGGCCTTGCCCTTCCGAGACCCCTGGGATTTCTCCCACTTGGAACTTCGCCTCCCTGGGCAGATCTCCTTCCAGCCGCTCGTGCCCACTGGGCCCAGTGCCCCCTAACCAGGGGTGGCCTTAGCCTCTCCCCACAATCTCCTGCCAGCTCCTCAAAGCTGCCCCAAGGAAACACACAAGCAAAGTAGGTCCAGGGCACCCACAGCACTCAGCTCGGAGAAAGCCAACCCAAAGCCCCCACCTGCCAGAACAACCTCTCAGTCTGGAGCCCCTGTGGACCATTTCAAGGCTGCCCTCCCGCCCCAGACCTCAGAGGGCTCCTGCTGGGCTGGCCCCAGCCCAGGTAAGTCCCCACCCCCTCCACCTCTGCCTGGGCCGTGGAATCGCTGCTCTGTCACGAACCTGTGCTGACTGGACAGGGCAATGCCAGCTGGGGGCCTCACGGCTGCTCTCTGCCTTCCCTCACCATCCTCTGCTGCTGGGGCTCCACCTCCCCCTCCTCTGCTGGGGCTAATCCAAACCCTCCCCCACTCCTTGCCCCACCTCTGTCCCCACCTCCAACCTGCCCCCTCCCCATACCGCCAATCCCACTTAAGGGGGCCTCTACTTCCCTCCCCACAAACAGCTCTGCGACCTGCTATTTCTCCTCTGCTCCTCCCTCCTCCCCTCCACCCCCTGCACCTCCATCCCCCTCCACACATACCCCACTCCCTGGGACCCCCAGGACCCATTCTCATGCATCACTTACTCCTATTTCCCTCCCTCCTCCAATCTCCTTTCCTGGACTCTGCACTCTGTGAGTGCAGGCCCAGTCCCCCCAAACCCTGCCCCACCACCCCAGCTCTCTCCAGACTCTCTTCCAACCGCCCCTTAGTGGATGCCAGGGCAGCACCTGAGCCTGCTGCCAGCTGCACTTGCCAGTGCCCCTGACTTCCCTGACCGGGTAGGAGTGCCACCTCCTGCCCTCCAAGAGCTCCTCTCCCACTGCCCCCTTTCCTCCCTGAGTTCAGTCAGAATCCTCTCCCTCCCCTTGCCCCCAGCTCCTAGAATCCCCCCTCCCCAGCTATCACTGGGGTGTGGATGACACTGAACAATCTCCCTGCAAACCCTTGGCTCCTCACCCAGAGAGCCAACCTGCCCAATAGCATTCCCGGGATGGCCTGCATCCAGCTCAAATGCAGCACATCCAAAACAAACCTGTTCACCCCCTCTTCCAAACCTGACCCTTCCCGGACATCACCCTCCAGAATTCTGTCTCAGAAACTGGGAATTATCTAGGATTCACAGGGGCCCTCATTCCTCCAGCAGCAGGTGCCAGGCCTATAGACCCTGCCAATGGCAGTGCTGGCCCTTCCCCCTGTGTTCCCCCCACCATCCTGGGGACCCTCTGCCTCTGACCTGAGGGACAGGAATAGCTTCTGGGCCCCTCCCTCAACCCAGCCCACACCCGGGGGACTCTCAGGCTTCCTTCAATGCTGCTGGACTCACAGGGGCTCCTGCTCAGACACCTTGGGTGGGGAGGGGGGCGGGGAGGCAATGACTGTCCTTCAGAGTGTCCCGTGCCACCCTGTGCACTTCCAGGCTGGGCTGTCAGAATTCCCCTTCATCCTCCCGCTGAGGCCTCGCTGCCCCTTGCCCCAGCTGCCAATCCCACCTATCTTTCAAGGACAGCTCTCAAAAGCCACCTCCTTTGTGAAGCTCTTTCAAGCCCCCACCTGGGTGTGAGCCTCTCTCCTCTGTCCCCAGAAGCCTCCTTTACAACATTTGGCATAATCGTCCATGAAGCAGAACTTTTCAGCTAGAACCTAAATCTCTCCGGTGCTTCTGGCTCCGTCCCCCGCCCCCTGCCATTCTGTTCTTCTATTCTAGCAGCGTGCTGTGCACAGGAGGAGGTGTTTGCTGAACTGGAGGAGCCTAGAGCCACAGGATGCTTGAAGGAATGTGAGCACCCCCTTAGCCAGCCATCTCCAAAACGGCACCCATTGCCCCCCGCCCCACATCTGGAGAGACTTTAGAAATCTGGGGCCAGGGCAGCTCTAAAAGGATCATTCCCCAATATCCTGCTTGGCCACCATGTCAGTTCTTGAGCCAAGGCTCCTCTGTCTGGAGACCAAGAATTCATGGAAGGCCTAAGGGACAGGCTTGGGGTGGGAGATGTCTGTAAACCCTTGTCCTCAAAGGCCACATTTGGGATGTCCATGCATGTGTGTATTTTCTGGGGACAGAGTCCCCAGTTTTCAGCAGGATCCCAAAGAAGTCTGTGAATGCTCTCAAAGGGAAGACCTGCCACATCTGGATTCTCCCCCACGCCCCACCCCACTCCACCCCCAGCTTCCCCCGCCTTGAACAGCTGACCTCACTCACTTATAAATAGAAACCCTCCCTGGACATGGATCTAGAGTGACAGGATGGATCCAGAATCTGAGCAATGAGCAGAATCATCACCTGCCCTGTCCTCTGCTGGCCTGAACAGCAGTCTGCTCGGGACCCTGCCTCTCTCTCATCAGCAGCCCAGGAGACCACTGGGCCACACGACCCTCCTCCACCTCTCTCTGTCATCCCTCCTCTAGAACGTGAAGTTAGCCTCTGTCCTCGGCACCCCAGAGCCAGGAAGGGGTGGTTAGGAAGCCCTGGTGACACCAAGACCCCCTCTCTGTACCCTTCCCTCCTCCTGGAGCAGCCTGGCCCCAGGGCAGACCCAGGCAGACGCAGCATCTCTTCTGAGCCCCAGCAACCTGCTAGCTAGGCCCGGGATGTCCCATGGGTGCCTTGTCTCAAATATCCTGCAGCCCCAATCTGCTCAAGGCCCAGTGTTCCCACCCCAAGCAGGAACTTGGTCTCGTCCTTGTTGGGTCCTTCCCCCAAATCTCCAACTGGTGTGGAGTCCTGCAAATTCAGCCCCCTGCCCATTCTCCCCAGCACCCCCTTCCCTCCACTTCCAGGAGCAGAAATGTATGAACCATCTGGACCCCTGCAATAGCCCTCTTGTTGGCCTCCCTGCCTCCTGTCTCCCGTCCTTGACTCCAGCAGACTTTTGATAGAACCCATGCCAGCTTGTATCACTGACCTGCTTAAAACGTTTTTTGGGAATTTATCACCTTCAGGAAAAAATCCAAACTCCTTCCTGTGCCTCTCAGGACCTGGCCCTGAATTTTTTCCAAACTAGTCTCTTGTCACCTGTTCATCCCAGCCCCAACCCAGTACCTCACTCACTCACTCCGAATTCCTTATAAATCTCTCAGTTTTGGTGTTTGGTGGTTGGTGCCACTGACCCTCCCTCATATTGTGCCCTACACCCCACCCTTCACTGGCTAGATCTCACTCTTCCTTCAGATTCAACTCCCAAATCACATCCTGCATGAAGCTCTCCCTGAATCTCTCCCGGTCTGGATCCCAGACTACTCCACATAGCCCTCTCTGAGTGCATACCACATCAAATAAATGTGCCCGTTCAACTTGTTGGTGACCTCTCTGAAAGGAAGGATGCGGTGCCTTGGCCCAATGTGTGCACCCCTCTTCCCAACCCCATTCAGTGGCACCACGTTGCTAGCTTGATGACAGCATTTATACCATGGCAATTGACAAATGCTGTAAACACCACAAATCAGGAAGTTTCCCCCCCAACTCCAATGGGCAGGAAATGTGTGTGGGGTGGATGGATGGATGGATGGATGGATGGATGGATGGATGGTTGAACGGATGATGGATGGATGGATGGATGGATGGATGGTTGAATGGATGATGGTTGGATGGATGGATGGATGGATAGACGGATGGATGGAAGGAGAGAGAGAGGGATGGATAAATCACAGCAAGCTCCTTGCTCCAGGTTCTGCCCCCTCATGGATAGGGGGCACACACATGCTTCTCCTCCATCAGATCACATCTCTGTTCTTGAGTCACTCCCTCCCCAGTGTCCTGTGTCCTTGTCCTCCTCACTAGTCCCTCTGGGAGAAACAGTCCTGTTAGTTCTCACCAGCCAGTGGGTTAAGGAGTGGGGGAGGCAGGAGGGTGTGGACAACATGGGATCTTCCTGGGGTAGGGTTGGGTATGACAAAACGAGTGCTTCCTCTGTTGGTAGAGAGTGGCATGGGGGTGTCACCATCCCCTGCAGGAAAATCGAGGGGTAAGGAAGGTGACAATGGGAGAGGACAGGCCTGGGGAGGGCAGCAGGAATGGGCAGGAAAGGGGGCTGGGCTCCTCGCTGGGGAAAGACACAATACCAGGATGGATGGACACGATCTCCTCGTTCAGGACACTACACGGACACCCTGAGCCTCTGGGTCCTCACCTCTTTCGGCCCGTGGCTGTCTCTCTCCCTCGGGTCTCCTCTGGCTCTCTTCCTTCCCTGGCTCCCCCTCCCCTGTCTGGGAGGCTCCATCCAAGTCTGTGTCTCCAGCCCTGCCCATGTGTCCTCATCTACCACTGGGTCTCATTCTCTGTCTTCAGCTCTCTCTCTCTGTCACCCCTGTGTC
This sequence comes from Canis lupus baileyi, assembly GCF_048164855.1. Lineage (NCBI taxonomy): Eukaryota > Metazoa > Chordata > Mammalia > Carnivora > Canidae > Canis > Canis lupus. The sequence goes on from NC_132853.1 coordinate 34,642,881, forward strand.
TCTCTGCCTCCGTCTGTCTCCATTCCCTCCCCAAGTGTCCATCTGCCCCTGCCTGTCTCTATTCCTCCTGTCCCTGCCTCTCAGTCCTTCCCCCCTTTATGGCTGCCTCTATCCCCACAGGCCGGCGTCTTGCCCACTGGGACCCCTTCTCCTGGTCTCCACCTCCCTCTGCGTCTCCGTCTCCCCCTCCATGGCTCTGTCCCTCCTCGGCCCCCGCATCTCCTCACTCCCCTGGCACCCCCCCCAGCCTGTTCAGATTCCGAGGCGCAGATGGCAGGACGTTCACGCCGCAGTGGCTGCAAGCACAGGGCCGTGGCTGCTTCTGGGACTTCTTACCACCCCTGGCCCCGAGCCTGCCCGGCAGCAGTCGGGCATCTGGCCGGCCTGCTGGGGACTCCCACTCACCCTGGTGGCGCCTTCAGCAGCCAGGTCCTGGGACAAACTACCCCTCTCCAGAGCAGACCGTGTAGCGCCAAGTGGGGGCTCCCTGCTGCTGAGGGAGGTTTGGTGGGGGGGGCTGTCCCCTGCTTTCCTCAGGACCTCGGGCAAGGGGACCCCTGATGGATCCCTTTCACTTCCTCCCCAAGGGGGTGTCCTTCTTGACGTCTAACTGAGAGGCTTCTTGCTGCAGCTCCATCAGCCCTCAGTCTGTGACTCAGCTCCTTCCCCACATAGCTAAAGCCTCCACCGGCAGCCTCCGCCAGGGCAGATTGTGGGGTTCAGCACCCCCAGGGGAGGGGCATCTGACCAAGGCCAGAACTGGGGTGAGCCAGAGGAGGCTGCGGTTCAGGCTCGTAGAGCCAGGGTAATGGGAGGTTAGGGCTGCCACGGCCTGGGTCCCCACAGCGGAACACGCTGCCCCCACCAGCCTGGCACAGTGGAGCACCTCTCCCCAGGAGGCTGGCTGGGCGGGCGTGTGCACACACACCCACGTCCCAGGCGCCCAGACACAACACCCTCACCACAGTGCCATACTCCCCACCTGCTGGCACTGCAGCTGGTGTCCTGTCCCCTCCCTGCACCTCACCTCCAACAAGAGAGAACCGGGCATAGCCACCTGGTGGGGGGAGTGTCGAGCAAGAGGAAGCACTTGTTCTGTCCTACCCCGCCCATGGTGCGATGGTGATGGCGGAGGGACTGGGCCGGACAGTGCAGCTGGGTTAGGAGCTGAGTGTGCACGACAGGAGGGGCACGGAGGTCAGCAGGGTGGGAGAGGGGGCCCTGAGCCCTCTGAAAAGTGACCGTCTCACATCAGCTCCAGCTCTGGCTTGGACCTATGCCCCCGGGGCTCAACGGAGACCCTCCCCCACAGGTACCACCTAGCCCCTGTTGCCAGCCCCTTCCCCCAGGCCCTCCACATCTCTAATATCACCTCAGTTCTCTACCAGGAAAGGTCAAGTTCTGGCACCCCAGTCCCCTGCCTGAGCCTCAGGGAGGCAGGGACACCCAGGAAAGAACAGGAGGGCCTGTGCTGGCAGCACTTACTGGCTGCCCCCCCCTTTTCCAAGAATCAGCCAAGGGGGTGACCTAGAAGACCAAACTGGGGCAAAGGGCTGTCTTCTGGAAAGAGCCGTTCTGGAAGGCCCCATGGGGCCTGCTCCTACCCCCAATCAGTGTGTGTGTGAAGGGGGGGAGGTTGGGGGCAGTGGGGTCCCCAGGCCACCCTTTGTGTCCTCGCACAGCTCTAGGAGTGAGAACAGCCTCCTCCCATTCAGCCCAGATCCTATTGCTTGCAGCCATCAGCCCCACAAAACAAGCCTATTCCCTCTTCCACATGACAGCCCTTCAAATATTTGAAGACAGCTCGCCTGTTCCTGCTGAGCCTCCTCTTCTCCTGACTAAACATCCCGGTTCTTAGAACGATTCCTCAAACGCGACAGTTTCAAGTCTCTTCACCATGCTGGGCGTTCTCATCCACCCAGCCACCCCACTCACAGCAAGGCTCCTGGACTGGAGGCTGGGAGCAGATGGCCTCCCTCCCTACCGGACGGGCCTCAGCTCCACCCAGGCGCAGCCACCAACCCTTTCCTCCTTGCCCCTACCCACCTCTAGCCAGTCACGCCCCCAGTTATCGAGTCAGGTGAATGCTGGGGGGTCTAGTACTGGGCTGAGGGATTCCCCAACACCTTCTCTCCCCTCTGTACCTTCTCCAAAGACCGGAACAAATCTCTTCCAATGACTTGTCCCTCCAGAGAAGCCTTATCCCTGATGTTCGCCCCTCATTCATCCTTCAAAACCCACCTCCTCTGAGAAGCCTTCCCAGATAGAACATACCCAGCTCAGACCCTGACTGCCTCAGGCAGCCTCCATACACAGAGACTGTGTGACATTCACTGGTTTTTACCCTCCAGAGTCCCCACACATTGGTAAATCTCTTGCCTGGCCTCCTCCCTGCCATAAGGTCATGGCATGGAGAAGAAACTGGAAACGGGGGTGGGAAGGGAGGAAGGCAGAGGGTCCCCAGCCCCAGGGACCGTGCCCTTGCACACGCCCTTACCTGTTCATGGTACTCGATGCCCATGCTGAGCGTGTTGACCAGGATAGCAATCATGATTCCCCGACCAAAGTACTTGCTGTCCACAATCTTCCGGAAAGTGTCACAGATCAGCCTCCAGAAGGCCAGCACAGAGTTGGGCTCCACGTCCAGCCCCAGGCTCTGGCGGTGCCGGCTGTGGGGGTCCCGGAGATCACCGTGGTGGACGTCTTGTGTGAGCTCATAAACTGCCTCGCTGTCTGAGTCAGGCATCTCGTGGCCGGCGAGCTCCACCTGCCCTGCCCCCGCCCGGGCACAGTAGGGGCAGCTGTCTGGGCCACCGGCTCCACTGTCTGCCTTCAGGCAAGGGCTGGAGATCTTGCAAGAGCTTTGGCAGGCGCCTAGGACAGGAGGGAAGAGATTAGGGGCTCCAGGGTTTCTTACTTGGGGTGGCCCTCCCCTCAAAGTGAATATAAAATGAGTTGGGAGGGCAGCCCCGGTGGTGCAGCGGTTCAGCGCCGCCTGCAGCCCGGAGTATGATCCTGGAGACCCGGGATCAAGTCCCACATCGGGTTCCCTGCGTGGAGCCTGCTTCTTCCTCTGCCTGTGTCTCGGCCTCTCCCTCTGTGTGTGTGTGTGTGTCTCTATGAATAAATAAATAAAAATCTTAAAAAAAATAAAAATAAAATGAGTTGGGGCTCTTTCAATGACAGGGGTGCTAGGCACTTAGTGGGTCAGGGGCGCTGAATGCCCTGCAGTGTGGGCAGTCTTAAGCTGCAGAATGCCCCCAAATGCCATTAGCATTCCACTGACAGTCACTGCTGGCTGTCCTAGGGTTTGGCCTCATTGTTCCCTGAGATCCTGGGCAGCTCCCCCATCCGAGAAGCCTTTAGCAAGGAGCCTAGACCAGCTCTCCTCCCAGGAAGCCAGCCCTGCATCAACACTACTCCGAGTAGCATTTCCCAAGGGATCCTTAAGACACACACACACTCACAGATCTGTGTTCGTATGCATACACACCCAGACACATACACATGTGAGCATACACATGCACACATATACTATGTGCACATACATACCGTTTACAAACCATGCATATCTGCACAGCCAAACAAGTGTTATATAATGCACATGTGCTAGGCATGTGCACACATGAGCATGCACAGACCAGAGCACCACCCGTGTGTGCACACCTTCAACTGCACACATCAGACACACAACGTACACATGAACACCAAAACGTGCGTGCATAGGCACACACACATACATTGGACACCTTCGTGCACACATATGCACATACATACACACCAGGATGCACACGATCATACGCACAGTGACCTATCCCAAGACACCAATGTCCATTTAAATGAGCTTCGATCACAGAAGCTGAGAGCCAGAGGGAACCTCGGAAAGCACCCAGGGAAAGCACGTCCGTGAAGCACAGGCACCTCGCTCAGGGCTGGCCCCCCAGTAAGCATCCAACAACGTTTCCCTTTCTGCCTGCACACAGGAGGGCTCACTGGCAACGACCACGGTCCCAGCCCTGCCTTCTACAGAGGAGGGAACGGAAACATGCGTGCGCGTGATTGGCTTACATCCCACGACAGGGTGGCGGGAAAGCTGGCACAGGAGCCCCTCGCGTGGCATTCTGTGACGACACCTTCTTGTCCCAGCCCACATTCCCACATGACAGCCCACACATATCCCACTGCTTTCCCGTGCTACATCCTTCCTGAAACGTAGGCCCTGGGGTTCGGCTACAGTGAGTCTGTCTTCAGGGGAGGGCTTGCCACCCTGTCTGCCAGCAGTGGTGGGGTGGGGGACACCCACAGGCATGAGTGTCTCACTTCCCCTATGACACGGGCTGTTCCTCCCACCAGACTAGCAGCCCCCTGAGGACTTGCTGCTGTTGGTCTCCAGTTTCCCCCTGGGGAGCCAATGAAACTCATGTTTACAAGAGGCTCCTTAGTGTGGTGCATGATGCCGGCCACGGTCACACACCATTTCCCCTCTGGGCCTTGCAGTGCAGCATGTGGGTCTCCACGTCAGGCAGCCCTGAGCGCATCCCTCACCAATGGCACAACCTTGGGCAGGCAAGTCAAGCGACCTCTCCGAGCCTCCTTTCCCTCATCAGTAAAATGGGGACAATAGGAAAGCTTATCATTGGGGCACTTGAGTGGCTCAGTGGTTGAGCATCTGCCTTCAGCTCGGGTCATGATCCTGGGGTCACGGGCCGAGTCCCACATCGGGCTCCCTTCTGAGCTGGGAGTCTGCTTCTCCCTCTCCCTCTGACCCTCCTCCCTGCTTGTGCTCTCTCTGTCTGTCTCAAATAAACGAATGACGTCTTTAAAAGAAAGAAAGAAAGCTTATCATCTAAACTATTGAGGGGACCCAATGGAATTCTGCCTGCAAAGCACGTGACAGGCACATAATAGTCGGTCACCAACTGTTAAGTATTCTTTCAAATGGCACAGAGCAGAGCATACAGCAGGTGCTCATCACATGATAGTTATCGCTCTCATTACAACACAAGAGTTAAGATTCCCATTTTAAGGGTTGAGCAAATTAGGACTTCAAGAGGGGATGGAACTGGCTGAGGGTGACAAGGCCTTGAGTGGCAGAGTGGGAATCAAGGGCTGGACCTTCTGACACCAGCACCCCCAGTCCTCTCTGGGATACCATGGGGCCCCTAGGCAAGGGGCACAGCAGGCCCCACCCAGAGTTCTCACCTGTGCTCTGTGTCTCTAGTAGCTTGTGCATGGAGCTGTAGGGCCCGGGCGGGATGTTGAGGCTGGTGAGGGTGGGGGGTCCAGAAGTGGGGGCCACCTCCACTAGCGCTTTCTCCTTCAGCATCTCTGGTGGAGGGCTGGTGTGCACAGTGGGGTACACCTTCCCGCTGCCCACAGTCCTGCCCGACGCCTCAGATGGTGACCTGGGAGGGGGTGCCTGGCAGCGGACCGGCTCCAGGTGGCAGTCGGCATGGTAGAAGCTGTGCACAGATTCTGCACCCCCTGGAGGGCCCCCAGAGAGGGCTGGCGTCGAGGGTGGTGGCAGCATGAGCCGGCGGGACCCACTGGCATCCTTGTCCTGAATCTCCGGGCTGGCCCGGGGGGCCCTCAGCGTCCCATTGCCCAGATGGTAGTGGTGGTGATGGTGGTGGTGGTGGTGCACCAGGTGGTGGACGGATGGACGGCGGTGGGAGCGAGAGCAGCTGCCGCCAGACTGGGGCTCCTGGCCTCCACGGGGCACTGGGCTGCTCAGCAGGCCGACCCGCACGCCCGCCGCCCGGGAGACCTGGGCCAGCCTGCGGGCCGCTTTACGGAGGATGTACACCAGGTACTTGAGCAGCTCCTCGTAGCAGCTGCCCGGCTCAGAGAAGCTGGCCAGGGTGCTGGCGTTGGACAGGAACCGCACACGTTGCTCTCGCATCAGCTGGCTTTCCCGCTGCTTGGTCTCTGAGAACTGCGTGGCGATCACCACCAGGCACAGGTTGATCATGAAGAAGGAGCCCACCTGTTGGGGTGGGGACAAGAAGAGGAGATGTCCTGAAGAAAAGGGAACCGCAATGCCAGTCACTGCATACCAAGCACTTTCTACACACCAGGAGCCGGGCTCAGTAAGTATCCAAGCATGATTTCATTTTATTCTCATGACAGTCTCAAGAGGTGACACTTTTATAACCTCCATCTGACAGGTGAAGAAATAGGCTCAGAGAGGTCAGCTAATGCACAGCAAAGCTGAGACTTGAACCAAGCTCTATGGAATTCCAAGGCATTGCTATTGATCATGATAGTATCCTATAAGGATTTCTTTCTTTCTCTTTCTTTCTTTCTTTCTTTCTTTCTTTCTTTCTTTCTTTCTTTCTTTCTTTCTTTCTTTCTTTCTTTTTTTTCTTTCAAGATTTTATTTATTTATGCATGAGAAACAGAGGATTTGAGAGAGAGAGAGATAGGCAGGGACACAGGCAGAGGGAGAAGCAGGCTCCACTCCATGCAGGAGGAGCCTGACATGGGACTTGATCCCTGGTCTCCAGGATCCCATCCTGGGCTGAAGGTGGCGCTAAACCGCTGAGCCACCAGGGCTGCCCCCTACAAGGATTTCTCCCAAACTCCCTGCCTCTAACCAGCCCCATCCATGGAGATTCTGAGCACCCCTCCCTAGTTCCCATTAGGGGTAGAGAAGGCTGTAGAGATGAATGCAATCTTGGGGACATGGGGTTTTCACACTGGATTGAGACTTTGAGGTCTTGGCAAAAACACTGTTTGCAAGAGTCCTGTGTCTAATCCCACTTCTAGCTGTATGCCTTTGGGTGTGACACTCAACCATGGGACCTCTCTTTCCCTCTGATCGTTGGCCTTGCCTGTACCTTCTTTCCCTCCACCTCTCTCCTCCCCCAGCGGGTGATGGGCTGAATTCTGATCCCTGCAGACTAGCTAAGCTGCTACCCTGTCTTGCCCACCCTCCCTCGTCTCTGTCTCCATGCTTCAGTTTCTCCACGACTCCAGGATGGCCATTGCTGGGGCGATAAACCAGAATGAAGGAAATGAATATTTATGGTGACAAAGCAGATCTTTTTTCTAGATTGTGTCCTAGTAATTATGATAATTAACTTCACTAGTATGATTCCAGAGAGCTGTTTGGAAGATTTTTCACGGGGTGTGTGGGTGGAAACTAGGCCCCTTACCACCCTGTCTGCTTCCTTCCCCTCCCCTAAACCTAGGGAGAGAAGCACACTGAAAAGACCACGTTTCCCAGAAGTGTTGGCCTCACACCCCAGGTGATGGTGGGGGATGGGAACAGGTCCCAAACCTGGCCCTTCTGCCACATGTAGAGGCAGGAGGGGGTGGCCCGGAGGACTTGTTTTTTTCTCAGGACCTAGGCTCTGCCTTTCACCAAGAGCTGCCTTATTCTGTCTCCACTTCTCCCAGGAGTTTGCCCGAGGTCCTGAGTAGATCTTAATCTCTGTCTTATTCTCTTTCTATCATATCTGTCCCTCTCTCTGGCTCTCTGTCATTGTCCTCTTGGTGACCTGGAGGAGGGCTGGACTTGGAACCTCCATAGCCTGGAGTTGAATTCTCAGCCTGGCCATTTCCTTAGCCTAGTGATCAGCCCCTCTGAAGCCCAGAGTTCTTGTTTAGGAGTCGGTGCTACACTGCCTACCCACCCCACCTCACAGGGGACTGTAAGGATTAAGCAGGCAGCAGATGTCGCAGCACACATCAGCAGCAACGCCCGCCCAGCCAGATCAATCCACGGCACACGCTGGGCCCGTGATGGGGTCAGACAAACGAGGAAACGTGTGTTTCCTCTCTGTGAAATGGAGATGATAATGGGATCGTGGTGAGGATTAAATGCACCAGCACATAAAAAGTGCTTACAGCAGGACTGGCGCATAGTAAGTGCTCAATAAATATTAGCTGTAACTAGTAGCAGTTCAATTATGAAGCAGGAATGGTAGTGATTACAACTATTAAACATTGCTACTCTTGCCTCTGTCTTCTGCCCTCGTGAAGCCTTGGAGCTTATGAGCTGGAAGGAACAAGAGGTCGTGCAGTGTTTCTCAACGCTGAATGATGGAAAGTCTGGGTGGTACAATTCTTTGTTTGCAAGGCTGTCATTTCAGGATGTTTACCATCTCTCCCCAACCCCCCAGCCAAATGCCAGTAGTGCTCTCCTAGACCTCATGAAAAACAGGGCCACCCTTTGCTATTTCCAAATGCTCCCTGGGTTGAGAATCACCCATTTTACTCATGAAGAAGCAGAGGCCTAGGGTGGGGGTGGGGGCCTCATGGGGAATGACTTGCCCAGGGTTATAAGTGGTACTAAGCAATAGAACCAAGCCTTGACCTTGAATTTCCCTGACTCCTCATGACGGGTACCCTCTCTGCTTGATTCTCTGTGGGACCTGTCCTGAGACCAAGCCAGCCTTCCTCTCTCTGGACTCCCTGCACCTGCTTCCCCAGGATCACCCTTCCCAAGAGGGCCCAAGGAACCACTCACGATGATGAGGAGGATGAAGTAGATGAAATTGTAGAAGGAATGAGCATCCATCACGAAGTACATGATGTCGACCCAGCCCTCCAGCGTGATGACCTGGGGAGGGGGCAGAGGGACAGGGCGACTCACTTGGGACCCCCTAAAGCCTCCTGCGGTCTCCTCGGAGGCCCCAACCCCAGCCCGGCCCTGAGGACGACCGCTTTGAGGCCGGACTGTGTCCTGGCACTTGCATTCTGGGGAACCTTCAGGCGCCCAGGCTGTCCTACCTGGAAGATGGCAATCCAGGCATAGCCAATGTTGTCGAAGTTGATGGCGCCCTTGAAGGGGTTGTGCTCCCCTGCCGAGCAGTTGGTGTAATACTGGTTCCAGTTGACGCAGGTGGTGTTGCTGGAGCTGTTGTAGGCCTCATAGTCCAGGCCGCAGGGGGGGCCGCCACCGCCCTCCCCACGCAGCGTGGGCACACTCCTGCATGAGCGCATGCCGTTCTCCCGTGGCTGGGAGCAGATGAAGGGGTTCTCGTCCTCGTTCTCGGTCTGGTAATAGCGCTCCAGGTCCACACTCAGGGGGCTGCAGGGGGAACAGGAAGGAGCTGGGAGCGGGGATCTCTGGGGAGAGGTCCCAGGAAGGACAAGGGGTGTGAGCCCACGGAGATCTGCAAGGTACACAGGGACCAGAACCAGGCAGACACCAGGCAGGGGCAGGGACTTGTGGGTGTGGGTTGGAGGGCACCAGGGGTGTGAGGACTAAGTGTGAAATTCCAGAGCAAGGATGACAGAAGGTTACGTCTTAGAGTGATGGCTTTCCAATGTGGCTGCATATCAGATTCATATCGGGGCTTGTAAGGATCCCATGCCTATGCTGAACCCTAGACCAAGGAAATCAGTCTTCAGGGGACCCAGGCTTCCGGAATTTTTTTGCAATTCCCCAGATGACTCCAGTGTGTAGCCAAGTTTGAGAACCAGACATTCACCAATGTGAAAACAGAAATGTCAACAGCAGCAGAGACTGAGATAGGTCCCAGCCCCACAGCCACTCCCAGGTCACCCCCATCCCGGGCAACACTCACAGGCTGAAATTCTCCGGCAGGAAGCATCGGTTACGAAGCAGCCCTGCCCACAGCTGGACGCCAACAATGCCGAAGATGAAGAAGACGAAGAAGCAGAGCAGCAGGACGTTGCCCAGCATGGGTAGTGTGTCCAGCAGCAGTGTGACAAGGATGCGCATGCCTGTGGGGGCAGAAGCCACGCTGGGGGTGCCAGGCTGGCCAGGCTAGGCTGGCTGCCACAAGCCTGGCAGCACTCCCAGAGGGGGCGCATCGGGGTTTCCGGGGCTAAATTGCCTGGCTCAAGCTGGAGGGGAGACCAATAGACACCTCTAACTCCACGGGCAGGCCTGGCAGCCCCTAGATCCTGCCCACTAGCCCTCTTGGCCCATTCACATTAATCAGTGCACAGTACCACCAAGGAGGAGCCAGAGCGATCAAGGTTTCCAAAGCTCTCCCCTGTACTGCACCCCACCTAACTCGGTTTACAGATGAGGATCGAGGAGGCTCAGAGGACTGACATGACTTGTCCAGTATCACAGAACTGCCCAGAGCTCTGCTTCTAGATCCCACCTCCCAAAATACACACACACACACACACACACACACACACACACACGCACACACTCCAATCCTACTTCCTTCTCTCACCCGACACAGTCACCTGACCTTTCTAAGTTATCAGTTATCACCACTGCAGGCATTGGGGAAACCGAGGCAGGGAACTCCAGGAGGAATGTCAGCAAGGAAGGAATCTCACTTTGAGAACCAGGCCTTCACAAGGGTCCAGATGCCCTGAGCTTCACCAGGGTTCGGAGCCCTCTGCCCTGAGTGCATTCTCTGTTGATACAGATCCTCACATCAGATGTGAGGAGACCCAAGACCATCTTCTCAAGTGGCCGTCAATTAACAAGTCCCTCTGCAGGGAAAGTCACCATACCCCCATCCCAACAAGCCCTGTTGGCAACACTGACCTCCCTCTCCACTCCAGGTTCAGGACTCAATCACCCCACAGGGTCTGAACTATGCCCCCCCCTCAAAGCCACCAAGCCCTTGTTAAGCATCCAGACCTCTGTAATGGCTGGTTTTGACTCCAGAAGTGCCACTCATGGCCCCCTGGCCCTCCAGGGAAAAGGTTTCTAAGCACAAGCTAATTAACCCTCCTGGTGCCTGCAGCCATCCTGCCTTTCCAGCCCAGCCTTCTCAGTGAGTCCCTCACCCCGCCCCCCAGCCCCATCCTCCTTCAGTTCGTCTGTGCTCCAACTGAGATCAATTCCTCAGGGTTTGCATTAAGGGAATTACACCAGTGGTTAGACAGAGGTCTATAAATCTGCCAGCCATCACCTGGGGCAGCGGGGAGAGGAGGAGATAGCATGCCCCTTGTCTGGAGCTCCTGTTAACACTAACACCTCAACACCCAGAGGATGCACTGAGCAGCTCTGACCACCTGCATCTCACACACACACACACACACACACGCACGCACGCACACACACACACACATGCACACACAGCAGAGGGGGCTGCCACTACATTGGGCCCAGAGCCCCAGAAACATGTCCCTACCCCTGACTCCTGGGACTGCCATGGAGACCATTTGCAGCTTGTGTAGTTTGGGGGAGTCGCAAAGGGGGCCTGAGCAAGGGTGGCGGGGCAGGATGGAGGGGGAGCTAGAGCTGCCAAAGCCTGGCTGGCTCGGGAAACCAATGCAGTTTAATTTAGATAATGGTCCCGCAGTCAGTTGCGGCAGCAGGTTGGAAGGGGGTGGGAAGGAGGAAGGGGACACAGGCAGAGGATGAGACATGCAGTGGCCTCATCTGGAGAAAAGTCATACTCAGTGTGGCTAGCATGATCTCACCAATGACAGCCAGACTGCATGAGAAGCTGTTCTAGCTGGAAGAGGCCATTATAACCTTCCACCCACCCCTCTTGGCCTACCAGCCTCTCCACCCCATTCCCACTCACCCCTGTTCCCCCTGCCGGGAGCTGTCTTCTAGCTGAAGGGCAGGGGTCATCTGAGACTCGTCTGTGACTCTGACCCATATCAGGCTAAAGTAAGGGGGAGAGTCTTTCCAGGTAACTCCCACAGTGCCACAGCCAGGTGTGGGATCTCCATGTGGCTCTGGTGGCCCCAGCTCCCCCTGAGCCCTTCTCTGATGAGGTCTGCCTGGGAGTGCCAGGCCCTGACTGCCAGGCCTTGGTGAGGAGGTAGGGGTGGGATGTGGGATTTTCATATTTCCCCTGGGGGCTCTCCATCCAGGGGCTTAGGGCCAAGGGGTCACTCACTGGGCACCCGGTTAATGGCCCTGAGCGGGCGCAGCACACGGACTGTCCTGACAGCTGAGAAGCTGACGTTCTGCAGGTCCAGCGAATACTCCAGCATCCTGCAGGGAGGGACCCAAAGGGAGGCCCTTTGAGTCTGAGGCCGCCATGGGGGTCAAAAGAGGTCAATGAGGAATCCTGCTGCAGTGGGGAGACACAATCTCTGACTCCTCCCCCTCCTCTACCAAGGGACCCCGAAAAGCCGGCTCTCTGGGGGCAAGGTCACCCCCAAGTCAAGTACAGACCCCCATCAGAGAATGAACAGAGGAGGGTGCAGAGGCAGGGACCATGGAATTCAGGAGCACAGGCTTGAGCATTACAGGCAGGACAGACTCAGACCCCAAGGGGATCATGGGGAGACAGCACCACTGGAGGTGGGCCGGGCAGGGGGGCGGCGGTGTGGGGGCAGTGCTGGGGCCTAGAACCCTGGCCCCAAGGTAGGGACTGATCCGGTCATTGCTCTCCCACCTCCAGCCCAGGCCCTCACCCTGCAATGACGATGAAAAAGTCAAGCCGGTTCCAAGTGTCTCCCAGGTAACATTTTTTCCCGAAGATGCCCAAGGCCACCATCTTCACCACCATCTCCACAGCGAAGAAGGCAAAGATGAAGTCATCAAAGGCCTGATGTGGGGACGAGAGGCTTTTGAAACTGAGAGGGGGGAGGAGGAACGCCCCCCCACTCCCTCCCCCACCAGCAGGGGTCAGGGCTTCTCACAGAGACAAGTTAGCAGTTACTCCGCTCAGGAGCTGCCCCTCCCCACACAGCAGGCACACTCACCTGCAGGATCCGGCAGCGCTGGGAGTCACAGGCGATGTCCTCACAGGGCCGGAACATGCCCAGGGTCACACAATTGAGAAGGATGACCAACATGCTGATGCGCTCAAACCAGGTATCCGGGCGGTCAAGGAAACAGCGGGCCAGGGCTGGAGCGGAGCCCGCGCCCCCCAGCCCTCCCTCTCGCCTCCTGCTTCTTGTCCTCCCACCCCCATCTGAGACGCAGCCAGGTCCAACGGGAGGGGCCCACGTGTCTGACCGACTCCAGGCCCGGGCCCACCTTGCCATCACCTCTCTGGACTCAGCTTCCTCAGCCGTAAAGTAGGAAAAGCCACAAATACCCTGACTATTTGCACAAACCATTTGGGGGATAAAATCGATCGTGCCTGTGGAAATGCCAGACACCAAGAGTGTGCTGCTGAATCTGAATCCCATTCTCCCTACCTCCCAGGGAAGATGTGAGAAGCAAATGAGAGAATGTATTGAATGTGTGACACAAACCTAAAGTCGGATTATGCCTGCTTTACAGTTTACCAAGCGCTTTCACGCCACGCCACATCTGATGCTCACAACAGCCCTGTGAAGGAGCCCGGGTAGATCATGTTCTTCCCCAGAACCCAAGCGCACTGAGGCCCAGAGAGCCAAAGTCACGCGCTGAAGGTCACGGGAGCAGCCAGGATGAGAATGAAGTGCCCAGGCTCCTGATCTGGGACAGTTCTTTCCACAGTTGCTCAGGCATGCAGGGGAGGGGCTGTGAGGATGTGCTGGCACCAGACAGACAGGCAGAGGCGGCCCAGAGGTCCACGGCTATAGCGGCTCCTTCACCACAGCACTGGAGCCAGATGCCGCCTCTCCCACCACCCACCAGCCCCTTGGCCTCTCAAAGGCCTAGATGGCCTCCGAACACACTCACACATTTAACTATGAGGACCTGCTACATACCAGGCCCTGTGGTAGATGTAAGTCTCCCAACTCACGCAGAGTAGACAGTGCTCTGCACACACAGACCCCAAGTCTTTCCACAGAGTGGATTTTATTAAGGGGTTCACTACCAGCCCATCAACAGGAGAATGTACAGAGTGGCCTCTGGACCTTAGAAGGTTCTGCACGCTGGACTCACAGATAAAGTGACCCAGCATCCTATTTTTCTTAAAGAAAATATGGGGTGGGGAGAACAAAGAAGATAGAAAGGAGCAGAGAGTGGAGCCTGGGCAAAGGAGGGGCATCAGGGATGGTGCCATGGCAGCCCACAGCATGACCGGCCAAGCTGGACTGTGGGACGCAGAGTGCCTAGAGCAGCTGGAATCTTCCATCATAACCCCACTTCTGCAGTGAGAAGGCTTTGTCCGGGGACCCCAGGACTTTCCTCCCAGCTGGTCCCAGCTAACCCCCCATCTCTGGCCTGAACCTCAGGCCACCCCGCTCCACAGCAGCTCGAGACACCCTCGATCCCCTCCCGGCCTCTCTGCCACCTAGGCCGTTTGCCCTCATATCCCTTCCCACCGACAGGCACCCAAACAGGCCGAGGCACTGCAATTTCCCATGCCTCCACCTCCCCCTCACAAGAATAAGAGTAAAAATTTTTTTTAAAAAATAGTTCTAGGTTTTTGGGGTAAGTATATGGAAGGGGGAAATAAAGAGTGCTCTGTTTCCATGGAGCTATTTTCCAGAGTGGAGTCAGAGCCCAATGGATGCCTCCCCAGAATGAGGGTCAGCCAGGGGTCACCCTGGAAAAAGGAGGATAGGGAGGGAGCTCCCTTGGGGCGATTATCTGGAAGGGGAAAGACTCGATTAACCTTCAAGAATTGGTCGGCTTTCCCCAAGCTAGCCCCCTCTCCTCTGCAGGAAGGGACCCATGTGAGCAGATATCTTACAAAGGAAACGTGGGTAGTTCTCTAGGAAGAGGGGCTCCCAGAACACCTGTTTGGACCCCTCTAATGGCAGTGATTCCACCATGCCATCTGTGCACTAGTCTTATCTCCCTGGCTGAGGGAGGGACACTCTGATACATGTTCACATCCCCTACAACGCTGACAGTAGTACCTGGCACGTAGCCGATGATCAATACATGGGGGGAACGAATGAATGATGAATGAATGAATGAATTGATCAATCAATCGCCCTGCTTAGAAGCCTGTGAGTCTCCCCATTCATGTTCTCCTGCCTTGTTTGCATTAACAGTAATACATTGATAGCTGTGAGGGGGAGGGGCAGAAGTGACACCACAGAGGAGCTGGGACTCCTTCTGTGCTCACTTTAGACATGCTCACACGAGGGCCTCTTAGAGCTAGATTCTGCCCCCAAATAACCCATTTCCAGCTCTAACCATGCAAACCCCTTCTCAAGGGTCCCCTTGGCAATTTAGCTTACTCCCAGGTACAGCCTATCTGCTGTCTACCTTTCCCCTTTCCCAAAAGGTGAGCATAAATGGACAGGGAAGACACTAAGGCACAGGGAAATTTGGGACCATCTGAATTGAGAAATAATTAATGAGGACGGGGGGTCTTTCACCCTTCTCAGGGTAGGGCTCGTTTCCTTGGGAACATGGCCTTATGTCACTGTGTGATGTTCCTCTGTTGCCATAACAACAGGAGGATGTGTCACCAGGTGGTGTGGATTTGTTGCTATGGCAATTTAAGGGACCCCTCACACAAGAACTCCCCTTAACCAGACTGCCATCCTGTCCTCATGCAGAGAAAGGAAAGCAGGAGACCCACAGGTTATCAGGTTGGGGGGAAACCATGTGACAAATCCCCATGGCAACCAAGGGAACGGGGGACACTGGTTGCCATAGTGACTATGAGAGACCTGTGCAGTCACATGTCTACTGTTGCTATGGCAACTGTCCGGCCTGGAGTGGATCCCAAAGGGGGAGGTGGGTAGGAGAGGGGAGGCTCTTTCTTCTCCCCACAACCCACCATCAAAAGCAGAGAAAAAGGAAATGGCAGGGCGAGGAAACCCACTTCCATCCCTCCTCCTCTTCTCCCTCCAGGAGAGAGAACCAGAGCATGTTATCTGTACAACTGAGTCCTCTAGAGCTTTATCTAGAGCCCTTGCTTAGCCTGGCAGCTGTAAGGGGTGAGGGGAGGAGAGAGGAGGACAGGGGCTTCCAGAGACACAGGGGGTAGGGGGGCCTCGGGTGTGACTGGGAAGGGAAGCAGGTGCCCCCAGTTGCCCCTCTCCCCAACTGAAGCCTGGAAATCTGAGACTAAGGAGCACTCAGGAGGAAATGGGCCTGGACCCAGGAATCCTTGCCTCCTAGTATGAGTTGGGAAGGTGGGATCCTTGTCTTGCCTGCCCCCCCCCGGGAGAAGCTGGCATCTCTGGGGGCTTCAGCATCCCCCAAGGGGGGCTGGGATCTAGGAGCTCAGCGGTGTGGCTGGCACTGGGCAGGCAGAAAGGGGGATTCCCCCAGCCAAGCCCCCACTCCCACAGCCTGTTTCCCAGTGGTCTCCTCTGCTCCAGCCTGTGGGCGTGTGGGGAGAGAGGTTTCCAGCTGAACTGAAAACTGAAGCCCAAAGAAAGGCAGCCGGCCCCACCCAGAGACAGAGACGCGAGACCCAGAGACACAAGAGAGCCGGCCTGTTGGAATCTTTGGAAGGGGAAATAGTCCAAAAATCTGATTCAAACGTCTGTGACTCGTGTGTGTGTGTGTGTGTGTGTGTGTGTGTGTGTGTGAGAGAGAGAGAGAGAGAGAGAGAGCACACACACGTGTGAGCAGTTGTGTCTGTCGCCACCCTGGCTGAGGCAGGCAGGGTGGGGTGAGGGCTGGGGCGGGAGAGAGCGAGGGGTGAGGGGGGGTTGCGTGGTGGGGGTAATCCCAGGAATGGCTCCAGCTGGCACTATGGGTGATGGGGAGTCCCCCAGCAGTTCCTGGAGTAGCGTGGGCGTGTGACCCAGAAGGAAGGTGGGCCTGGGGCAGAAGGAGTGCCAGGGGGTGCTCCATTCCCCCAGTCCTGTTCTATTCCCCAGCCCTCCTCCCCAGAATCCCCTCTGGAGTTTTAAAATGAGAGGAGGGAATTGGTGAGGAGACAGGAAGAACACCCCCTCCTATTTCCTCTGAGGACCAAAATGGAGATTCCTCCCTAGGTAAGAGAAAGGCAGATTTGGGGGCACTGGGACAGTGGCAAGGAAAACTCCAGAAATTCTGGGCCCCCTCCTCTCCAGACACACACACAGTGACGCAGTCACACACTCACACTCACTTCTGGAAGCCATTAGGGCTCCTGCCTTTTGGGCCTCCCCCTCTCCTCCCCCAACTCCTGGCAGGCTCCCTACTCCCCCTCTGGCCCCCCTCCCACTCCCCCTCTCGGCATCCCAAATGCCAGCCTGTGATTTCCAAATGAGAAAAAGCTGTGCTGGGCTCCGAGCTTGGAGAAACTCCTACACAAACTTCCAGATGTGACACAACAGCCGGAGAGGGAATGCTCAGGATCTCCTTCCCGGGAGGGGCGACGCACTCCCTCACACTTCAAGAAACACATATTGGAAAGTCCAACTCACTCCCCTATAACTGGGGGGGGTGGCTACTGATGTGAGTGCCCCAGATCTTCCCAGTACCAGCGCATGCTCTTCTGAGCCTCTCTTCTTCCTGCTGCCCTCCCCTCCCCCAACACACACACACACACACACACACACACACACACACACACACACTACTTCCTACCTGGGTCTAGATCTCCTCTCTAGGAAACCTGGTGTCTTAGAGGCTAAAGTGGGAGAGGTTGAGAAAAATGCCAACAGAAGTCTAACTAGCTTCAGCTGGTGGGGGAGGTGTCCCTATGTCCCTGAGACTCAACAGAGCCGGGAACCTTGTGGAGGCAAGGGAAGCTTCACTGATACCCAAAAAGAGAGAAAGGTAAAGACCGAGGTCCAAAAGTCAGCTCAGAGCCCCTCTGGCAATGAAAATACAGGTTTCCCTTGACATTCAGGTGTGATGGGATTTGTAGGGCACAGCTTAGGGCAGCCAAGAAATTGTTCTCAACCCATCTTCAGCCAACCCAGGCTCAGTGACTTGTCTAGACCTAGTGATGCCAATGCCCCACACCCCAGACTCCCACCATTCCAGACATAAGCCTGCTCCTCTATCCCTGAGAGGAGCACTGGGGTCCCACCTCTCTTTCCTCATTCCAGGCCTCTCCACTTGCTTCTTCCCAGAACCCCTCAAGAAAGGAACCTGCCTCCACCCAGAACCATCCACTAGCACCTAGAGACAGGGCAGGTGGGGAGATGCTGGCCCAGAGTTCTGGTTGTTTTACACAGAGATAGAAAGGGGAGAGAAGATCTCTATCTCCCCTGGACCCCTGAGGAGGAGGGGTGGGGGATGGGGCTTTTTACCATTTATGAAGAGGGTAGGTGGTTAGAGGTAGAGAGGGGGATGCCCAGGGCCCATCTTCTCAGAGACATTTCTTCCCCAAGTCCATCTCTACTGTGGAGAAAGGAGCCAGGGGGGGTAAGGATGTGGAGGTGGCGGGGGAGTCAGAGCCCTCTGAGACCCCCTACTTCTCTCTTTCTGCAGCTCAGACAGAAAAGAAGATGGGGCAAAGGATGAAGAGAAGGTGTAATGAGGGGAGCTTCCTAAAGACCTGCGGGGTGTAGAAGATGGGGGTTGGGGGGCGACCCAAGCTCACATCCCCGCTTTGCGCACTAGAGGCAGCAGAGCTGCAGAGAGTGAGGGCGGCACCAAGCTCCCCTCACCTCCCCCAAAGCAGAGTCCCGGTTGGGCTCTCAGGGTTTACAAGGGAAACCTGAGGTCTCCCACCCTGGTTCAAAAGAGCCTCTGAGCTGGGAGAAAGGAGTCAGGAGAAGCTGTCAAGACCTGGGATGGCAGTGCACCCCCCTTTCCTTCCGGCAGTGATGGGACCCACCCGGAGCCCCGCATTAGCCAAGCAGCGCTTTGTGCCAGGGGCTAAGTGGGAGAGGCCATGGGGCTGAGGGGGCCAGGATCTCCCATATCACCCCAGACCAGGCAGAGGAGAGGGGGCAGTGCCCAGTCTATCTCCCTGGAATGTGGGGCTTGCATTCCACAAACCCAGCCAAGGAGCAGCCCTTGGGGTGCTGGACCCGAGTCTTCCTTAGCCAACCAGCTCACAGCGTCACTGTTCCCCCAATACTTTCTTGGAGGCTGCGGTCTCCCATACCTGCTCTGCCGACAGGCGGGAGCACTCTCTATTTGTGACAGGGTAACTTGGACCGGCTCAATCCCATCCCCCGCTGGCCAAAGCTCCCGACAGTCTTTCCCTCTACAAGAAAAAAAAAAAAAAATCCAGCACAAAACTCCCCAACCCCAACACAAAGCACCCCGCGCTGAATGAAGAATTAGGGAAAAGGGAGGCACTCCAAGCCAGTGGGCTCCAGCTGAAAGGGTCCCTACTCCAGCTCTGGGGGCAGACAGCTTCCCCTTCACCACCACATCTTGTTCTCATTCTGCGCCCCTGACATCAGCCGCCGCCGGAATCTCCTTGTTGTGCCTCCAACCCGCGGGTGGGGGTGGGGGAGTTGGGACCTGGTCCCCGCCCCCCAACATCTCCCTCTGGGTCAGTGAAAACCCCTCGGCCTCAAGGACCAGGTCGGGGGTGGGGATCAGACCCTAGAATCCACCTCAAACTTTGCAGCGGGGGCAGGAGGGAAACCCAGGAGATCGCAGTCCCCCCTCCCCCGTCCCCGCAGCTTCCTCCCCACCCCACCCCCCAAACTCGGAAACCCAACCCAGCTCGCTAACGGGCGGCGGGCGGAGTAGAGCTCCCAGGCTCCCGAAGCTTCCCACATCTGGAGGATGACGACCCTCCCCTGCCCACATCTGGAGAGCATCCAGCTACAAACCAGCGGGGCACGTCTCCTCTCTTTCCCTGGCCCGGATCCCAGCCCCCCAAGGAGGACCGAGGTGTGTGTACCGAGGTGGGGCTGGTCTGGGGTATCCGCCAAACCTGCTCGCGTCTCCGCTCCCACTCGGAAGCCCCCTCCCTCCCTCAGCGGCCCCACTCGTCTGCCCACCTTCCAGGCTCACTTCTCCGACTCACCTGGCCTTCGGTCCCCTCCCGCGGCGCGGCCCGCCCCCCTGCGGACCCCGGCCCGGCCGTCGTGCCCCGGAGGATATGGGTTACAGACCGTGCGGAGACACCAGCTCCGCGGGCGGCTGTCCTGGCTCAAGTAGAAGAAAACCACCGGGGCCAGCGCCGGGTAGGGCAGCCCCTCCGCCTCGGAGTCGGCGCTGCCCGGGTCCTTCTCCGCCGACCCCGGCCCCGGCCGGCCCCCGGCCCCCGACAGATCGTTGAGCCGCATGAAGCTCCGGGGCTGTCCTGACTCCTCGGTGCCCGCTCCATCCTCCTCCTCGTCCATCCTCTGGCCAGCCGGGGCCCCGGGCGGTCTCGAGAGGGGCGAGCGGCGCCCCTCGGAGGAGGTGTCCTCACGCCACCGGGGGGCCCCGGCGGGGGCGCATCTGGGGGGCTCTAGGGTGCAGGCTGAGCCCCCGGGAGGGCCAGTTCAGCCCAGCTCCCCCTGCCCGCAGGGGCATGCTGCCCGCGGGGCGCCGGGTCGCAGGGCAGCCCCGCCCGGCGCGAGTCCCGCTTCCCCAGGGCTCCTGGGGCCCCCCCGGGCCAGCCGGCCGGCTCCCCCTCACTTTGTTCCGGCTTCTTCGCTTCGCGCCCAGGCTCCGGTCGCCCGATTCGGCGCTACCTTCGGAGAAGCGGCCGGGAGAGGGGTAGAGAGAAGGGGGTCGGAGAGCGGGGCGTACCGGGGAGGGGCGCCCCCTCTTCCCGCGGCGCAGCTGGAGCAGGATCTAAGGGGTCGGCATCGTCCCGGCTCCGCGCCAGCGGCGGCGGGGGGAGGGGAGGAGGGCTCTCTTTGAGGGTGGGTTTGGAGGGGGTGGGGGGCGGCTCTTTCCTCCGCCCCGCGGCGGGCTCACGGTCCGGGATGGGCGGGGAGACGGTGGGGGGCCGTCCCGGGCGGGGGCGGAGGCGGAGATGCCGCCGCAGCAGCCGCCGCGGTGGCTGCCGCTGCCGTAGCTGTCGCCGGCGCCACTGCCTCCTCCTCCGGCCGAGACGCGGAGCGAGCGAGCGAAAGCGGCGGCGAGGAGCCCGGCGCACGCCACAGCTGGATCCCTCACTCCAACTTCAAGCCTCGGCCCCGCCTCCCCCCAGCCAGCCCCGCAGCCAATGGCCGCGCGCCGCCGGCTCCGAGCCCCGCGCCCATTGGCCGGCCGCCGTGGCAGCGAGGGCGGGGGCGCGGGAGAGAGAACCACAGCTGGAATTCTGTTCCCACCCCGGAGCCCAGCACCGCCCCTCTCCCCTCCCCTTGCCCCTGGGCCCGCTCCCGAAGGCCGGAGCCAATGAGACGGCTACCCAGACCGAACCCACTTTCCTATTGGCCGCTGGGGTCTCCGGGACTCCCCCCGAGGGAGCCCCGGGGAAGCAGAGGACTCGGCGCCGGGTCCTGGGATAGCGCCGACGGCCCCGGGGCATCCTTTGTCCACGACCCCTGAATTGGACCACAGCCGAAGGGTGGGGCTCAGCTCTGGGCGGGCCTGGAGAAGAGAGGCTGGCGGCCGGGCTGCGGGGTGTGACCAGGGTCCCGGAGGGAAATCCCCACCTGATTAATCGCCCACCCTGGAGTCGAACCGGGGAGCAGGACCGAAGAAGAGGAGGAGCGGAGAAGGATGTAAGGGATGTAGGGGGTAGGGCTTCAGGCTGGGGGTGGGGTGGGGGGATGGTCTTGGGGAACCGGGAGGAGCCGAGGGAAGTCAGGGGCTAGCAAGGTCTGCGTGTGCTTTCCACCTGCCTCTCAGCCCTGTAGACCCCTTCTGCGGCTTTGACCCTGACCTTCTAATCCTGACCCGCTGACCCTAACCTCAAGTCAACACTCCAGCCCCTAGGAATCCTTTGAAGGCTCTGGATTTCTCTCAGGGGCTTAGTGCTTGAACACGTGGCCCCAGACAGGTCATGTCGAGCCCAGGGCCCCCAGAGCAGCTGAGGATGCAGAGAGAGGCTCCTGCGAAGGGACCTGCTGGGGCCTCGACTATGAGGGAGGGGGTGGAAACACGGAGCTGGGGTTTCTGAGTCTTGGCCTGCAAAGTGTCACCAACCCTCCCCGCGCCCCACTCCGTGCCTCAGCTTTTCCCTCTGAGTGCCAGTATGGCTGGGGGGCCGTCCGCAGGACAGGAGCTTCGCGTGGCCGCCCTCCTCGCATGCCTCTGTTCTACCCAGAGCGTGTCCTCGAGGCTCACACGCACGTGCACAGCCCGGGCCTCGCCCCGCCCCTGCTCCCCGAGTCCCCGGGCTCAGCCAGCTCCAGCCCCCTCTCGCCGCCGCCGCCGCCGCCGCCGCCGCCGCCCCCCCAAGGCTGCAGGTGCCCGGAGCAGAGCGCCGCGGGAGAGCTGGGCGCTGGAGTGAGGTAGGTCGGGGAGGGCATCGAGCATCAGACGTCGGGAAGCGCTTCCCACCTCTGGGAAGGTAGACACGGCCGCGGCGGAACCAAGCAGGTCAGTCAATTCTCTGTCCCAAATATTCGGGTCGCTGACGCCACAGCGGAGAGGCAGGGGCATGGACCGGGTGACCTCCCAACCCCCGCCCCCCGACTCCCGAGGCTGCGCCACCCGCCACCCGCGCAGGCCCCGCGCGCCTCCAGCCGCCTGCGGCGAGTGTCTCAGCTCCCTCGCGGGCGGCTCGCAGGGAGTGCGGCGGGGAGGGCCACGCCGCTGCAGCCTCCCGGGTTGCCCTTTCCCCAAATCCGAGCACCGAGTTGTGTAAATGAGGCCGAGCTCATTTGCATTTCATGCTAATGAGCAGATCCCTTAAGTGCCTTTCCCTCCTGGCGGGAGTCTCTGCTCTCATTCCGCGTGTGTGCGGTGCCAGGCTTGAAGTCTCAGCGGTCTTCTGGGAGAGGGGCCTATTTATGGTTCACTCCACGTGTCTGACACCTTCGTCTGCAGTCTGCCTCCTCGGCCTGCCCTTCCCCGATGGGGTCAAGAAGCCCCAGGGCTGACACCGGGACGTAGTGACTTTAATCATCCCTGCTTTGCAAAGGGGATGATGAGCCCAGAGAGGCTGGCCCAGCCCAATGGTCAGGTTTCCTGGTGGTCCACAGGCCTCATGTCTAGATCCCTCATCCAAGCCACCCCTGTCTCTGGGCTGAACTCTGTTCTAGAACATACCCAGAAAGGGGGCAGGGTGTGGGGCAGATACACATTACTTCCCTTGCCTCGGGGCCTGGGGTGACCTGCCACCTAAAGCATCCTGATCCCTGGGCCGGGGGCAGCAGGGGACTCTGACATCCAGTCAGAGATGCTATCTTCACCTGAGTGGGGGGATGGGGAGGAGGTAGGCAGGACCTACAGAGAAGGCAAAAGAAGGGGTGAAACCATCTTTAAGTCTCACCCTTCCAGCCTCGGCTTTGCCATCACCTCCCCAGAGCAGCCTTTTTCAGCAAGTACTGTGATGCTACATGTGCCAAGGTGCTGAGGACACAGTACTAAGCCAGACCAGAATCTGGAACCTCATGGCTCTTCATGTTGCTGTATGTAAGGAAATGATTGTCTGCCCCTCTAGGATCTCTGTTCCCTCAGGGCAAGGGTTACGTCCATTCTGCTCACCACAGCCTCCTCTGCTCCAGTTTGGCACACAGTGGGTACTTAGTAAATCTTTGTTAGATGAATGAGTAACCTCAGGCAGGGAGGAGAATGAGGGATGGGAAATTTCTTGAGGCTCAGTTTCCTAACAAAGAAGTTAGGCCAAAGCCTTGTCTAAGATTTCCTCTGGGTTTGGGGGAGAGCCTCCATATAGGACCTGCTCTGTCAGCCCCTCCAGGCCCCTCCAGCCCTCTCCCCTTTACACCTCCCGCACAGCCTGGCTGGCTCCCTCAGGAACTGAGACAATCTTCCCATCTGTGAGGCGCTCTGCTCAGCGATGATACATCATCCCGTATAGTCACCTCACAGCCTCACAGTGGGGTGGTGGTTGTCCCATTTTTTAGATAAGAAGACCGAGGCTCAGGGAGATGAAATTAGGTATAGGATTTCTCAAACGGTGAGGTCCCATCTTCACTGGCGCCAGCTCCCAGCTCCTCCAGGACAGCCTTGCTGGCAGAGAAAGGACCACACGCAAGAGGGACTGGCCAAGGGAAGAGAGGTGGCAGATGTAAAAGCCCCTATCCGAGCAAGACTGATGTTCAGCTTTGCCCTAGTCAGAAAATGCTAGCTCTCCCGCAAGCCTAACTCTTTCAGGCCCTAACTCCTTCCTTTGAACTGATTACAGAATCCCGTTAGCAGGGGAAGGGAAAGAGGACACAGAGCAGAAGGAAGACTGGCTAGAGGGGTAGGAGACACCAAATGCATCCCCTTTCACAGCCGTGCCTCTACCTCCTGGGGGAAGAGGAAGGCTCAGTGATTTTTATTGTCCCCCGAAGACCACGGAAAGAACCAGATATGCTGAGTGGTCTCAGGCCAGTCTTTGATCTCTCTGGGCCTTGAGTATCCATCCATAGGAGGCCAGAGGTACCTGTCTTGCCACCTCATTCTTGAGGGTCAATGAAACAGAGACAGAGGGTTTTGCAGACTGCCTAGGTTTTCCAGAGCCAGGGCTGGGGCAGCCAAAAAGGCCACCTGTGCTTCCCCGGCTCCACCCTCCCTCCTCGCCGCCTCCCAGACCTGGCTCCACTTGCCCAGGCCTTGGACTTCCTGCTTGGGGCTGAGCAGGCTCCAGCCAGAAAAGGGCCACCTGACCTTGTTGGCTGGAGCCCTAATCCTCTCCAGATGGGCCGGTGGCTTGCACCGAGGGCCCAGCTGCCCAGTCAAAGCTGAGCCTGGTCCCCTGACCATGTGTGGCAGTGTGTGACCATGTGCAGAACTTGCAGGGACACTTCAGTCTCCTGTTCCTGCCCACTGCTGACATCTCCACAAGCAGTGGCCCCATTTGGGTGTCATCTCTAGCAGCTTCTTCTGGCTGGCCGTACTGCTTGGCTCTGGGACTTCAAGGGTACCCAGGCTCAGCAGATCCCCCTCAAGGGTACGGGGAGGGAGACAGCTCCTTCCCCTTTCCCTGCCTGTCAGCCCCATCCCACTACACCTGCCCTTCCCAAAGCACGCTTCCCAGTGCCATCCCAGCGGTGGAAGCTAGATGGGGTTTCTGGGGGTCTGTGAAGATGCAGAGGTCAAGGACAGGGCTCGGGAGCATCTGAAGGGACTGGAGGAGGACACAGAAGAGTATCATCTTTCCCTCCAGCAGGAAGGACTCAGATTTGGAGAAGAATTTCCAACCCAATATATGTTCCAAATGAAAGAGAACCCTCCTTGGACTGGTTGGTATGAAAGCGGGGGCATGGACGATATGACCTCCTGTAGGGGGCCTTGGTTCCATCCTGGGGTAAGGGGGAGCAGCTAAATGGACATCCCAAAATAAACATCCCTGGTCCAAAGAACAACAGCTCCCATGATGTACCGAAGCATATGCAAATGTCATCATTCCTGAAAAATAAACGCTCATATAAAACATCCCCTTCCTTTTCCCCAGCTTAGAACAGGAGACAGGGGGAAGGGGAGGTCAGGATCCTTTCCTAACCCCGCTGAAGGCCAGGCTCAGCCTATATCCCTTCTCCAGGGCAAGGCTGCACCCCAACCCCCAGCCCTGGCAGGCATTACAGGCTCCCCTACCCTGAGCTTCATTCAAGCTGCAATGACCACAGACTGGGGCAGTGTCAGCCCAGAGACCTCTGAAGGTGAAGAAGGAATTGGAGAAGGCAGAGGCGTCAGCTAGAGGTCCCCCCCAACACACACACAAGCAAGGCTGAGGCCCCAAGGTTCCCACGGGATGCTGTTAGGTTTATTCCAGGGTGAGTGGGTGCCCATGGGGGGGATGGTGAGGATGGCCGAGGGCGTCTGGTGACAGGGCGCCCAGGGATGGCCACAGCATGCACAGGGCCCTACTGGGCCTGAGTCTCCGGCCAGCTGGGAAGCTCGGCCTCCTGCCCCTGCCTGACACGGTCGAGGAAGTCATTGGTGTAACAGTTTCCGTAACTCGCAGGGCTCCGTGATGGGCATTGAGCAAGCTTGGTCCTCACACACGTAGGCCGTGGCCCGGTCTTCCAGCCGCCGCAAGGTACTCAGGAAAGGCAGCTGGCGGGACAGGAAACTGGAGGGGTCCCCGTTGGCCAGGATCAGCACCTGTGGTAGCAGAAAAGTAGACAGTCACCTGGGGGCTACTGGGACACTGGCAGGGCCCACAGTGGTTTTCCTCTCCTGGGGCCACCAGAGGAGGGGATAGTGGAGAGCTGCAGAGGGGCAGGGGGGCCCCCAGGCAGGAGAGTTGGGAGGCTGGGGCAGGGCTCACAAACTCTAACCTTGTTAGGGATGTAGATGGAGTGGACACACTGCAGCAGAGCCTTGGTATCCTTGGCCTGGGGATCTCCACAGATCACGATCTGGCCAGAACAGAGAGGTAACTCCAGGAGCAGGGGTGGGGAGCTGGATCCAGACCTACCAGGGGTTCCCTGTTCCCTCCACTCTGCACTATAGCCCCAGGAAGGAACAGGGATGCAGCTGAGCATCCTCCAGACCAGCTGCCAGGAGGCTGCCTCGGATTCAAGCTCAGCAAGTGGGAACATGGACGCACGTACATAAGAACACATAAAGTGATGGTATCCTACACAGCAGTGGGATACAAACCCAGGGAGACGCACCCACAGGTGCAGACATCAGCACACAACACACACACACATACACATAGAAGCAGAGGTGTGCAGGTAAACATGCAAATATAATCAGGGCAAATCTGAACATGGCACATACATACTGGTGAACACACTAGCACACACTCGGCAGGCATGCAGATGCACAGTCACACACCTCCAGAGGCACACATATTTAGACATGCACACCCAGCAATAATGTAAATAGGGATTTGCACACAGATAAGCACATGCCTGCCCACACAATGGCAGCCCCAACCACACAGATACAGAGACAGAGAAACACTTCACCAACCGCAGGGACCCATCTCTAGCCCCTGCCTCCTGCCCTCTCTGCTCTGAGTACCCCAGTAGCAGGCGCTCACACAATCATTTACCCAGGCCAGAGGCCTGGCCCCTCAGATGCACACTCACTTGGATACCTCCACTGCCTAGAGCAGCTCGTATGGATATTCCCATGGAGACACCTGCACACACTCCTCGACGGCCACACACTCACAGACCTGAGCTCTGGGGGACAGCTCCAGGAGCCCCACCCCATGCCCCCAGCCCCCGATCCCTTCCTCTCCCCTCCCCCGGGTCCTAGCATGAGTGCCCTCACCCCCACACACCTGCTTGAGGGTCTGCTGGTGGGCTGAGAGGGCGCGGACCATCTCTGGCAATGCCACAGGGACACGGCGCATGCGCTCGGAGAAGGCAGTCAAGAGACACACACACTTGTCCATCCAGTCTTTGTGACCCGTAAAGCCGTGCATCCGAAGCAGGTTGTGGGCCGACACAGAGTTGGCACTGGGCTCTGCGCCATCCTGGTCTGCAGGGGACAGGGTGGAGGGGGTAGTAAGGGTCAGTCACAGGGTCCCGGGACCCAGCCCCAGGACAGTGACCACAGTGGTGGCGGATGGGGATGGGATGGGAAAGAGTCCACCCCGGCCCAATCCTGCCCCAGCTCTGATGCCCGGCACTTGCTGACCTCTTGCTCTCTCAGCCACTTGGCACGGGGCTGAACATTTGGTCCCCCGGCTCCCCCATCTATGGACTCCTCAATCCAGCTACACAGCTGCTCAGCTGCTCAACCAGAGTGCCATCATCCTTGCCGCTCCCCACCTTTCCCCTACTTCCCACTTCTAATCCACCCAGTCTGCTGGGTCCATGGCCAGAGTAGACCTAAATCTCACCACTTCTACCCATCTTGTACTTCCAGCTTTTCCGCAGCATTTGCCCACCCTCGCTGGGACTGAATGCCACTGATGGCCTCCTGACTAGTCACCCGGTTTCCCCTGCCCCCCTTCGGAAGGGCCTTTTGTCCACCTGCAGTCAGAATGATATTCCTAGAACCTCACCGGACCAGCCCACGACCTACTTAAAACCCTTCAGAGATTTTCACTACTTGCCAGGCCTATAAGACCCTGCAGGGACCCAGCTTGGCCTAAGAGGGCGCCTCCCCTCCACTAGCCTCCGTCCCATCCCCCATCCTCCAGGCTTCTCAGAGTTGTTGGCTAAGTGATGCTTGTCCCGGGTTTGAGTCCATCCCCCTCACAGAGTTAGGTCCCACTGTTGTTCTCCAGCAGGGTCCTTTCATTCCTTCAGCTAACATTTGTGGAGCACCTGCTAATGTACCAGGCCTATGCTAGGCACTGGGGATGATGCAGAAGGAAAAGAAGAAAAGTCTTGCTCCCAAGATGCTTACATTTTGGGGGGGGGGGCACCATTAACATACCAGATGTGTCAGGTAATGGTGAGCAGTACTAAAATGCAAGGGGCCAGGCGCCACTACTCTATGACGCTCCTGTTGTAACTACCCATCTGTGCGTGCACTTTTGTAGTGGTCATTACTATTTATTAGTTGTTTCCCCTGCTACATTGTATTTTGTGAGGGTAAACCTTGAATGATCTATGAATCCAAGCACCCAGTTACTGCTGCCAAGTGTGTTCGTGGAATAGCTCGATCCATCTCTGTATCCACCTGTAAGTTAGTACCAATGCTAGCTCTGTTTCATGCATTAGGAAACAGGCTCTGGAATATAATAAGACCAACTCCAAGTCAATTGGTGAACAAATAATTGGTGGAGATGTGAACCCAGGCTGGCTCTTTACCACCACGCTGCGCTTATGCCTCCCCCAGGGAACCCAAGCCTTAACTGGGTCGAGGTCAGCCCCACACCCACCACTGACCGTCCTTCAGACGCAGGGGCAGGCCAGCCCCTAGCTCAGCCTCACTGCAGAAGTAGCCACCGCCTTGGGAGTCCCAGAAAAGCCTGTCCTGCGTGTCCTGCAGCCGCAGAGCCCACTCGAGCCATGAGCTCTCCTGCGAAGCTTCGTACAGGTCCAGTAGGCCCCGCACTACAAAGGCATAGTCCTCCAGAAAGCCCCAGCAGGGTGGGTTGCTGTGGGGACAGGCATTAGGGAAGGGGCTGCGGACAGGCCGAGGGAGAGAGGCTTTCCCAGAGGAGGCCCTCTACCTGCCCTTTCATTTAGCCTTTAAGATCTATCTCTTGGTGGGTACCTTTAGCCCACTTCCTGGATGAGTAACTGGGCTCAGGGAAGGTTAGAGCTCATAGCCAGCAAATGGAAGAGCAGGGATTGGCGCCTACCAGGAGGGAGGGAGAGGGACGGAGATAGGTCCGCGATGCCCAGGGAGACCGGCCTTCCCAAGCTGTCCTGGCCCTGACCTGTGCTCCACAGTTCCCCCAGGGCCTGCATAGCACGTCCGCATCAGGCGCCCACTGGCCACATCAAACATATGCCGCTTCAGGAACTTGGCACCATTGATGGCATAGTTGATCAGCCTCTCCTGGCCCAGGACAGCCCCAGTCACAGCATAGCCAGACACCATCAGTCCTGGAGGGAGGAGACACTAGACACTTCAGGAGAAGCCAGCTGGACCCTTCCAGGTATGTCCGCCCTGACCCTCCAAGCCCCCGACACCTCTCTGGAGCAGTGGGTAAGAACTCCTGGCTCCTGAGTGTGACCTAGGGTGGGTCACTTCGGCTCTTTAAGCCTCGATTGGCTCATTTGTAAATTGGGAATGATAAACCCGATAAAGGGAGAACTGATATCTAGCAGGTGCCTGACAGATAGGAGGGGCCTCTTGAAGGATAAAATCTGTCAACAGGATCAGGCCGCAGACATGGCCACCCCACCGTTCCAGGCGGCCAGCATCTTGCTGTCCAGGTGTGGCTTTGGCCGATGTTTCCGGGCCTGAAAGAGCTTCTCCAACCCCGTATTGAGCAAGGTCCGGACGGCATCTACGTCCAGGCCAAAGCGGGCAGCGGTCAGTTCCAGCGAATAGCGGACGGTCAGCACATTCTGGCCCTGCAGCTCCCCCTTGGGGTCCTGAGGAAAACAGCCCTGGTGAGAGGGCGTCACCTGGCCTGCTGGCTTCAGGGCCCCTCCATCCCGGACAGCCCAGCATCCTCACCTGACTGGGGCTGATGTTGCCAGCCTCTGTGAGCCCGTAGTGCTTCATGAGGAGCTGGCCCGAGGTCAGGGGCTCGGTGGCGTCCAGCACAGGCTCAGGAAGGAGGTTCTGGACCTCCTTGACCGTCCACACATAGAAGGCCCCCTCTCTGGGCCGCATGCCCCGCTCTGGGGGTGAGTCTGCGTCCTCAGCGCTGTAGAAGCCTCCAGACTGTGGGAAGAGGAGAGTTGGCTGGCCCCTGCCTTCAGGGCGGCTGAGGCCCCGAGCCCTCCTGCCGCCAGGCCCGCCTGCCTCAGTGGACACACACCCGATGACTCAGGTTCCGAGCCACGTACTGCAGGATGCCTTTGGCAACATCGGAGTAGAACTCGTCACCAGAGATCTGAGGTGGGAGGAGGGAGGTCTGTAAACAGAGGTCTCTGGGTGGCCTGGGTACAGAGAGGGCTGTCACCATTCTCCCAGGAGGGTGGGGAGAGAGCCTGGGCATACGGGAGGGGATTAAGGGTGAAGTCAAGGGGGCAGCTACAAGTCCCCAAGCCTTAGAAGGGCAGCCAGAGGTAGGGGGACAGGCTAAGTGTCTTTGCTCTAGGCTGGGTTCAGGGGTCACCTGGAAGGCTTGTGAATAGGCCACTGCAAGCTGTGCCTGGTCATACAGCATCTTCTCAAAGTGGGGGATATGCCACTGGCGGTCCGTGGAGTAGCGATGGAAGCCCTGTGCCGGGCAGGACATGGGGCTCGAGGCTGACCCCAGATTCTGCCCCCACCCCACTACCTCCTGCTGCCCCCTCCAGGGAATGCCTCCCCTCACCTGTCCCACATGGTCTCGGATGCCCCCGTTAGCCATCATTTTCAGGGTGTGCAAGGCCATCTGTTGGGCCCGAGAGCCATCTTGGGTTAGTCTATGGCTGAGCCAGTAGGAGAACAGGAAGTTCAGGATCACTGTGAGCATCAAGAACAGTCACGTGAGAGGATGGGGGACTTAGGGTAGGGGCGCAGAGATTTGGGTGATCAGGAGGCCTTTGGCCAGGCTGGGGTTAGGAGTTCACTCAACAGGCTGTCTCCCTGGACACGCTGGAGGTTAGGAGGTCAGTGGTCAACACAGAGGACAGAGGATCGCTCTCCAGGTCAGTGTCATAGGGCTGCTGCTCAGATCAGAAGTTAGGACTTCACCAGAGAGCTCCTGGCAGGCAGGGGTGGGGAGTGAGTCAGAGCAGCTCTGGTCAGCCAGAGCAGGTGGTTAATGACCAAGCCAGAGGTCAGAAGAGATCGGCCCAGATAGGCATCACAGGCATCGGAGGGCTGGGATGGGAGCGGGGAAGGCAGGGATGGGGGGCACGGACCCGGCGTGGGGAACTTGGGGGCCTCAGCAAAGCCACCATACTCCTCGTCATAGCCCTCATCCAGCTGTTGGAAGCAGCGGCTGTTCATGGTGGCGGCGGATGGTGGCACCTGCCGGTCACCCATGCTGATCTCTGAGCGGGCCAGGAGGGCTGTGGTGACACGCTGGCTGTTCTCCAGCAGGGTGTTCTTGTTCTGCTTCCACTGTAGGAGGCAGGGGCAGACCCAGAGGTCAGCATCCAGTGGGGGGGGTCCTTGCCCTGGACTCCCACTCCCCCACGCATCTCCACTCCCTGGGAGCACACCCACCTGCTCCCGTATCCTCAGCAACACTGTGCGGAAGCCAACTCGGGTCAAGCCATCCTCGGGGGGAAAGTAGGTGCCCCCCACAAAGGGCTGGAGGTTGGGAGTCAACCACACATTCATCGGCCAGCCCCCACCACTGCTGGTGGCCTGGCAGAGAGAGGACGAGGGTGAGGGGAGCGGCCCCCTGTGCTCAGAACACCCCCACCCCCATATGGGGAAGACTACTTACTTGCACGAAGGTCATGTACACCTTGTCCACATCTGGCCTCTCCTCTCGGTCTACCTTCACGCTGACAAAGTCCTCATTGAGCAGGTGGCCAATCTCCTCATTCTGGAAGGATTCCTCCTCCATCATGTGGCACCAGTGACAGGTGGAGTACCCCACTGGAACGGGGCCACGGTGGACCGGTGGTGGTGGTAGTGGTGGTGATAACCAGTGATTGGTTAGAGGTTTCCTGGGAGGCTCCAGGCCCAGAGGACCCTTCCCCTGTCCACTACCGCCCCCTTCCTCCCATCCCAGGGAAGTGGGGTACGTTACCTGAAAGGAAAATTGGCTTGTTTTCTTTCCTGGCCTTGTCAAAAGCTTCCTGTCCCCAGGGGTACCTAGACCGGCAGGGTTGGGCTTCACTGGCTGACCCCAGGATGGGGGTGAGGGTGGGGGAGAAGGGGTGTAGGAGGGGCTGAGAGCTCTGATACCCCCAGAGGGAGGGGGGCAGGGAGAGGGAGGTTTAGGAGGTCGGGGAGGGAAGAGCTTCAGGAGTGGTACTCACCAGTCCACAGGGTTGTAGGCATGTTGCAGGAGGTACGGTGACTTCTCATTGATCAGGCGGTTGGGGACCTTCTGGGGTACGGATGGGGAGCAGTTGGTCCGGCTTCCCTTCCCTCCAATAGGCATGGGTACTGAACTGCTGACTGTCGCACTGCGGTCCTTGTCCCGGGAGGAGCTGCCCCTGGTGTGGGCAGGTGTGTCAGTGACAGCTTGCCACCCGCCTCCCCCCAGCCCAGGCCCACCACGGAGGCCCACAGCACTCCCCCTGCCCCCCCGGCCCCTCTCCTGGAGCCCCCTGCTCCAGGCCCAACCCACCTTTCTGAACCACGGGGGAGACCGCGGCCTTTGTGCTCCCCCTTTTGTTTTTGGGGGGGTGAAGAAAGGTGGCTCATTGGGGGATCCCTGCCAGGTTAGTCTCCCCCAGCCTCTCGGACCTGGCGGTGGGAAGGATGATGACTGTGAGGTCAGAGTGAGTCACAATGGGCAGAATGGAACTTCAGTCTCCATTCTTTCCCCCTCACGGGGCCCCTCCCCATGGTGTCTGCACTGGCAGGTGTCTCTCTGGCCGGCCTGGGTTAGTGACCTGGGCAGGAGGCTGTCTGCTGCTGGTGGCTGGACAGGGCAAGAACTGGAGGGGCAATGACAGGAAAATCGATACAGGGGGCCCTCTCACTCAACATTCACCCCCTG
Organism: Canis lupus baileyi; assembly: GCF_048164855.1. NCBI lineage: Eukaryota > Metazoa > Chordata > Mammalia > Carnivora > Canidae > Canis > Canis lupus. The sequence goes on from NC_132853.1 coordinate 34,675,685, forward strand.
GGCCCTTCCATAAGGCCAGACCCCCCCAGCACCCCCAGGGAGTCAGAAACTGGCTCAGATCTCAGGGGTCCCAGCCTGGGAACCTGGCACTGCGGGGCAGACCTAAATGACAGGCCCCTCCACCCATAAGGATTGGGACAGGTCAGCCCAGGGTGCCCCTGGATAAGGAACATGGCCTGGCACTGGGGTCCAAGTAAGGCTTCCCGGAGGTGGTGTCAGGAGAATTCCGGGGAGCTGGCCCTGCAGCAGGAAGGCGGGGAGTCGGATGCGGGATGAGGGGGATGAGGGGTTGGGGAAGAGGGGGCGGTACAGTCTGGGCCAGGTCGCGGGAGCAGTAAGGGTGGCGCGGCGTGCTGGGGACCAGCACTGTGATGCGACAAGCGGTCCCGGGCCCCTCGGGCTCGCGGCTCGGCCCACTCACCGGCCCTTACCGGCGGCGGGCGGGGAGGCCCCGCGCGGCGCGGGGCAGCAGGAGGCCGCGGCCCAGCCAGGCCCGGGCACCCAGCACGGCTGCGGGCGGCCAAGGCGCGGACGCTGCGGACCGGGAGGGAGGCCCAGGCTGCGAGGGGCGGGCCAGGGCACCCACCGGGCCGGGCCTCCCGCCGCCGCGTGGCCGGTCTCCGCGCGCCGCCCGGTGGCCGAGCGTGGGATCGCAGGCCGGACGGCGCGGCCTTGGGAGGCCCGGGTCTGGGCACGGAGGGGGCCGGCTGCGCTCCGCTGGGCTCCGCTGGGCTCCGCTAGGCCTAAACCGGCTGCCCGCGGGACAGTCACGCCTCGTGAGAAGAACATGCAGGGCTGGGAGGATGTCAGGGCCATTGGATGCCAGAGCCTTAGGTCATTTTGTCCAACCCTTGCCCATTGTACAAATGAGAAATGAGGCTGGAGGGACCCCTGGGTGACTCAGTGGTTGAGCGCCTGCCTTCGGCGGGGGGGCGTGATCCCGGGGTCCTGGGATCGAGTCCTGCATGGGGCTCCCTGCATGGAGCCTGTTTCTATGCCTCTCTCTGTGAGTGTCTCTTATGAATAAATAAATAACATTTTTTTTTTTTTTAAGAGAGAGACAGAGAAGCGAGGCTCGAGCAGAAGGCATGTATCCTCCAGGCCCACCCAGCCAGAGAGCTTTGACTCTGCCTTTCCATTTAAAGATCCTGGGCACATCCCACCCACTCCAGGAAGGCTTCCCTGAATAATAACGACAAGCCAGCTCTGTGTCCTATCATATACTTTCCACACTTATCTCATTTACTACATTCAGCCAATATTTATTGAGTGCCTACTGCCTGCCAGGTGCTCTGCTTAGGTACAATGGTGGGTGGAGAGAGACCAGGCTCCTGCCCCTATGTTGCACACAGTCTGTTGAAGGAGACAGAATTTAATCTGACAGACAGACACACACACACACACACACACACACACACGAATGTACAACCACCCACTGTGAGAAGTGTCATGACTAAAACAAGGAACCTGATCTGGTGGGAGAGGCGACGCAGGAGAGGCTTCCCTGAGGAAATCACATTTGTGTAGCAGCCATGGAAGAACGAGAGCACGGGGTCCTGAGAGAGGGTGTCGGGGGGGTGCTGGGGAAGCAGGCGGAACTGATGTGCAAAGGCCCTGGGCATAGCAGTGAGTCAGGGCTGAAGAACTACGGAAGGCAGGCATGGCTGCAGGGCAGAGAGCAAAGGAAAGAGACATAGGAGATGACGTGAGTTTGGAGGAGGGCAATTGTCCAGGTCCTGGAGGGACTCATGAACTGTGAGTAGGAGTTTTGGTTGTTGATGAGAGAACAAAGATGTTCAAGGGCTTTGGTCAGGGAAGTGACTGTGCACTTTGGAAAGGTCCCTCTGGCTTCTAAGTGGAGAATGGGCAAGAGTGGAAGAAGCAGGATTGGTTAGGAGGCTGTGGCAGGACCCAGAGGAGATGGTGGAGGTTTGCACCAGGTGGAAGTGGAAGTAGTGAGAAGGGTCTGGAGGCCTGTAGAGGAGAAGGCATCCTCAGGATTGGCAGTGAGGGAAAGGAAGATGTCAAGACTGGTTTGCAGAGTAGGGCTTATGCTGGACGGTGAGGCCATTTGCTGAGGAGGGGGCATGGAGAGGCTCAGGTGGGAGCTCGAGAGGTCATTTTTGGACATGTTGGTTTGAGGTGCCATTGAGATATATGTGTGGGGAGAACATGGCTCTGGAACAGAGGAGAGGTTTGTAGGAGGAATTGGGGCAGCGGGGAGGGTTCAGTGTGTAGACAGTGCAGGCATGGCAGGGACCATCCAGGGAGCAATGAGAGGAGCAAGCTCAGGTCTGGGCTCAAGGAACTCAGGAGCGCACCCATGAAAGACACAGACAGAGAATCACAGGAGGGTCAAGGGAACACCAGGAGAGGGTGGTGTCCCAAAGGCAAACGGACAGAGAGTTGCAAAGAGGAAGGGTCCTCACGGTCAGATTCTGGAAAAGCCAAGTGAGATGGGACAGAAAAAGGTCAAATGACTTCAGCAACACGGGAGTCATTGGCTGAACTTGGCAGACAGTGTTCAAGTGAGGTGGGGCTGACAGCAGAAGCCAACTGGAGTGGGTCAGGAGGAAGGGAAAGAAAGGGGATAGAGAGAGGTGGCATGGGTGCTTGAAGTGAGGGGAAAGATGGAAAGACTTTCAAGATAGATGAGGCTAATTATGATAAATATCAAGGAGAAGGACTTGGTTGACAGAAAGCAATTGATGACGTCAAGGAGAGAAGAGATCTCTGAGAAGGTTGGGGTGGTGGCAGAAAGGTCAGCAGGCCAGAGGGTCTGGTAGATGCTCCCTGGAAGGAATGAGATTAAGATCAGAGAACAGGAAGCCTGCCTGGAATGTGAAGGAATTTGGGTGATGACGAGCCCAAAAGCGTGACCATGGGTAAGGGTAGCTGAGAGGTCAAGGTCATCTTTCTGATTAATGGAGTCAGGTGGGGTTAAGGAAGATCTGGGTGAGGAGATTGTGAGCCAAGAGGGCAAGCATGGTGAGAATGAGGTGGAGCACAGCCCCAGGCAGAGGAGGCAGGACAACCCAGGGACTCCAGCCTCCAAGAAGGAGGCTCTTAGAGGAGGAAAATGGTCCAGAAGGAGCTATGGGGAAATAAGGCTACCCACCTCTTCTTTGTGGGGGTCAAGCAGCATCCCTTGGGGGTCCTCAGAAAAAGTCCACAAGGGAGAGCCAGCTTAGAAGAGGAGGGCCCAGATAGGGGAGGGGTGACTGGTGGGTGAGCTACCAGGAAGGATGGAAACCTCCCAGGTGTGTGTGACAGAAGACAGACGGGGGCTGGATTCTGGGTGCTGCCTGGCAAGACCAGGAATGAGGGTATGACGGGCTCATTGCTCACGGGAGTCTCTGAAGAGGGTGGGCCCTGGGCCAAAAGGACACTGCATGGGAGGAGCCACATAGCAATCTCCTAAGGAAGGAACTCTTGTTCCCACTTGACAAGTAAGGAAATGGAGGCAGAGTCATAGAGAGGTTAAGTAATTTACTCAAGGTCAGGGAGCATAACCACTTATTACTAAGTGATTATTATTATTATTATTATTGAGTGCAAATCTTGGAGCAGAGTTGTGAGCTCTGTTGGTCTAATTCCTAAGTAGGAGCTCTTGTTGGTCCTGCCTGTAACAGCCATAGTAGGACTCCCTCCTTCCAAAAAAAAAAAAGGAAAAAAAAAAAAAAACCAACCCAAACCAAAGTAGCTCCTTTTGCCACATCCTCCTTCCACTTAAGAAAGAGAACAGCATCGTATCCTCCCTCCACTTTGGCGTTTCTGCTCTATAGAAGGCTATTTTCCCTCAGTGACCCAGAAGGGAGTGGGGGCTGGGAGCAGGGCTACTACAGGGCCAGAGTCTGAGCCCTGAGGACAAATTAGTGTCCAGTGGTGGAAGAAAAGGAATGGAGGGTCCATGGTGGCCCTAGGATAAGGTACTGGGCCCTGCCCCCTTACCTTTGTTTCTCAGACCCTACATAAGCCCCCAGAAGGGGTCAGGCTCTCTCAGCAGGCCTGAGATAGAATTTCTTGCCCTGGCAACGAAGGAAGGGGGCGGGGAAAGGGTAGAACCAGATTTAAAGTGACTCAGTAAAACAAAGGAGCACAAGGGCTCCAGTACCGGTTTTGTCTCCCCACTGAGTTCTGAGTTCCTGGAGGTTGTGGGCTTAGCAATTCTTGGATTCCTCCCCGGTGAGTGGAACACTTTGGTCGCTGCAGGTCAATATTTGTAAATGAAACCGGGGGCCCAGCCTGGGAGCACAAGGCTGTGGAGTCAGATTTTCTGAATCCCAGTCCCAATCCGTGCTAGCTTTGTGACTTTGAGCGTGCCACTTAGCCTCTCTGAGCCTGTTTCCTCACCTATAACATGACAGCAGGACCAAGGGCTATGCACTTGGTTTAATGCTCTGCTGCCTCCATTTTGAAATTCTTAATTTGGAAGAAGGGCCCTGCCTCTTCATTTCGCACTAGGCCCCACAAATTATGTAGCCAGTCTTGAGTGGGAATAGTATTATCTACCTCAGAGGGTTGTTGCAAGGGTTAAATTAAATAATCTGTCTAAAGTGCTTAGCACAGAATGAGTGGCAACGAATGGGAACAACTGTCTATTGTTCCCTGCCATTAGATCATCCCCAGGGCTGATCCACGGTAAAATGAAATGAGAGAACGAGTGAGAGCTTGGGGAGCGTCTGGAAGCGCAGGTGCCAGGCTGTGGGATGTACGGCAGGTGGGAGCATCTCTTGCCCCACACCGTGGAGCACTTGTTTCCGCCGCAGCCGGCGATTCGCGCGGTGGTCCCGGTCCAGCCGCCACGCCTCGCAGGAAGTCCACTTGGTGGAGCCGAGGAGGCGGGCTCCAGTCCCTACCACGCGGGCGTGCTCTCGGCCCCGGGAAGGCGCGGGTCTCAAGCTCCAGGAGCTGCGGAGCGGAGGGGCGCCCGGGCCGGCCGGGGGGCGGAGCCTCAGCCGGTCCGGGCTCCCGGGGGCGGGGCCTGGTGGCAGCCCCGCCCCGCCCCGCCCCGCCCCGGGGGCGGGTCCTCGTGCGCAGGCGCAGGCGCAGGCGCCGGCCCGGGCGTGCGGGGCGGGGCTGCGCTCAGAGGAAGGGGTTGGTGCCGCCGGCCTGCGGGGGTGGCTGGAGCGGCCCCGCGGAGCCCGACGTGGGCAGCAGCGGCTGCGGCAGGCTGGCGGGCGGCGGCGTGAAGGCTCCCGCCTGCGGGAAGACGCTGACCGAGGCGGGGAGGGTCACGCCGGCCGGCACGCTGCTGAGCGGGAGGGGCAGGGAGGCGCTGTAGGTCATGGAGCCCAAGGGCGCCCCGACTGGCCCGCTGGCGGGAAAGCCCAGCGCCGGCGACCCGGTGCGCATCTGATTCAGGGTCGGCCTGCCCTGCTCGCCCCCGCCGAACGGGTTGGTGGGGGATGGAGCGCTGAGACCTGCGGGGCGAGAGCGGGTGGGGAGCTTGGAGCGCGCCAGGGCGCGCAGCCCTAAATGGAGGGGGAGGCAAGATCTGGGGTCTCAGGGATAGAGAAGAGTAGGTTTTTAGAGAAGGTTTTTAGGGCAGGAGCTGGGCTCCGAAAGGAGTGATGGAGAAAAGCAGGCGGCCCGCAGTGTGGAGACCCAGCGGGGACACGGGAGTGTCCTACCTGTCAGGAAGGGGTTTCGGGTCTTTGCAGCCTGGGGCGCCTTGACTAATGAATCAAGATTGACCAAAGAGGAGGCTGAAGGGCCCAGGAAAGACTCAGGGGTCCGGCATGCTCGGGCCTCCTTGCTGGGCTGGGTTAGCACTTCCCCCAGTGCACTCAGGTCAAAGGCGTCTGGCTCCTTGGTGCCATTTTGCTTGGAACTGGGGATGGGGTCTCCAAACAGGTCCAGCTCTGGAACAGAGATAGAACGCATTGGTAGGGAGAGGGAATGGTCACTCTGTGGGAAGAGAGGACAGAGGTCACCTCTGGGTGGGCCCTTCATTCCCCAGAGCTATATCATCCCCTGCCTCCTTACCCACAGGACTGCTGGGCTTCCCAGAGGGCAGGGCCTGGGCACACTCTGGCGCCTCCTTGGTCTCTGTGGGTCCTGGAGGTTTGGCAAATGGGTCAAAGGGTGAGGTACCACCTAGAGCTGGCCAAGGAGGAAGAGGGAGAGGAGGTAGGTTGGCAAAAAGGTGGGTGTGCAGTCACTGGTCTGACCCCTTTCGGGCAAGCAGCCCTCTTAACATAGACAGGACATGCTGCCCCTTGGCACTGGAGGGAGGGGACCCAGAAGTCCTCCAGCGCCTCACCCACACTGTCTGGCCCTCTGCTTACCAGGTGCATTGGAGGTCTCCCCTGAGGCCCCCCAAGGGTCAGCCCCAGTGCTGGGGAGCTTGTGATGGGGGGAGCTCTGTGCCCAGAGGTCTGTGGAAGGGGGTCTGGCAGGCAGCACTGGGGTCCGGCCCCAGGGCTCAGAGGAGGAGAGCATAGGGGGCAAGTCCCAGGGCTGGCTTCTGGACAGGGTGCTTCCTGAAGGGACAGGAGACCAGGGGTCTGTAGAAGGTCCCCAGGAGGAGCCACTGGGCTCTGTGTTCGGCCTGAGACCTAAAACAGGAACAGCACAGACATGACCTCAGACCCACCTTTACACCCAGTCCAGGGCCCTTCCCAGTTACCCAGACCAAGTTGGGATGCAAGGGTCCCATTTCACAGATGGGATGTTGATTCAGGACCCACCCAGCAAGCTGGAGCCCATATTGAGCAAGTTGTGCCAGGAGCGTGGACTCCCAGGCATGGGCAGATCAGGCCACTTCCCAGTCAGGGATGGGCTGGGACGGGAAAGCCAGGGTGACCAGGGGAAACGAGAGAACATCTCTTGTGTTTTCCATGAGCTGGGCTCTTCAGACATTCTCTCCCATCCCTTACTACAACCCCATGTCCCAGAGGAAGCTGAGGTTCAGAGGGGTAAGTGACTTGCCCAGTGGCCCCTAGCTATGGGGAGGGGGCGCCAGCAAGTGGTGGAAAGGAAGGGGCTTTCTGGGACCAGCCTGGGAACCTCTTGCAGCCCTGCGTGCCCACCTGGGATGTCCCATGGGTCAGCGGAGCAGTGAGTGGAGGGCGGGGCCGGGGTGGGTGCGAAGATGTCTGCCAAGTCCAGGATGGAGGACTGCGGAGTGGGAGAGGCAGCCATGGCTCAGAAGTGGGTGAGACCAGAGGAAGGGCGGTCCCTGGCCTATCTTCCTCAGTCCAGCTCATTCTCTCCTTTGTTCATTTACAAACATCTGCTAATGATCCCTCGCCTCTGTACAGTGCTTTGCAGTTTATAAAATGGTTCCTCATCCATTTAGTACCTGACTTTCATAACAACCCTGTGCAGTAGATAGTACAGGTAGTGGTGTGCCCATTTTACAGATGCATCAGCTGAGGCCCCGAGAGGGGAGATGCATGCATGAAATTGCACAGTTGGGGAGAGGCAGAGCTGGGATAAACCCAGGCCTGCCTGACCCCTTCCTCAGTTGTCCTGATCCTCCGCCCATTGGTGGTAGAAGACAGATTTTATGACAAGTCTGCCTTCCTAGGTCAGAAATTAGCCACTGTTGAACATGGCAGAAAGGAGACAGAGACATCCTAGGGGTAGCATGCACTGCTTTGGAGGATGGCTTTGTTCCAAGTAGCTACCCACCCCCGTATTTTTGGAAAGTATGTGTATGAGCCCAAGATATTGTCTGGACCATGTGCCTGAGCCCGCTTCCCCCTCAACTAGATCCACAGCATCACATAGCCCTAGAATACGAGAGGTGGAGCTGTCCAACAAAAGGAAACGGAGGCCACCATAGTGATATGCCCAAGTCAGAGTGACAGCAAATCCAGAACCCAAGTCCAGGGACCTCAGATCAGGATTCTTTGCATCCCACTTTGCTCGGGCATCAGCCCATGCGGTCTGGAACTGGGGGCTACCGCACCCCCTCCACTCCCATTCTTGTTGAATAAATGCTTAAACAGCGCTAATTATATACAAAGTGGGGTTCTAACTGCTACGGATACCAATCTGGTTCGTGTCACAGGCTCAGTCCATGCACCGCAGCCCCTCCCTACCTGGCTGGTTTTCAGCTTCTCCTCCTCCTTTCTCTCTTCTCTCTCTGGCTCTTTGTCTTGCCAACGGTGGACAGCGGCCCCAGCGCCATTGGCTACAGGGGAGTCATCTCCCCGCCAGGACCTCACCTCCTGCAGAAGGCAAGAGGAGTGAGGACAGCATGAGCGGCCCAGGCTGGACTTGGGAGGACTGGAGCTGGAGTTGAGAAGAGTGTGTGAGAGAGGTTAGGCACGGCAGGACCACTGGGCGAAGCAGGAGGAGCCTGGTTAGTGCCTATGTAGCACCTGTACCAGCACCTGCACCAACACCTGCACCAGCACCTGCCCTAGCACCTGCACCTGTCCCAGCACCTGCACCAGCACCTGCACCAGCACCTACACCTGCACCAGCACAGGAGGCTCAGCCGCTACCTTCTCATGCTCCTGCCGGCTCAGACGCAGAGCCAGCTGCAGCTGCAGATCCTCATCCCTGTGGGAGGCTGGGGGAACCGGCTGTGAGGGGGGAAGACAGGAGTGAACAGGGCCCAGTGCTCCCACTCCCGAGGGGAGAGAGAAGTGCCCACGCTAGTGGGTGTGAGCAGCCTGCTTCCAGGCAGCAAGGTGAATGTGCCTGCCTGCCTGGATTTGCGACCAGTTTCAAAATCTAGGAGATTAATCCTTTTCTTCTGGGTCCCCTGAGTGCCCCCATGTCCTGCTGTGTGAGGCCCAGCTGCTTCCTGCCCATCCTACATGGATCCAAAGAAGTGGTGGCAGAGAAGATGATGTCAGAGGGGCTACTCCTGCCCCCTAGAAGGACAGCTGGTGGCAGGGGTTGTGGGGGCAGCGAATCTCGGTGTCTCCCAGCACACTCACTACTTCCCACAGTGCACCTGGAAGACACACACATACCCTCAACCCACTAGTACTCACTGCCCTTTCTAGGCCCAGCCAGAGGAGACTGGAAGCAGGGAGGCAATCCCTGCCAAAACACTCGCGGGCACAAGGACAGGCCCTATGCTGTCCTTGGGAGCTGGACTGAGGTCTGGGGGCCCAGAGGAGAGGACCCTAGGAGTCAAGGGTGTGGGGCATCAGGGCACCTTTCCTGCCTCCCTCCAGGCTCCCCTCACCCCCAGTGCCATGCCTAGCTGTGCCCCAGGTGCCTTACCTTCTCAGCCTCCTCCCGGCTCATGGCTAGAGCCAGCTGCAGCTGCAGCTCCTCTTCTCCTGATGTCTGGGGCCGGGCCTGCTCCAAGTCGGAGGTGTAGCGGGGGGATGATGAGGAGGCTGCAACGACCACCGACCATTGTGGCTTCTTTAACCACAGAGGTGCCCGTGCCACTCCCCTCCCCCTGCCTCATCAGGAAGCTAAGGCTCAGAGAGGGAAACAGAGGAGGAAGGAAACAACTGGCAGCTGAGGGCTCTAGGGGGCCAGGCAGCATGCTGCCCAGTGCTTTGTGTGTCTTCCCATTCCACCCCCAGCAGAGTCTCCAGTCCCTCCTTTACAGACACGCCAAGAGCCCAGGGTTGCCTGGCCAGGGTCCTGTGGTAAGACTTGAACCTGGTCCCCTACTCCACCTCCTGCACTCTTCCAGTGGGGTCCCATCCTACCAGGGATCAAGTAAGGTAGGAACATGAGAGGTTCCAGGCAGTCAGGGTCACAGCTCTCAAGGTCCCCCAGCACACCCTCTAGGGCTTTATGAACTGAGGCCCCTCCTGAGTACCCCTCAGCTCCAGGACGCCCACAGTGGGGCAAGGAGGAGAGTCAAGAAGAGCTCTGCAGCCACCCGCATTTTCAAGGACAGTGCCCTCGAGCAGGGAGTCATGAGGGATGCCCCGATGGAGCGCCCTGTGCCATGTGTCTGGGCTAAGGGTATTCCTAGGCCTGGCCTCACCTAATTCTCACATCCAACAACTGGAGCAGATAAGATTTTCCCTACTTCATAGATGAGGAAACGGAGATTCAGAGAGGCGACCGTCTAGATTGCTCAGCTGGAAAGGTGCCGAGGGCGACCCCGCTGGGGGACTGCGGAGCCTGTGCATCTGCCACCCTGGCCCCGGCCTGCCGCTGGACAGCTCCCCGAGGAGCACTTAGGATCCCGCTGTGGTCTGTGCTAATTTGCGGCCCACCTGCTCTGCCAGCCAGGTGTGCCTCCCGGGCTCCATTCCCCACCTCGTCTCCCTCAATGCTCGGGATCCCCCAACACTCAGGGCCGCACCCCGCCCCGGCCCTGGGGCTCACTCACAGTTGTAGGAGGACGGGGAACCTCGAGAGCGGCCGAGCCCCAGCTGCCCGCTGCCAATGCCCGTGCCCTCCAGCGCCATGCGCTCCTTGGTCTTGAGGGCGTGGGTGCGCTCCTGCCGGAGGCGCTCCTCGTCCTTGAGCAAGGCCATCACCTGCTTGACCTTCTCGCGCACGTTGACGCCCTGGTCCTTGCCGTCGCGGTCGATGTACTGGAAGTCCTTGAGCGTCTGGATGGTGTAGAGGTTCTCGCGGCACTGGTGGGCCACCCGCTCGGAGCCCGTCTTGAGCAGGTAGTCCAGCAGCGTCAGCGCCTTGTACACGTGCCGCCAGTTCTTGCCGCTGTCATTCAGCCGCCGCCACAGCATGCCCATGACCTCAGCGAAGGCCACCGTGTTAAAGGTCAGGTCGGCGATTTCCGACATGAGCGAGCTGGGAGGGCCCCACGGGTCATTGCTGGTGGCCTCTCGCACCTTAATCTCTGCCTCCGAGTAGTTGTGCACAATGTTCTTCACCTGGCGCCGCAGCGCGGAGGTCGTCATGGCTGGGGACTTGGAGATGGGCAGCCCCTGCCCCCGCCGGAGGTGGAGGGCCGAGGGCCACCGTCTCAAGGTCACGATCTCCAGGGGTGGGCCCCCGCACTCTCAGTGGGGCGGCCGCGTCCTCGGGTTCCACATGGGTCTGCAGGAGAGAGGGACAGAACTCAGGGGCAGTGGCCCCCCTTGACAGCCACTCAGCCACCAACGGAAGGCCTGGCCACAGGTCCCCACCGGCCAGGAGCCACCGCTGGCAGGCACTTATTTTTATTTTTCTTATTTTACATATTATTCAGAAGGCATGTCTAGCCTCACATGCACGCTGCTTGTCACAGTCACACTACAAAGACGAGCTTATTATCTCCGTTCAGAGATGGGGAAGGGAGGTTCACGGAGCTGGTGTGAGCCAGGAGCTACCTCGGACACGCCCACCTTGCCCTTAGCGAGAGACACAAAAGTGACCCCCAGGGATGCCTGCTTATCCTGCTCATGCTTCGTTACCAGGATCTAGCGTAGCACCCATTCTTTCTGGTCCTCGGTCCCCACTCTCCCCATTTCTCACAGCGTTAGTTTGTACACCTTCATTCATTCAACACCTAGTTCCTGGGGCCTTCTCTGAGCCCAACACTGTGCTGAGCACAGAGCACAAGTCCTGGCCCACACAAGTCCAGTTCCAGGGGCACAGATGATGATTCAATCAAGCATGGGCATGTACAGGAGTACCCAAGCTGGGAAAATCGGGGGAGACTTCCCAGTGGAGGTGATGGTCAGAGATCTGAAGGGAAGATGAAGCTGCAGGGTGACAAAGGGTAGCTCAAAGGGAATACTTGGGAGAGGCCAGAGGCCCAGAGAGGAGTATGAGGCAGGAAGCAGGGCCTGCCTCTCGAAGAGACCTAGCCCCCGCCGCCTCTGTGGTACACACAAGAGCACTGAAGTCAGGGATGGGATGCAGCCTGCCCACAGTCACACGGCGTGTAGGTGGCCGAGCTGGGACTAAACACCTAGGTCTCCAGAAGACGAATCTGATACTTATTGTCAGGGTTACTGGTTTAGTCGTTAATTCATCTGATTGCTTTATTGTTTTGGTTCCATCTCAGCTAGATTGTAAGCTCCCTGAAGGCAAGGCTGGTTTGAGCACCCCAAATCTGAGGGGGAACTAGAGTCAGCCCGCTGGCCTCTCCACAGCTTCAGGACCAGGCCATCTGGGGAAGGCAAACCCAGGTTCAAGACAGAAAAAGGTTCTCCCAGGGCCCCACCAGAAACCAACACCAGAATCCCCTACCATGGCCGTTCCTCTGGTATGGGTACACACACACACACACACACACACACGCTAGACCCCCAGAACCTCCACACCACCCGTGAACCCCCACCAATACCACCACCCATGGAGATTTTGCCTCCCCCCACCACCTCCCCCTGGCCTCGGGTCTCTGCCCTGGGCCTCAGCAGGAGTCAGAAGCTGCTCATCCTGCCCTCCCCCATCTGGACTTGCCCTCCACCCAGCCCTGCCAACCCTGGGCTCAGTTCAAAGCAGCCAGCAGGCCTTGGCAGGCTTCTTTGGGGCCCAGGTGCCTGGGAGAGCTTGGGCCCAGAGGAGGTGATCCCGTGGGACTCCAGGGAGATGGAATGCTGGCTGAAAGGCTGCCTACCTTCTGTCTGCTGTCTGTCCGTCCAGCCTGGCAGGCCTTCTGTGGGGATACCACAGCCAACGCTTGTTTAACTCCTGCCCTCCCCCTCACTGGTGACTCAGATCTGTCTTTACCTCCCCAACTGGTGGGCTGGCGGGTGGCAAGAATCAAGATGAGAAATAATTGTGCCCCACAGCCCGCCCGGAGTGCCCGCCCCTCCCAGTGCTGGCCACAGAAACCAGCAGAACCAGTCAGGCATCCTGACTCCACCAGCCACCCTGCCAGAGCCTGGCTTCCCCAGCCCTCCCGCCAAGCCTGGGGTAGTGGGAGGGGCCCTCCGTGCGGACCCTGCTGCCCTGCCTGGACTTTCCTTCTAGGAGGGGGAGCGGAGGAGCCTTCTCTGCACACCTTCGCTGGAGCTGGGGGAAGGGAGGCATCAGAAGCCCCAGGGAGATGCCTGGACTTCCCTCCCCTAAAGTTAGAAGGGACAAGGTGGGGAGGACGAGGGGGCAGGGTGAGGCCCAGGGAGCTCTGAAGGGAGGGAGGAGAAAAGGAAGGAACACGGGAGGGAGCAGCTGGGAGCTCTGCCAGCGGTGTTACAAGCCCAGGGTTTTATCGAACACAATATGCCCAGAAATAAAAGGGAGTGAAACAGAAACCCAGCAGCCAGTGGCGGCAGCGGCAGGCCCGGGCGGGCGGGTATGGAATTACTGCAGTGACCTTGAGCCAGACCCTATCAGGTGGAGGGAAGGACACTGAGAAGGCAGAGCCTGAGAGGCTCATTCCGAGATATGGGGGAGGAGGAGGCAGGCGGGTATGGGGCAGAGTGGGGAGGGGCGGGCTGGGGGGGCAGGCCATGTGGCACAAGTATCCGCTCTCTCCTTTATAAAGGATGCCAAGGAGAACTTTCAGGGGGTGAGGGGGAAAGGAGAGATGGGCTCCAGGACTGGGGAGGGAAACTGTCAAGGCTCAGGAAGTAGATGGCATCCCTAGAGTGGGGATTCAGGGACAAGGGGAGAGCCTAGATACGTTGTCACGTGCAAGAGTTTGTCCAAAGTGTGTGTGTGCCACCAGCCTGCAGAGCCCCCGGTCTGCTGAGGCAGCCCCAGCCCCTGCCCCGTTGGGGTCAGCGGGAGCCCCCGGGGCAGGGGGCAGAGGGAGAGGGAGTAACTCTTGCCAGAGGGAGGCGCAGGGACAGGTGTGAGCTAGAACTCTAAGCTTAAGTCAGCCCTGAGGTGGCTGTGTCCTGGGGTCCTGGAATGGGGTGGGGGTTGCCCTGAGGCTGGAGATGCAATGGGGGGTGGAGCTAAGGAGGATGGGTGGGCAGAGGAGGATGGGACTCTGTGGGGGGATGCCACCAAAGATGCGGGTTTCAGGGTGGGGAGCCAGCCCCCCGAGTCCTGCTTCCCTGGGGCTGCAGGCAGGAAGCCTCTGGGATCCTCTACTGTCCTCCTCACCCCTCTCCCTTGGACCTGGGATGAAGACTAAGCCCCAAGCCTTCCATGAGAGGTACCACCGCTGCCAGGGAGGGGCCAGCTTACCTCTGGTGCAGGCTCCCTTGGCCCCAGCCCTGGGACCACGAGCAGCCTCTGCAGTGACCTTCCGACCCGCGCGGCAGGGGGACAGTACAGCGTCAAGAGTGACCCCAGAGCCATCCACCAAGGACCCTCGTCCTGGAGATGCCCACCCTCTCCCAGGAGGTGCAGACCCCTCGGAAGGGTGGCAGCAGGGTCCCCAGAACGGGCTGCAGCTCTGCCTCTAGCTTGCTTGTCTTTTAGACGCTCAGCCTGCAGGCAGGCAGCACTCGGAGGAAAGTTGCTCAGCTGGCCGGGCAGGTCTGCCTCAGCAGTAACAGGACACAGGAGGAAGCGCAAGGCTTGTTAACCCCTTCCTGCTGGCTGGGCAGGCGGCAACGTCAGGGGGGACGCCTGCCGGCTGGCTGGCTGACTGGCTAGCTCTCCCCAGGAAATTCGTTTTCTGAGAGCCAGGGCTGCTAGCCCACTCCCACCCCGCAGGGAGTTAACCCTTCCCCTGCCTCAACAGGAAATAGGGTGGGGGGGGGACCCATCTCTGCTGGGCCAGGAAGACCATTCCCAGGGGCTGACCCTTTGGTGGAGTTGCTTTCTGTGGGCTCCAGCTGGCCCCCTCAGCCACCCTGAAGGGGGCATCCAGGCTCCAGGCATAGCCCCTCTCTGCCTCTCTGAGGAACAGAGTGACCTGCTCTCTCCAAAACTCTTCCCACTCTCTACTGGAGGATGCTGAGGCCCACGAGGTCCTTATCTGAAGCACCAAATACAAAACCAAGCAGGTGGGAGGTTGTGGCCACTACCCCATCTCCCACCCACACCTCTGCTCCACTAGCACTTAAGGTGGTGAGCCCAGCATTAGCAAAGTTGCTCTTCAAACTCTGGGAGCTTAGAGCCCACTCAGCACGAGGTCTGGCCCTGAATGATGATTTTGGACAGAAAGCCATTCAGGTACTAAGTCTAAGCTGACAGTACTTTCCTTTCCAGGAGCCACCCCTTGTCCACTTCCCATTTCTCTAAGCGGGGGGGGGGGGGGGGGGGGGCGCGCAGGGGGCGAGCATAATGTCCAGAGCTGTTTTTAAGGCAAAAAGTGGTCCAGGGGGGCCAGCTGGTCTGACAGGAGGAAGGGATGAGACAGGCTGCCGAGGACACAGGGATCTGGCCTCTAGGGTTTGACAGTGTAGTGAACATGATCCCCAGGGACTGCAAATGGGCCTTGACCCAGCCAAAGTGCGAGGATCTCAGGGAGCCAGGCCCCACTGGGTCCAGTTCTCCTGGTCTCACACTTGGTCATTCTTGGTGATCACACCTGGGGAAAACCTGGTTCCAGGAAGCGTAACCCCAAAACTGTGGGCCAAGAAAGGTGAGAGGCAGGGTGATGCTGATGTCTGTCCAGTCACCTGATTCATTCCTTGTCCTGATAACAACCTGTTTTTCTACTCGTCATCTTACACATCACCTTTCAGGTAAACGTGTTTCTCCTTCCACCTGTGGGATGTCTCCAGGAACTGGAGGAGGGGAATCTGAATCAGGATCAAAATCCAACATTCAAGACATGAAGGCTTAAAGGAAGCGGTGGGAACCTAAAGGTTCTTTATTGATTTGTTCATTAACCAGTTTCCCAGAAGGCCCCTTGGACACATGAGTCAGGTACAAAGACGCAAAATCTCCTCGACATTCTTTATGGGTCTGAGCTCATCAGCCAGGACCATCAGGTCAGTCACTAGGGTGTCCAGCAGCCCGTAGACCTGGAAGAATGGGAAGAAATCACAGGCAAGGTTTGCTCTATGGAAAGCACCTACACCAGCGAGCACACAGCATGCTATGAGGGCGGACATGTTTACACCAGGACAGAAGGGGTCAAACCAAACCTGCAGAGTGTCTGTAGAACCTTTTTTAAAATTATTTTTTTATTTTTTAGAACCTTTGTTTTTACAGATAGTTTTATTTTTCTAACAGTTTGGAGAAATAATCCTGCAGCAGGCCCTTGGACATGTGGGGACACTAAAGCCTGGAGTGGTTAAAGGGTAATTCTGGAGCCCATTTACCCCTTGGGGTGGTCCAGTTCCACGCTGGCCATCCAAGGGCCAGATTTCCTTCCAGTTAAGATCACAGATCCACATATTGAAATGTCTCTGGGACGATGCCCTCTGAGACTGGACCATGTGGGCTGGACCACATGAGCCTTGGCAAGCTGCTTCTTCATTTCAGAGAGCCCTAGGATTACTTTTTAAACCCCATCGACCTTTAGAAATCGCCATGATGTCACCAGCAGCAAATGGGATATCTGAGCAAACGCGATCCGGAGCATTACCACAATGTACATGACGCAATCCCAGCTATCTAGCCACCAACGCCAGAGGAAGACGAAGCACTGCCATTACACGTGGTGACAATCGAATGTGACTTT
Organism: Canis lupus baileyi; assembly: GCF_048164855.1. Classification (NCBI taxonomy): domain Eukaryota; kingdom Metazoa; phylum Chordata; class Mammalia; order Carnivora; family Canidae; genus Canis; species Canis lupus. Next base: position 34,692,054 of record NC_132853.1, read on the forward strand.
GCGGACCTTCCCTCCAAAGCAATAACAATACCTGGGTGAATCTCTAAGGACTTCCAGCTTAGAATATACCAGTATGAAGTCTCTCCTCTGCGGCCCAAGACTCTACTTGGTGGTTCCCCCAAGGGACCCATTTGCCAAGATGCACCTAATGCAGAGAAAGTGGAAACAGCAGGAAGGGAGGAGGGGCTTCTGCTCTGTTCCTCTGGTCTGTTTTCCAAACCACAGCCAGAATGATCTTCCAAAGCCTAACACAGACTATGTCACTCCTCAAAATTCAAACCCCTGTGGATTTCTCCTTTTGACTCAGAAAAGCCTCAAGTCCCTGCAATAGCCTGCAAAGCCCCACCTATCTGCAGCTTGCTCCCTTTCGGTGGCCTCTCTGCCCTCTGTCCTCCTGGTCCACTCTCTCCCCTGCATTAGCTGCCCCCTCTGTCAAAGGTACTCTTCTTCGATGGCCACATGGGCATCCCTCACCTCCCTTTGAGTCTGTTTGATATCACCTTCTCAGTGAGGTTCACCTACCCCAGCCAGCCTTCCCGCCCCCTTCCTCCCCCAGCCCTGGGTTATCTCTCTTCCTCCCAGAGTGTTTGCCTTGTAGCATACTGGGCGTGTCACTTAGGCATGAGGTCTTGTACACTAGGATGCCCTTCACAAGGGCAGCTCTGTTTCCATCTTCCATCACGGCACACCAGGCATTCATTGTTCATGGAATAAGTGGGATGAATGAGGGAGGGGAGGAAGGCCTACAGAGCAGGCATGCGCAAGGGGAGGGTTGGGTGCAGGGCTTGTGCCCTCACCTCTGTGTGCAGCCTCTTGGTGTATTTCTCCATGACCAGGGGATCTATGGGTTCCTGAGAAGTGGTAGTGCTGTCAGGGGCAGGGTCTTCCAAGGAAAGCCTGTCTCGACTTGAAGATTTCATTGGTTTCTTGTCATCCTTTGCCTTGTGCTTCTTACTGTTTGAACGGTCCTGTTGAGAGAGCCAGAGACACACACAGCCTTCAGGAGCTCCTGGGGGAGGTTCAGGGAAATCCAGGCTTTCTGCAGAGCAGCTTACTGGGAGAGCCAGGACATCATGCTAGAGGACCGCCCACCTGCCACAGCCCCACCTGAGGCCCACATTAGGTCCCCACATGCCTCTTTCCCTGGCAACTTGGCTGATTTTTTGTCCTCTTTCTCTCTGATTCCCAGCTGCTTCTTTTCCTGGGCTGTCCCTTTCCGCTCTTCCTTCCCAAGTTTTGAGGCAGTCGGTTTCGCTTCCACAAAAGGAGGGGACTTTTGATCTAAGGGAGGTGAATGGAAGACAGCATGACCTGTCAGAAGAGCCAGACGAGTGAAGAGCCACTGGCTGAGACACATGATGTTATGGAACAGGACTGTGGGGCAGGGGTGCGAAGCCTGGTTCCAGTCCCCACTCCACCACTGCCCCATCTATGGCACAGGCAAGTCATTCAACCTCTCTGAGACTGCACCTATAAAACCAGGGCACTGGATGAAGGTGGTTGCTTAGGTCACTTCTGGATCCCAAATCCTAGCAGTAGACAGAAGGGTAGCAGGGCCTACTCCATTGGTCAACCTGACAGAGGTCCCACCAGAAGGGCATGGATGGCTGATGGCTGAAGCACACAGCCCGCTGGGTGGAGGGGTGGGGAAGCTACGTGGTGCATGGCTGCATTCTGACCTTGCTCGTCTGGCATGTCCAAATAGATGGTCTCTTTCTCAGGCAGACCTAGCAGAGCCCTCAGCCACAGGGAATGGCTCACCAGGCCATCGATCACATCCCGCCACAGCTGCAAACTAGAGAGCAAGGCATGCTGGAGAAAGCCATCACCCCTCGTTTGCCCTGAACATGTGGAGGCATGGGTCCTTCCCTTCTAAGACATGGGTCCCAGGGGCTGCCATAGAGAGGCCATGCCCGGTCCAGCCAGCAGCATCACCAGCACCTGTGCTGGCGTCCGGATACGGATCTGGCTTCCCTGGGACAACAGCCGGGAAAGAGTGGCCTAGGACGAGGGTTAGGTCAGTCTAGGGTCCAGCTTGAGACCCTGGCTAGCCTTGGGTGCAAGACAAAAGTGGGGGAACTTGCGATTCCCTGAGCACCCCCCCCACCCCCCGCCAACTGAAGGCACCCATGCATAGCCAAGCAAGTTCCAAAGGAGATGTGAGGCTTTTCATGGTCTCACTATGCTCTCTTTTTTTTTTTTTAAAGATTTATTTATTTATGATAGACACAGAGGGAGAGAGAGAGAGAGAGAGAGAGGCAGAGACACAGGCAGAGGGAGAGGGAGAAGCAGGCTCCATGCCGGGAGCCCGATGCGGGACTCGATCCCGGGACTCCAGGATGGCGCCCTGGGCCAAAGGCAGGCGCCAAACCGCTGAGCCACCCAGGGATTCCCACCATGCTCCTCTTCTTACTGCTCTCCGGTTTCTCCTCGGCCCATTTGTCTGCTCATTGAGAAGTAACCAAGCAGGAAGGTGGGAAAGAGATGGGGAGCTCCATCTGCTGGAAATGCTCCAGGCTAGGGGGCTGCTGTGGCAGGTGCCAGAGCAGAGAATGTTTGTGGCACCTTTCTGCATCTGGGCTTAGCCCAGAACCACAGGCAGGACTTCACAGTGGGTAGGCAGGGCCGGCTCTCCCATGGGGGCACCTACCACACCTGGTGCCGGAAGTCAGATTGCAGGGGCCTCTGTTCCTGGCACAGCTCCAGGGCTGCTTTGTTGAGCCTGATGAGGGCATCTTCCCTCTGGTTCTCCTCGGGGAGTGCCATCACTGCCTGGCAGAGTTGTAGGTACCATGGGCAGCTGTCCTGCCCAGGACACCAGGGATCTCTACATCTTCTAGTGATGGGCCTGGTGCGGCGAGGACAGATGGCCAGGAGAAGATGCAGCCGTGGAGAGGGGACCTCCCCCAGAACTATGTACCCATGAACCCCTTCTCCAAGGTGTGCCTGGGTCAGAGAGGGATCTGTCCCACCCCACTCCATGGTGACCTAGGCACCCAAGACAAAAAGAGATGATTCAAAAGACTGCTTTATCTGGGCTCTCAGCAGGGTTTGTTTCTTTGCTTATGGGGGCGGAGAGTCTGTTGGGGCCCTCCCTCAGTGTACTGCCACCTACACCAGGGCCACCATTCTACCCACCCCTTCAGAGTCAGGGGAGCACCTTTCTGAAATCCTCCAAGCATAGGTTCCATTCAGGAGAGGGAAGGCCATCCGGCTCCCAGGGGCTCTTGGTGCTCCCCAGGTCTGGGATCTCCTCCACCAGGATCTCCTCCATAATGCTCTTCCGCAGAGGACCCTGGGCCCCTGCTCCAGGCTTCTGGGACCCGAAAACATCTTGGGAGTCCTTAGGAGCCTCACTCTCTTGCTGGAACAGTTGGGATTCTGAGCCTGGACTCTTAGAGGGTGCTGAAGGCTCCAGGTTCACACAGGCTGGCTGTGGGGTGGCAGCCTGGGCTTTGGGGTTGAGGTACTCCACCTCACTGGGCCTGGCCTCCTCGGACTTGAGGGGCAGGGTCAAGTACTGGCACCACAGGCTGTGCAGGCTTTGGACCACTTGGTGCTGGTAATGCAGCTGCGGCAAAGGCAAGGGGAGACATGTGATGGGGAAGGCGGTAGGCAAGGTGAGAACCCAGAATCCCAGCAAGCCTGTTCTGGCTTCCCCATTCCAAGAGCACTGATGGAGGCTGCAGGGAGGAAGCCAGCAGGAGCTGGGGTGGCCAGAGCAGCTCCTCACTTCCCCTTCCACCTGAGTATCTCTGACGTAAAGCTTTTTTTGTATTTGCATTTCCAAGTAAGACTGGGGTTGTGCAGCTCCATTCAGACCAGGTATCCACTTACTTGCTAAGTTATCTTGGGCAAATTGTTTAACTGCCCTGGGCCTCAGTCTCCTCACTGTAAAGCAAGGATATAAATAGTACCCCCAGCACCGGGCTGCTGTGAGGAGAAAGTGAGTAACTCATGGAAGATGCTCAGAATGGGTGAGGGCGCAGGGGTGGGCGCTGGGCCTGTACCCGGGGGTTCCTATGGTGGAACAAGTCCTCCTCTGTGAGATAGGCATCCACGGGGGACTGTGCACGCTCTGGGGTCAGGATCCCACTCAGCAGCTCCTGCAGCACGCTCTCCACGATGGTGACTGCTTCGCGGGCAGCCATCTTATGCTGGGGAAAGGAAGGTGGGACAAGATGGCAGCTCAGCCTTTCAAAACCCATGTTGCAGCCCCGAGGGGGGTCAGAGCCCTCAGGGCTTTGTGCCTTCCTAGGGGTTAAGCTACTGCCACTGTCTGTCTCTTAAACACACACACACACACACACACACACACACACACATGCATACTCCTGTTCCCACAGTCAAAATCCCTGGGTATCACCAAATATCCTTCCCTAGAAAGGGGGACGCCTGGAGGGCTCAGTGTTTGAGCCTCTGCCTTTGGCTCAGGGTATGATCCGGGGGTCCTGTGATTAAGTACTGCATTGGGCTCCCTGCAGGGAGCCTGCTTCTCCCTCTGCCTGTGTCTCTGCCTCTCTCTGTGTCTCTCATGAATAAATAAACAAAATCTTAAAAATAAAAAAAAAAAAAGAGGCTGAAAGGACGTAGGAAGGGAAGCCATTCCCAGAGATTGCTCCCTTGTGGGGCCAGAAGGTCGTACAGTCAGCATTTTCCCCTCAGATTAGGAAGAAGGGTAGGGGCACCATGGTTTGGGCCCTGTTTACAGTGTGGCTTGGCCACACTGTTGGTGTCGCAGGAATAGTGAAGGGGCATCTTATGTGAGAGATGGTCCTATAGTCAGCAAGTCAAGCAGACATGGCACTTATCAGAATTACCTGTGCTCACCTGGGGCTGACCTCCAGCTAAAGTAGTTGGCTTGTATCTGGGGACTACAGTAAAAAAAAAAAAAAAAAAAAAAGTGCAGCTTTCTACAGAATACCTGGAAGCACAGCAGCAGCTGGCCAGCTCTGGAACCGACTGGAGCCAGGGCCAGCAGACTCCCGGTGCCCACCTCGCTCTCTCCCCGGGTGTCAGCCCCACTAGTTAAGTTGTTGTCTCTGGTTCAGAAGGCTTGCCAGTTAAATCAGACCCCACTGGATAGCATCAGACCACAGTGCAGGAACAGAACTTCCAGCAGGTCTGCTTGCAGGTGGGGCAGAAAGCTGTTCCTCTTCTCACCCGCCTACCCACCTTTTACGTCACAAAGCCCTGGGGGGTGCTGGTTGAGCAAAACCAGCTACCTGTTGGTGAAAAATTCACCCTTTTTTTTTTTTAAGATTTTATTTATTTATTAATGAGAGACACACACGGAGAGGGGGAGAAAGAGAGACAGAGACACAGGCAGAGGGAGAAGCAGGCTCCATGCAGGGAGCCTGATGTGGGACTCGATCCAGGGTCTCCAGGATCACGTCCCAGGCTGCAGGCGGCGCTAAACCGCTGCGCCACTCCGAAAAACTCACCTCTTAAGCTGGGAAAAATAAGATCCCTAAAGGTAGTACCAAGAAGAAGACCAGGGGAACCTATCTGGTGTCCAATGGGGCCAAGATCTCGGGCCTCTTACCTTCAGTAACTTCCTCTCTTCCTTGAAAATGTCCTGGGTCAGGGAGACTGCATGGAGATTGACCTGCAGGGGAGCACCTCCTAACAGGGTGGGGTGGGTTCCAAACTCCCAACATTCCCTGAAGATCCCTGCATTCAAAGACTTGAAGAAGAAGGTAAAGGTTTTCGTTTCTCCAGGCAGGATCACACCTGAGAGGGACCAAGACAGAGGTTTTCACCACACAGGAGTCAGCTGGGCCTTAAGCCTGTGTGTATAAAGTTAACTGAACCCTAAACCTTTGCATACACAGTTAACTGAGCCCCAGGCAGAGTGACCGACACCATCCCGATTTGCCCAGAACCAAGGGGTCTCCTGGGACGTAGGACTTTCAACTTTCTGTGCAAAAACTGGGGAAGTCTCAGGCAAACAGGGATTGAGGGTTCCTAGCCTCAGGTCTGAGCATATAGGTAACTGAACCTCTAGAAAGTTTCTGCTCCCTGGTGACTCTCCTCTCTGTGATCTCAAGAGTATGACCGTTCCACCAAAAGACATGGACAGTTGGGAGAGGACACAATTCATGGAAGAAATGGGAGGGATGAGGCCAGGGAGGGGGGCTCAAACTTTCAGGAGCATCAGCCAAACTCTGGCTCCTCACAGAACGAGGGCAAAAGCCAGGGAGCAGTGCAGCTAGGTACCTTCCCGATTGTTAAAATAAAACCGCGGCATCCTGCTTCTCTTCAGGCCTTGGAAAGAGTCCTGCTGGGACCTCCGGCGCCAGTCATACCAAATGGCCACTGTCCCGTTATTGACTACAGTCAGTTCTGAAGATGTCTTCTCCCCTTCTAGAGTTTCAAAGATCAAACGGACGGCAATTCCAACATGCTTCTGGGGGAGGAGGAGTTATGAGAAACGTCTTTGAGGGATGCTGTGGCCCAGGGTGACCAATTCATCCTGGTGTGCCAGGGACTTTTCTGGGTTTGACACCAAAAGTCCTGTGTCCCAGTCCTCCAATGCCTGGGTGCTCTGAGGTCTATCATTGGACCAGGATAGTGGCTGTCTCTGAAGTTGCCATCCACAGCAAGAAGGGGAGAGAAAACAGATTTTGTATCTGATGAACAGTTCTGCTCCTCAGATCTGAAGGGTTTTTTTTTCTTTTTTTAAGAGAGAGAGATTAAAAGAAAGAGAGAGAGAGAGATGGTGCATGTCCATGAGCCGACAGGGGGGCAGTGGGGTTGGGGGGGAAGGTCAGAGGAAAAGGGGAGAGAGAATCTTAAGCAGGCTCCATGCCCAGCATGGAAGCTGACATGGGCTCCATCTCACGACCCTGAGATCATGACCCAAGCTGAAATCAACAGTCAGATGCTTAACTGAATGAGACACCCAGGCACCCCCTGAAGAATATTTTAGAACCTTCTTGAAGCCCTACCTGTTTGAGAAGGTTTGCTTATTTACATGCTTGGGGGTGGGGGGCTACGTACAAACTGGGTGGCTTGTGACAGTCTCTTTTCAGCCTTGTGATTTTATTCTGGCGTAAGTTAGCACTGCTGTTACCATTTTCAAACATGCTGAATGCATGACCAGATAAAAATGCAAATAGGTGACTGTCTAAGCTCCTTGTGACTGCACCTGAGGGAGGCCCTTCCACCAAGTGGGTGAAAGTGGAAGCAGTTTTACCTTGTCCTGTGGGTTACTGCCTCTGATCCAGCAAGCTGGCTTCCCACAGAACAGCAGAGAAGGGCCAAGAATAGGCATGGGGATCACATCAGGGTAATTGGCCAACAAGTCTCTGTAAGAAAAACCAATGATTTATTTTCCCTAGCTACCACAGTCTTGCCACAGGGAGGCCAGGGAAATGGCTGCCAGGAAGTCTGGAGAGGTGCCTGGCTCTGGCCTCTGATGGAGGACCCTCAGCTCCACTTGGCTTCACTTTGTCCTGCTCTATTCCTACAGGTGGGCACTTCTTGGACACACAGATTCTTCACGCATGGCCACTCGGCATGCATGGCATTTACCAGCAAAGGAATGGCTGGGAAATCCCCTTTAGGGGCTGGTTGCTGGAAGGGAGCAGATGGTCATAGCAAAGCTGGCGCAGGTGTTGGAAGGGACCCAGAGACAAGCTGGGATGGAAGCACTTGGGTTTCAGAGGGGGTTGTCTGCCCCTTGTACTGTGCATGCTGGGGAAAGCCACTCTTTCCAACCGCTCTCCTGAGGGTCCAGGCCAACTCACAAGGACACAATGTCTTCAGAGGAGCTTTCCTGGCTCCTATCAAATACTGAATAGTCTTCCACCGTAACAGCCGTAAAAGGATGCCCTCTGCCCACCACTTCCAGGCCATCAATATCCTCAGAGAGATCGAGAAAGGGAAGATTAGCTCACTGAAGATGGGGGCATCACAAAGGGGCTTCGGACCCAGCACAGAGGCGTACCTACCTGCTGGCTGAAATCCAGCTCTGCCATGACCTTCTGCAGCTCCTTGCGTCGGTAGATCAGAAACAGACTCCGATCCCAGGTGTAGCGGTACCGAGCCTCCTTCTGGGCTGGCAGTCCTAAAGCAGCAAGGTCCAGAGGTCCTCAGCACAGTTGGCTGTGGTGGCCTCTTCCCCACCCATTCACTCTCAAGGGAACTGCGAGCACCCCCTCCCTCCAGCACCACTTCTGAGAAAGGAGAAAATACAGTTTCCCTGTGAGGCCCGATTCTAGTCCTCCTGTCCCAAACCTACCACCTCAGCAGCCCAGTACAGGACATCCTGCAAGATCAGCTTGCAAACCTGCAAACCTTTGGATTATAATCATTTTTTTAAAGATTTTATTTATTTATTCATGAGAGACACAGAGACCGAAAGAGGCAGGACACAGGCAGAGGGAGAAGCAGGCTCCATGCACGGAGCCCGATGTGGGACTCGATCCCAGGTCCCCAGGATCATGCCCTGGGCTGAAGGTGGTGCTAAACCGCTGAGCCACCCAGGCTGCCCTTTGGATTATAATCATAATAGCAGCTACGTTTGACTGAGTCTTTAACAACTGGCTCAAATCTCTTACTATACATCCTGTCTCATTTAACACTCTCACATTCCACAGTACTTTACAGATGGGGAAACTGAGGACCAGAGAGCTTAAGTAACTCTCTGGAGTTGGCAAACCCAACACGGGGAGTGGGGGGGAAGGGCTGAACCCAGGAATTTTGGCAGCCTTTAAAGCAGTGCCGCCACATAGAAATAGCATGCAAACCATAAATGCAAGTCACCAATGTGATTTAAAATTCCCTGATGCCACACTGGAAAAGGTGTAAAGAAACAGGTGAAATTAACTTTAGTAATATAGTTGAACCCAACAGATCAAAACTAGTATCATTTCAACATGTAATCAATATAAAAATGATTACTAAAGTATTTTTCTAGTACTAATCTTTGAAACCAGTGTGCAGTCACACCTGAGTCCATGCTAGCCACATTCCAGGTGCCTGATGACTACCGGGCCCATGGCGGCCGCACAGCCAGAGCAGCCCCACGGCCCCCTTCCCACTTCTCTCACTAACCTACTGCAGGGGGCTGGACCTCCAGGGCTTAGAGGCCTCCATCCCAGGCAGTTCTCACTCCAGAGCCATGCTGGCCCCCCACCTGCACCCCCCATCCTAGGCCAGTTGCAAGCTGCCAGTGTGCTTCCAACCTGCTCCTCACCCATCTCCACCTGGATGCAGCGGGGCTTCCTGACGTGAGTGATTGGCTCCAGGATGCCACGCTGAGCTTTTGTCTTTGTCATTGCCAGACCCGTCATTTCATCTCCCAAGTATTCCAGGCGACTCCAGAACCCAGTGGTCTCCTCACAGCTCTGGCAAGGACATATGAGTCACATCACTTGGACACTTTGGAGAGAGGGTGGTGGAGGTCCAGGGCCCCGGGGAACAAGAGTGTCACAGACTTCAGATGCTCCCCCTGGGGGACTCGCTGCTGCCCGAGAGCAGGACAGAAGCACCCACTTTGTTTCTGGGATGCCCTGTTGTAGCCCCAGTCAAATGGCTTGGGCCCACATAGGTGGCTGCACTGACAAACCAGAGCACAGGATGATGCCCCAGGTCACCTGAAAGCTGGAGTCTTGGCTTTTAGAACACTGAGACTATTCTAATAACCCAGTAGCTTTCCCCTCAAATTGACTACCACTGACCACCACAGGCTGAGTAACCAAGCTAGCCAGGCAGCCCCAAGCATCTGAAAGCAGGACCAATGAGAGGATTTAGTAAAGTCCTTCAGAGCTTGACAAGGCCTTGCAATGAGCAGATTTGTTGTTGTTCCTAATTGTGCGACCTGAGGCAGCCATCCCTGGGTCCAGACTCCCTCTCACGGAGCACTTGGGAACTCGGTTCTCACCTTCCCATCATGCTGTGTTGGAAGTATTCGGTCAATGAGCTCCCGTTCTTCCTGGATCTGTCGGTAGGTCTCCCCAGTGTGCATCAGCAGCTCCCCCACAGGCTTCTTCAGGCATTCTAGAAAGGGCAAGCCAAGAATGCAGCCCCTTCATTGAGTCAGAACAAAGGCTCCAGTACTGCACATTGGTCAGCGCCATGGCTGGGCTGATTTCAGGACCCGCTAAGAGCAAGGAGCACTTGGGAGTAGATGGTGGAAATGGGACCAGCCTGTATCCAGGCTGTGGCTGGGCGGAGGGACAGAAAAACACAGCAGCAGAGCCTCGGTGGTGGTGGTGGTGGATGAGGCCCAGCAAGAACCCTATCCATTGTGCTCACCGCTGAGGACTTCCTGCTGCTGCTTCCACAAGTTGATGTTGCGCTGCCAGTTTTTGAGAAAGTTGTGCTGAGGAGGTGGGGCCCAGGGATGTGCCTTCTTTTCTTCTGGGGCTTTCTGCTTTGGTTCTTTTTTAGCTGAGATTAGGGTCACCAAGCCTGGTGGGGTGTGTATCAGCTCAGCCAGCTGCAAAGTACACCGAAGGCGTGTGGGTGGCAGGGAGGTACTGAGCCAGAGTCAAGCAGAGACTTCTCCAGGCTTCACCCCCTGCTGTCCCCCCACCCTCGCGACCTTCTGCTCAGAGGCCCTCCTGTTCTGGACCCTCACATAGGGACTGACAGACCCAGAGAGCCTTGGAAGCCCCTGTCAGAAACCTCTCTTTCAGATGGGAACCTTTGCTCTGAGACGGTGGTCGGCAACTCAGTCTATAGGTCCCCCTCACAACTAATGCTAATTGACACCTTCATCTGCAGGGCCACAGAGCCATTTTTATATGACTCCAGGCCTCTTGACACCAGACCAGAGATTTTTGCCTAAAGCCAGGACAGCAAAGGAACTAAGAGAGAGCAAAGCACCCCATGCCGGGGAAAGTCAGGCAGACATGTGGCCCTGGGAGCTTCAGGAAGCCACCTTCTTCCACCATGTGGACCAAAGAGGAAGTGGGCCAGGCTTTGGAGGAGGGATAATGAAGCTGGTGCATAGAGGAATGGAGGGAAGGAAGGAGTGGGAACTGAGTCCTGGGGTCGGAGTCCAGTCTAACTGGAGCTGGACACACTCTTGCTTTGGGGTTCCTTGAGGAGCTTCTGTATCTTTATTGTGAACTCCTGACTTCAGCTGAAGCTAGTTTAAGGTGGTTTCACCCTTTCAGGGGGAGGGTTGCTAGCACTTCGGACACAGGGCCCATAGACTGAACTGTCTCTGTAACCCCAGTCCTGCTGGACTCTGCCAACTGGTTAAGGCTGGAACAACTTCAGTGACTTCTCTCATCCGAGCAGCTCTGTACAAACCAACCTGGGTGTTCCCTTGAGCAACTGCAATTCTCTTAAAGTCCTGGAGGCTTCCCAAGATGTGGTGAGACAGGATCTGTTCACAGCCATGGAAGCTGTCACCTGGACCTGGTGGGGAAAAGGAGGGAAAGGACTACCTCATGGAAACATTTCAAGGGGGTTACTTTCTGATGGCAACCCAGCTTGGTCCCATGAATTCAGAGACCAGTGACGCCAGGGCCAAGGCCGGACATACCAGAGTAGTCCAGGGGCTTCGTGGCTGCATCTGGAGTTGCGGGATGTGCTACTAAGTGGCAGACCTTCCTCTTTGGATCCTTGGGTTTGAGTTTACGGATGATAAATTTCTGGGTTATGACAGGTCTATCTTGTGTCTCAAAAAGGCGAGGAATGTGTTGCTAAAAACAAAACAAAACAGAGGAGAATTCCACTTGCGATCAGGAGGAGGAAAAAACACCACCCATCTCCTCTGTCCTAATTCTTGGTGGAATTCCTGAAGGCTGACAAATCTGTTGCTCCAGCTTTGTCCATATGCTCTGTCGAGGAAATGCCCATACAACAGACATAAGGCTCAGTAATGTTCTGGAGGAAAAAACTACCATTTAGTGTCTCCAGACAGTATAGATGAGGAGTGGCTGACTCTCCCAGGGTAAAGCATGGGGTTAGGGTTTAGCAGCTATATCCACATCTGTAATGTGCTTCTCAGACTCATTTTCCCATCAGTGAAATGGGGATGATGGGCACTTGCCTCCATGGGAAGCAAGACATACCTCAATATCTCATTTCCCTGGGGTTCTATAGGAGTCTCAGAAACGTTAAAACAACATAGTAAATTTTGTTAGATGCAAAAGTGCAAAGAATTCATGTTCAACTAGAGGATGTTATGCTAAGTGAAATAAGTCAATCAGAGAAAGATAATTATCATATGATCTCACTCCTGTGGAATTTAAGAAACAAAACAGAGGGTCATGGGGAAGAAAGGAAAAAAAAATACAAGACAAAATCAGAGAGGGAGACAAACCATAAGAGACTTAATCGTAGGAAACAAACTGAGGGTTACTGGAGGGGAGGGAGTGGGGAGAGGAGATGTGGTAACTGGTGATGGGCATTAAGGAGGGCGTGTGATGGAATGAGCACTGGGTGTTATATTAAGACTAATGAATCACTGACCTGTACTTTTGAAACCAGTAATACATTATATGTTAATTAATTGAATTTAAATTTAAAAGAACTCTAAAAAAAATTCATGTTCAATTTTTCCATGGAGTAAGACATTCCCTCTGAGTAGGAAGGTGGTGAAGAGACAGTAGACATGTAGACATGGTCGATGTTTTAGACCACATAGACTGGCCCAGAAAAGTTCCTGCTGTAAGGGATTCCTGGACTTTATGCTTACCTTCTTGAGGTCTTCTTTCTTGATGGCTAAGGCAAGAATATCATCTCCTTGTAGGACATTGCTAACAGACTCCGGTTCTTCCTGAATGGGGGGTGTGGGCTGCTCAGGTACCTTTGCCCGCTTCTTTTCTGAAGAGAAGCAAAGGTACAAGTATATATATATATTTCTAATATACAATAAATATTCTAATATCTAATAGATATATAATATATTCTACTATCTGATAGGTAATATCTACCTATATTAGGTTTCATGGTAGAAGGCAGAGCTCAACACCTAGACAGACAGCAGAGGCTGCTAAGACGGCCTGCAGTTTACTCTGGAAGGTCCCCCTACCTGTTCCCCTTGGCCTGCTACAGTGACTGAGACTTCCGGAGCTGGAGTTGAGATCAGAAGACAGTCCATTCCAGGCTGTGCTACTTAGAAGCTATACAATCTTGGGTATATCACTTACCCTCTCCTGGTCTCTGCCTTCCTTTTGGTAAAAAGAGAAAGCTGGACTAAATCAGTGGTTACCAAATATTAGTCAAATGTCTGCCTGAGGATCTTCTGGAGAGTTATACAAATATAGCTTCCCAGGGATCCCTGGGTGGCTCAGCGGTTTAGCGCCTGCCTCTGACCCAGGGTGTGATCCTGGAGACCCAGGATTGAGTCCCACATCGGGCTCCCTGCATGGAGCCTGCTTCTCCCTCTGCCTGTGCCTCTGCCTCTCTCTCTCTCTGTCTCTCTCTGTATGTCTCTCATGAATAAATAAATAAATAAATAAATAAATAAATAAATAAATAAATATATTTAAACAATATATATATATAGCTTCCCAGATACTGAGTAGGGCCAGGGGAACTGTTTGTTGTTGTTGTTGTTGTTGTTGTTGTTTTTAACACCCTAGGTGGTTCTGATGCTGAGGAGTTTGAGACAACCAGACTAGATGCTTTCTCAGCCTCCCTTCTTGCTGGCAAACCATGCATTGTTCTAGATGAAGACACCAGGTTTCCTAAGATACTGGCTAAAATGTAGATGTTCTGAGGGAAGCAGAACATTCACCTTTGAGCATTTATTTCACATTCTTTCATATAATAAATACTATTTAAGCATCCAGCCAGACACTGTGCTAGGCTCTGGGGATACAGGCAGAGTCTCAGGTTTCCAAGAACACAAACTCATGGGAGACAAGACTGTCAAACAGGGTCACTGAACTAGGGTCACCATGGGGGGCATCAAGGGGGACCCCAGCCCAGTGCACGGGGCACTCAGGGAAGGCTTCCTGCGGGGGTGATTTTTAACCCAAGAGCTGAAGATGACAGAACTTAGATGTGAGAAAGGCTTGGGGAATAGGCATTCCAAAGGGAAGAGCAGGAAGAGGCCTAGAGGCAACAGAACAGAGTGGGCATCTGGAACTCAGAGCACATTTTTCAAATAGCTGGAGTGCAGCAAGATGAGGGGTAGAAAGCAGTGCCTGGGAAGGGAAGTAGGCGCCACATGGCGAAGAGCTTAGTGAGCTGTGTAAAGAACTTCGGTCTTTACCCCGTGGGCTACAATATAGCAAGGAACAGATTGGGGGGTGCAAGACGGAGTGGGGCACTATTTATGAGTCTACTGGGGACAAAAGTGGCTCGTGGGACTGGACGAAAGTGGAGAGATCTGAGCCTATTTCTCTCAAGTGCGGGGGCTGGAGCGCAGCTCTGACAACTCATGGTTAGAGCGAGTCACTCTCCAGTGAGAATACACTCCCGGTCTGCTTTCCACAGACGTGGGTTAACAGTTTCAAATGCATCTTGCTTCTCTGGCTAGGGTCCTCCTGTCTGCTGCCCCCTGGTTTAGAATGATGTGATGTGGGCAGCCCCGTTGGCTCAGCGGTTTAGCACCGCCTTCAGCCCAGGGTGTGATCCTGGAGACCTGGGATTGAGTCCCACATCGGGCTCCCTGCGTGGAGTCTGCTTCTCCCTCTGCCGGTGTCTCTGCCTCTCTCTGTGTCATGAATAAATAAGTAAAATCTTAAAAAAAAAAAAAAAAGAAGAAGAATGATGTGATGTAAGGCCCACCACAGGATAATCAACAGAAAGACTAAGTCCTGCCTTTTAGAGACTTTATTTATTTTTAAACTACTGTTTTTTTTTTTTTTAAGATTTTATTTATTTATTCATGAGAGACACAGAGAGAGAGAGGCAGAGGGAGAAGCAGGCTCCATGTAAGGAGCCCGACGTGGGACTCGATCCCAGGTCCCCAGGATCACACCTTGGGCTGCAGGCGGCACTAAACCGCTGTGCCACCAGGGCTGCCCCCTTTTGGAGACTTTAAAACAAAACTTGATTTTGTCCACTGCTCCTCAGAGTACTCTAATTTTGAAGGGACAATATCTCTAAAACATCAAAGCAGGGGTTTTGATTACCAAAATCCAATGTTTTTAGGAAATGCCCACATAGTGGCTGAAAAACCCACGTCAGAATCATTCCAACATAATTCTAAACGCAGCCTATTGGTCAGAGTCTTCTCCTCTGCCAATAAGGTCAGCAGAAATCCAGGAGTATCTGTTAGTTAAACCACTGAGCTGTGTGCACGTACGTGCATGCACACACACACACACAGAGCTGAATGGCTTGACCCCCCGAGTTCTGGTCCCATCTGCTGCTGTACGTGCAGGTACAGCCTTAGGTCTTAATTTCCACTTCCTCTCTCCTTTGTACATAAAGCCACCAAAGTTGGTGCTAGTCCAGGAGAGAACTGGTAGCAGTTGAAGGTCTGCTTTTATAAATATTTTGGAATTTGGGAATGTCTGGCTGGCTCAGTTAGAGGAGCATGTGACTTTTGATCTAGGGGTCATGAGTTGGAGCCCCACACTGGGTGTGGAGATTAAATAAATAAATAAAAAGACTTTACATAAATAACTATTTTGGAATTTATATTTTCCAGGACTTCTGCTTCCTGTCTGTCACCTCAGCTGGGTCTACATCTTCCCAAGGGATTAAATATCTCCAGATGTATGCTTTTTACTGGTGGGCGTATAATTACCATGCGTAAACTTAAAAACCTTCAACATTGCTAAAGATTTCTGAAATACTGAAACTCTGCTCTGAGATTTCTCTGAGGTTATCTTGAATGCTGTTTAATGCTCTGTTATGGCATAGTCAGGGAGTACTGTGTTCTAGTTAATGAAGTATTTAGAAAAATGATATATACATTTGGAACTTCAAATCACCCTAGAGAATATTCATTGAGCAACTTTTTTTGTGTGTGCTATAAACTGCAGAGAAGATGGTATGAAAAGTTAAGCTATGGGGCACCTAGGTGGTTGACTGTCTGCCTTGGGCTTAGGTCATGATCCTGGGGTCCTGGGATCGAGTCCTGCATAAGGCTTCCCTCAGGCAGCTTGCTTCTCCCTCTGCCTATGTCTCTGCCTCTCTCTGTGTGTCTCATGATTAAATAAATAAAATCTTTAAAAAAAAAGAAAAAAGGTTAAGCTATGGCTCCTTCTCTTGAGGAACTGAAAAACTGCAGCAGACACTAACATGCACCAGCATAACATAGGGGCCTAACTTAGTGGCATAGATAAGGTGTTTGGTTACACATCAAAGAGGGAACAGATGGATGTGGATCATACAGGTTAGGGCTGTAAAGAAAGGTTCAGAAGAGCAGGTGCAGGGAACAGAGGCTAAGTTAGGCCCTGAAGGACCAGAAACCTTCAGACAGAGCAGCAAACAAAGATGTTCCAAGTGAGGTCAGAGAACAAAGGTGGAGGCAGGGCAGAGCATGACGTATGTGAGGCATGGTGACACAGAAGGCTTGTTGGGGGAGGTAGGGGTGATATTGGGGATGAGAGAAAAATCAGGGCATGACAGCTTGGTAAAGTAAGGCTGAAGCATCTGTCTTCTTGCTGGCAGGAAGAAGGTTTGGTCCAGGAGAGTGAGTTGGTAAAAGCAGCATTTCAGAGTGATTCATCCAATGAGGGTAAGCCAGGTGGACTGGGGGCTGGGCGGGGGAGGTTGGTGGTTTGGAGAGGCAAGTTGGGGAGAGCAGGGAGGAAGGACTATTGTGTGTAGGGGGGTCATTTCAGGACCTGTGGGAGGACTCAGCAGGATCAAGATATGTCTTACTACTAAACTTAATGGAGGCTCAGCTATTCCCTGTTCTTTGGTCTATAAACCCAAGCTGAGTGGGGCTTCTGGGGAGTCCCATAGCTGGCATTTCTCCCTTGATCCTGGCAGCTGTGAGGGGGTCAGAGACAGCCCCTTTACATGGGGCAGTTGGGTAACATTTCTGCCTAACACCCCGGTGTTAGGCCAGGCAGCTAGAAGCAAGGTGCTCAGACGAGGTAGGGGTGGGGGAAAGGGGAGAAACTATGGAGGGAGAAGAAACCTGGTCTCAAGTTTTCTGTTTTTTGTGTTATCTAAACATTATTCTTTTTCTTTCTTTTTTTTTTAATTTTTATTTATTTATGATAGTCAGAGAGAGAGAGAGAGAGAGAGGCAGAGACATAGGCAGAGGGAGAAGGCGGCTCCATGCACCGGGAGCCCAATGTGGGATTTGATCCTGGGTCTCCAGGATCGCGCCCTGGGCCAAAGGCAGGTGCTAAACCACTGCGCCACCCAGGGATCCCAACATTATTCTTTTTCAATGTTGACCAAGGTCTTTGGGAAATTCTGACTTCAGGGTTGCACTGGGAGAACCAGGGGAGAGGCTGTCCCTAGGGTTCAGGGCTGAGCTTTCATTGATTGGCGAGGGGCATCTGGTACTGCTGGGAGTCTTCCCGGTTTCTTAACAAAAGCAGGGAGAAACACGGAAGTCAAAAGGGCTCACGTCCCCAAACAGATTTATGGTCACATTATTTGCTTGCCTTTTTGCTTATAATTCAGAGACCGTGGAGAAACATAGCACAAGATTATATTGTTGATTAATTATATCATATGGGGGAGAGGGTGTAAAAAGTACTTTTCTACTACATTATTGACATCCCCTGAGATATTTTAGGGGGAAGAAAGGGGTATCTTGCATACCACTAAAGCCACTAAACACTGGCTTTATCCTTCCTCACCCCGGTGCATGTTCCCAACTCAAATGGCTATTTAACAAACTACGTTTCCCCTTCTTAAAAAAATAAATATGTAGTGATAAATCTTTCCTTGATTCGTTTACAGTAGAAAGTTCAAATCTGATAAGATCCAGAAACTAGGTGTGCAGAAGGCAATGGCTAAGAAAGCCCTTGACTGCCCTTGGGAAAGGGGCCCAGCTATTTTTCTTTCCCTCTTAACTGTTAAGAATTATATCATGAGGGACACCTGGGTGGCTCAGTTCGCAAAGTCTCTGCCTTGGACTCAGGTCATGATCTCCAAGTCCCGGGATCGAGCCCTGCGTCAAGCTCCTTGCTCAGCAGAGAGTTTGCTTCTCCCTCTGCCCCTCCCCACTGCTTGTGTTCTCTCTCAAATAAATAAACAAACCTTAAAAAAAAAATTATGTCATGAAACAGCATCTCAACCCAGCCTAAATCAGACTTTTATACTACGAAGAGGGATAAAGCCAGCCATAGTGACTAAGCAGGCCTCCCAGGGGCCTCTGCTGACTGCAGACCTGCCCCTCTCCTCACGCTGACCACTGCTCTGAGGCTGGCTTTGGGTCTCCTCAGGGCCTGCAAGAGCATGAACAGACTTTTTGACCTAGCAAGTAAGGCCCTGGCGTGGTCTGGCCCCCGTCTACCCATGTAGCCCTGTCTGGTTCCTTCCCTCTCCTCCACTCCCACCACCTCTGCCCTGGCCACCAAGGTCCTAGTTCCATGCTTCAGCTCATGCTGCTCCCTGCTCCCTAGACCTGGGAAAGCAAACTGCCTTTTTTCAGAAGAAGGTGGGGAAGGGGATGTCAGCCACAGATGTCACCTCTTCAGAAAACTTTTCCCCCAAATTCTAGCATCTAAGGCCTGGGATCAAGGGCTCTGAGCCCCCTTAACCACTAGGGATCCCTGTATCCGAGCATTGATATTTGCCTGGTTCCTCCTCTGGCAGTTCACTAGATTGAGTTTCTCGTGGGCCAGGGTCACACAGTCAATACTGACACCGTTGCTGCCCAGCACAGTGCCTGCCCACAGCAGCAGGCCCTCAATAAATGGAAATGGCAAAAGATGGAGATGAGGTGAGTTGCACATAGGAACACGTCCACGGGGGTGAATGTGCAGTCAGACACCTTGGGACTCTGCCACCTGCAACCAGAGGAGGCCAGGACGCTGTCATGTCTGAGGCGCTCTCCAGTTTAAACAAGTGGGACAAGTGTCATCCATCCCGAGAGGACATACGTGGTGGAGAGAGGTGGGAAGAACTGGCCAAGTCGGGCATTTCTCCTGGGTTTTTCCAGCCAGCGGCTTATGTGAACACCCTCAAAGGATCCCCCTGGTGGGGTTGTTGGTTTCACCACCTCAACATGTTTCGTGCATTCTTTTCTGAATCTCTTTTCCCAAGGACTGGGGTTCCTGGACCTCTTTCTTGACTCTTCTGAACCCCCGCCAGCGGAGGGCTCGGGCCTGCGCAGTCCCACCCTGAGATCCGGCCTTCCTGCCCTGGGCCATCTGCCCAGCAGTTGACCCTGAGGCCTCTCCGGCCTTTCTGCGTCCCCATCCCCAAGGCCCAGTGCACTGGGCCCCCTCCCCTCAGGGGTCGCTGCCTTCAGCCCTGAGGTTTGGGGTACGCCTTGCTCCGTACCCCATTCCCCCGTTATCTTTACCTCTGTCCTGGTGTCACCCCCGTCCTCCAGGCCCTGTGTCGTGAATCCCATCCAAGAACCCCAGCCCCTCTCGGGTTCTCCTGAGCTCCCAAGGCAGCCAGCGCCAACCTTTAAAGACTTCTGCGGCCTCCAAGAATCTGTGAGTAGACATTTTGAGGCGGGACTCCTTCTTTAGAGACTTCATGGTGCCGCCCGGGCCGAGAGCGTGACCCTGCGCCGCGGGACCGGGGACAACGAGGCTGCGCGACACCCCGGCGACCCCGCGCCCCCCCGCCCGCCGCCGCCGAGGCGTCCATAGCAACCAGCGGCTCGCGCGGGGGGGCGCACCCACCGATCAGCTTGGGCGGAGACTGCTTGGCGGCCACCTTCTTCATCCGGCCACGCCCTCGCGCCCGCCGAGGGCCGCTCCCGCCGCGCGCCGAACCGAGCGAAGCTGCCGGCCGGGGCCGTGATGTCACAGGGAGCCGGCGAGCGCCGTGACGTCAGCGGCCGGCGGGGCGGGGGCGGGGGCGGGGGGCGTGAGTCAGCACCGCCCCGGCTCCCGCCTGCCCTCCGCGCCTCCGTCGGGCCGTTTCTTCCACGCCCCGCCGAACCCCCCTGCGCCGCTTCCCGTGGGCTTCAGTGACCTGGGGGCCCCTGCCCGTCCCCTGTGGCCTCCGCCCGCCCGCGCCCGCCACAGGCTCTCCGT
This sequence comes from Canis lupus baileyi, assembly GCF_048164855.1. Lineage (NCBI taxonomy): Eukaryota > Metazoa > Chordata > Mammalia > Carnivora > Canidae > Canis > Canis lupus. Next base: position 34,712,105 of record NC_132853.1, read on the forward strand.
CACTTCCCCCAAAGCCCAGGCTTTTACCCCGACTTGGGCGCCCCTTGTACTGCTGGTTTCAATCCCTGCAGATGCTGCTGCCCTTGACCCCCGAATTTAAAGTAGACCCTCTGTGGTCTCAACTTTCAGTTGCACCTGGTTTATATTTTCCCTAGAGCCCTAAGGCATTCTCGAATTATTCTGTCTGTTGGGGCAGGCGGCGGGGTGTGTGTGTGTGTGTGTGTGTGTGCCTGTTATCAAGTTCTCTTGAGAATGTAACCTCCGTAAGAGCAAGGCAGGCCTGTCACTTGTCCCCACCCCCACTCCAACCCAAGTTTAGCACTTTGTAGTCACTCAAACTGTGTGTGGAATAATGAAGGGGCTTTGGAGCCAGACTGCCTGCTTGCTAGCTGTGTGTTCTTGGACCAGACCCCTTGACGTCTCTGAGCCACAGTTTTCTCACTTATAAAATGAAGATGATGATGCCTCCCACACAAGGCCACTTGAGATCATAATTGAGAATATGTACTTGAGTACTTGAGATGCATAAGTGAGAATATGCATGAAAAGTACCCACCACAGAGATCTCCATAAGCCATAGAATCTTCTCAGTTCTCAAAATCATGGTAAGGTTGGGGAGATGGGCTCTATACCCATTTTACAGATGAAAAAACTGAGGTCTACATAAGAGGAGGCTGTAAAGGCACCTGAGTAGCAGGAAGTACAGTTTGAGCATGGTTCCCCCAAATCCAAGGCCAGAACTCTTTGTGCCCTGTCTTCTGGGCCATGTCAGAGCTTTGCTTCAGTCTGCCCTAGACAAGGGGAGGAACTAGGGAGGATGACTGTAGGGGTAATCTCTCGGCTCCCTGTGTGTTCCCCAGACACCTCTTCATGCCCCTCTATATGGTCACTTTCTTACTGAAACATCCTCCGTAGACAACCTCTCTTTTGCTCTTGGAGGCCCAACCACTAGCCTCCTTCCACCCACCCTACCCCCGCAAGGGAGTCCCCAGTTTAGCTCACTCCATGAACATTTACGGAGCACTTAAGATAGATCAAGCCGATCACTGTGTCATCTGGACTTGCCAGGAAGCAGACATGGAGATGGGTTTAGGAGTGCAAGATGTTTACTGCAGGGCAAAGTGGGGGTGTGGTAAAGCCTTAGGGGAAGGAAGCAGGACTGGGCTGGGAAAGCCTCAGACGGTGTTGCAGATTCTCCAGAGTAGTGGACCTCTGGGGCAAAGAATGTTCATTAGAGGCTGTCTGCGGCCTGCACTTCTTGCAGGTGAACAGTGATTTCTTTCTTGAAGAAAGTAGCCTGGAGCTCTGTGACATATGGAGGAAAATAAGAAACATCCCCTCTTGCTCTCTGGGTGCTCAGAGTGCACTCTGGAACTAAAGACAAACACTCATGAAACTCATTCTAAGAGCCCAGCTTCTGGAAGGCCTTTTAACTTTGGGAGGCTGCACAGCTTGTGGGTAGCCTGGCTAGGAGCGGGACAGAGGCCTGGGCTCTGCAGAGGCTAAAGGACGAGGGAAGAAAGGGGTGGGAGAGGTGCTTGGTTAGGTGGCTACATAACCTGGCTGGGCTCTCCTGTCGTCCCCTGAATGACCTTGGATGGGTCCCCTCTGCTCTCTGTGCTTCAGTATCACCATCTGCTTCATGAAGGTGTCAGACCAGATCAGAGTAGTTTAACCTTTGGAAAATCTAAGCAAAGCTAGGGAGTTTCTCCCCTGATATGTGCATTTGGGTTTTTAAAAAAATGATTGTGGTAAAATACATGTAACATACACCATGTCAATAATTGCAATTTAGAGGCATTTGGTGCACTCATGATGTTGTGCAGCCATTACCACTATCTAGTTCTAGAACTTTTCATCATCCCAATAAGAAACCTTGTACCCACAAGTCGCTCCCCATTCCCCTCTCCAGAGCTGCAAGCAGCCACTGATCTTGTTTTTATTGATTTGCCAATTCTGGATATTTCCCATAAGTGGAATCACACACTATTGGACCTCTTATGTCTGCCTGTTTTCACTCAGCATAATGTTTTCCAGGCTCATCCATGTCATAGCCTGAGTCACTGCTCCAGTCCTTTTTATGGCCGAATAATATTCCCTTATGTGGATCTGCCACTTTTGTTTAACCACCATCTATGCTTTTGGTTTTGCAGGTGATTTTGCATTCAATTCCAGGAACTCCCTAGAGTTCGCTCATGTGTCCCTGGCTGGAGTAGACTAAAGTCAGTTTGCTCTAGACAGAGCTGAATCATCTCAAAGTGGATTTCCAACTCTAATAAATGAGCTCAGAGGGGAACCTGGGAACAGCAAAATGCATCAGGGGAGCCTTCATGGAGGAGGTAGCATTTGAGGTGAGGTGCTGAAGGTAAGAAGTCAACAGGCAGATCAGGCGATAGGCCCTCCTTGTGGGGGGACACAGCAGGAGCTGAGGTCCCAATAGGAGAATGCTCTGGGTGTGGAGAGTGGGGCAGGGACCAGCATCATTTAGCTGGAGCAGTCCCCTCCCCCACCCCACCCTCCCATCCACCCCCCACCCTGGCCCCCAGCAACCTCTCTGGAGCTCAGGGAGGAGAGGCGGTGGCTGGGTCGACAGAGGGCATAACCTCAATTACTGCCTTGTGTCTCAGTTTATTTCCACCCAGCCAGGTGCCGGGCATGTCGTCAGCCACTCTTTGCAGAGGCTAAATAGCCTCCTGAAATAGAAACTGTGTTTTCTCCACAGGCTTCATGGTCCCCTTCCAGGGACAGCCACCCCTCCCAGGCCCGAGGCTGGGGCAGCCTATTCTCCAGCCCCTCATATCTTGGCATCATCCACCCTCACCTCTGGCTCTCTCCTCCCAGGTCTGGCCACTGCTTCAGCCTCACTTCCACAAACACACCTGGCCCACTCTCCACACGGCTGGCTCACCCCCCTCTTCTGGCTGCCACTCTGAAAGGACAGATCACCCCACCAGCCTCCTCACTAGAACCTGGCTCAGCTGGCATGTAGTGGCCATCTTAGATTCTTCTGGGCCCTGAAGTCAGGCCACGGCTGGACTCTGTTCCCAGAACGGACTGACTTCAGCCTCAGGGATGATGCGCAGACTCTGGGCACCACCCCCAGGCTCAAATTGCCCTTCGTCTCCCTGGAGAAGGACACAAGGGGAGACTTTTAGGAGGCTGCACAGAGTGAGGGTAAACCACTGGTTTGCATCTCAACATTGCCCTTCCTAAACCACTTCTCTCCTCTTTGGAGTGGGGACAGCATTGATCCCCGACTGTCTGTCACCCTCCATCGTCTCGTCCTGTTTTGCTATCCTCGGAATCCTTACTCTGTCCTTCTGTACGTAGTTTGTTGGTCTGCCGTCACCGAAGCATGAGGGCCAGGGGAGTAGGCACCTTGCCAGTCAGACTCGGTGGCTGTATCCCAGTTCCTGGAATAGTGCATGGCGCATGTAAGCCATGGACAAGGATGGGGAGTTGGGGGGAAGCCTGGAGAAGCATCAGTAGGTTCATGGTAGATGCCTTTAAATATCTGTGGGGCACAGAGAGAGCCTGCCCCATCCCTGCCGCCAGGTAGCAGCACTCAAAGGCAAAACCATAAACCACAGTGACATTCTCGGGAGTTTTGCTGGAAGACTTTTTAATCAGAGTTTGCCTCTGGTGTGGGAATCTCTGGGACCACCTGCCTGGGCTGCTGTCAAGGTCATGGTCGAGGCGAATGGACTTCACGGTCTGGGCTCTATGCTGAGGTTCTCCCCCAAAAGGAAGTTCTTGTCTGCCTTCTCCTCCCCTCTCTCCCTCCCTCCCTCCTGGTCCTGGTTCAGGAGAAGGCTGCTGGTTGAGGGGAGAACCAGGGCCAAGGGAGCTGGCTCACCTGGAGGGCTTCCTCCACTAGATTGTGGGGGTACCTGACAAGTTGCCCCACTCCACCAGTGAGAACACCATTTTAGTGGCCCAGGGCCTGGACCCGGGAAGGAGGATGCTGATGAAAAGTCTCTGGGCCTGAGTCTCTTTCTAGCTGTGTGACTCAGGCACTGTGCCTCCTCTCTTTTGCTTCCCTTACAGGATAGGCTCCATGCTGCCTTCCTTAATCCACTTCCCACAATCAGTATAAGGAGAAAAATTCTGTGTAAGTCCTCTGAAAACTGCAGATGAAAGAGGTTATATAGTTAAGGCCCAGAGCACTCCAGTCCACTAGATAATTTCTCTCTTAGACCGTGTAGTAGGCAGAATGATGGGTCCCCAAAGATTTCCACATCCTCATTGCCAGAAGCTGTGAATTTGTTAACGCAGCAAAAAAGGACTTCGAAGATGTGATTTACAGATAAGAATTTTGAGAAGGGAAGATTATCCTGAATTATCCCATGGGCCCAGTGTAATCACAGGGTCCTTATAAGAGAGAGGTAGGGGAGGGGCACCTGGGTGGCTCAGTGGTTGAGCGTCTGCCTTTGGTTCAGGTCATGATTCTGGGGTCCTGGGACTGAGTCCCACATCAGACTCCCCACAGGGAGCCTGCTTCTCTCTCTGCCTATGTCTCTGTGTCTCTCATGAATGAATAAATAATTTTTTTTTTAAATGAAAGAGAAAGAGAGGTAGGCGGTAGGGAGATCAGAGTCAGAGAAGGAGATATGATAGCAGAGACAGTGGCAGAGTGATGTGGCCATAGCCTTTAGCTGCTGGAAAAGGCAAGTAGCAGCTTCTTTCCTAGAGCCCCAGGAGGAACACAGGTCTGCTGACACCTGGATTTTAGCCATTTCCAACTATTGACTTCCAGAACTGTAGGATACTAAATTTGTGTTGTTTTAAGCCACCAAGTTTGTGGCAATGTGTTGTGGCAGCAGTAGGAGATTAATATAGATGGGGCCATATAGACACTGCTTCAAATTTGATTCTCTAACATTATTTTTCAGTATTCCTTCTCAGTCAATGAAAAGTTTTGTCATTCCCAAGTTAGTTCATGACTCCATGTACCAAGATGGATCACTACTTATTGGTCTTAAATTCCATTTTAGCAGAGCATCCAAATTCTGCATAACCAAGTTCAAATCCCAGCTCAGTAATTTTCTGGTTGGGTGACCTTGAGCTAGGTCACTTGACCTCTCTGAGCCAGTCTGTTCTGTGGCAAGAATAGGGGGTTGTAAGAATTAAATATGATTCGATTAAAAAACTCTTGGGGCCCTGGGTGGTTCAATGGTTGAGCATCTGCCTTTGGTTCAGGTTGTGATCCTGGGATCCTGGGATCAAGTCCCACATCAGGTTCCCCATAGAGAGCCTGATTCTTTCCCTTTGCCTATGTCTTAGCCTCTCTATGTGTTTCATGAATAAATAAATAAAATCTTAAAAAAACAACACCTCTTTCTTTTCACAGGTAATAAGGTCATGTTCAAGTTGCTAGAGAAAATACAGAATGGCCAGTTAAATTAGAATTTCAGATAAAATAAATATATGTATATATATATATACATACACACACACATAAGTATTTCTCATACTTGGAGCATATACTAAAAATGTATTGTTTTGTTTGAAATTCAAATGAAACTGAGTGTCCGTATTTTTATTTGCTAAATCTAGTAACCTTAGTTGTGTCCCAGGTCACATAGCTTGTAAGGAATAGGGTGAAGGACCTGGACTTGAACAGATTGGCTCAGTCACAAAGCAGCCGTGGACTTACAACTCAATGGAGCTTCAAAACCAAATGCAATTTGAGCCTTGGAAACCCATCTCATATCTTAAAAATATCTAAAATTATCACGAAAATCAAATTTTATTTTTTAAAGTAATCTCCATGCCCAAGTGTGAGGCTTGAACTCATGACCCTGAGACCAAGAGTCACATGCTCTACTGACTGAGCTAGCCAGGCACTCCATGAAAATCAAATTTTAAAACACCAAATACATATTTATATCTATTGTATGTATACAGAAACGTGTATAAAGTATGTAAAATTGAAACTGAGTATGAAAATAAGTTGGAGAAAAAACTATGCCAAGAAATGCTATAAAAAAGAAAGATTTATTTATTCATTTGAAAGAGAAAGAGCACATGGGCAAGGGAACAGGCAGAGGGAGAGGGGGACAAGCAGACTTTCCGCTGAGTAGGAAGTCCGACCCGCAGGACCCCAAGATCATGACTTGAGCTAAAATCAAGAGTCAGGTGCTTAACAGACTGAGTCATCCAGCCGCTCCAAGGAATGATTTAACATCTATTAAGAATGTGAGTTCAATCTCTAAAGGTCACATGCCTTTTAGGAATTTTTTCTATCAGCTCAATCAGGACCACCTTACAGGTCCCACAGAGTTCAAGCTAAACGTCAACTAACCGCACTGAGAACTCACCATGGCCTGGGTAGCCTTCTAAGTACTTCAGCTCCACTGACTTTAAAAAAAAAAAAAAATTGAGATAAAATTCACATGACACTTCACTACATAGAATTCACCATTAAGAGGTACCTGGCTGGCTTAGTTGGTGGAGTGTGTGACTCTTGATCTCAGGGTTGTGAATTCAGGCCCCGCATTGGGCATAGAGATCGAGAGAGAGAGAGAGAGAGAGAGAGAGAGAGAGAGAACAAGTCAGGGGGCAGGCGCAGAGGGAGAGGGAGAAGCAGACTTCCTGCTTAGCAGGGAGCCTGATATGGGGTACATGTGGGTGGGAAGGCGGGGTGCTTGATCCCTAGGACCCCAGGATCATGACCTGAGCCAATTAAATTGTCCCTAGACCTCAGACCTTGTTCAAGATTAAGGTTGCCTGCTTCACAGTTTACATCATTTATTTGTATTGTTCATGAATTAGCCTGAAGCGTCAGTGCTGGGTGGGGACCTGGAGGAGGGGTGTTTGTTTCCTCAGTGATCTAAAGCAGCCTCCAGGAGCTGAGGCCTTGCCCACCTTGTCCTCCACTGGTGCTGCAAGACCCTCAGAAAGGCAACTGGCCTCTCACTGGGGTCTTGATCACAATAAGATCATCAAAGAAAGTGAGGCTTGTGTAAGTTGATCTGATTCTAGGGCAATGGAAGCCCCAGCCTGAGTCAGGAACAGCAGGAATGGAGGTAAAGAGGCCCAAGGTCTAGGGAAGAATGAGGGGCAATGGGCACCATGAGACACCTACTAATCAGAAGGTGGGAGCAAAGGCAAGGCACACTCTGAGAATGTGCCCCAGGTATCAGGGGTCTGGGAGGCAGACCTGTCTGCATGGCTCAGCCACCTGAAGAATGGGGCCATTCCTGTCCCACCTGCTGGGAGATGGAAAGGAACACTGATATAAAAAGTCAGCTAGTGAGGGGCCCTTCCTTCCACTGTGGGTGATGCTGCCCAGAGGCTGTCACTCTGTCCTGTGGGCACACACCCTCCCAGCCACCTGGGAGGTGGCAAGTTCTACAGTAGAATGGGAGGAAATTTTTTCCAAGCCGATCTACTGGCAAGTTTCGGCATCACAGAGAAATGGCAGGTGCCTTGTCAGGCACCAGGAATTCCTGTTCAGGACCTGCCTTCCTTAGGGCTAGTATGCCCAGGGCACTGTAAATTACAATGAAAACACTAATGGTAATAACTACTGCATTTGTCAAATGTGCACTTTGTGCTAGGAATGGTACAAGGGCTGTCCATCCATCCATCCATCCATCCATCCATCCATCCATCCATTCACCTATCCATCCATCTATCCATCACTCCCAACCTTACAATAACCTCAAAAAAGGCACAGTCCTTGCCTTCAAAGGTGAAGGAATGGAGACTCACAGAGTGAATGGCTTAATTAAGGTCACCCAGCTAGTAAGTGACACTGGCCTCCTCCCAGAGGCATTGCTATGACAGCCACTCAGGTCACACCCCAGAAGCCTAACTACCCTACCATCCCCTGCCCCAAAGATGAGAGAAGAGGCTGCTGCTCAGGTTGGATGTGAAATGGGAGCTGTTGATTGGAGAGGAGGCAGGACATGCTGCCTGCAGCAGTCACAGTGGCTAAGGGCTGCTGTCCCCACCCCAACTCCATACTCAGACACCCGGTGCAGGAAATAATCTCAGACATTGGCTGGCCCAGTGGTCCTGAAGTATGTCTGAGCACTAGGTTCACTGGGGAACATTTAAAAATACAGATTCCTGGGACGCCTGGGTGGCTCAGCAATTGAGTGTCTGCCTTTCGCTCAGGGTGTGATCCCAGAGTCCTGGGATTGAGTCCCACATTGGGTTCCCTGCATGGAGCCTGCTTCTCCCTCTGCCTGTGTCTCTGCCTCTCTCTCTCTCTTTCTCTCTGTGTCTCTCATGAATAAATAAATAAATAATTTAAAAAAAATACAGATTCCTGGATACAGAGAGTTAGATTCTGTAGATTGGGTGGGGGTGGGTAGGGCAGGAATGTGTATTTTATGGCATGTCTGATGGTTCCAATATAGCACCAGCATTGAGAAGCTGCAGCTGGTCCAACCCCTTCACTAAATCCCATCACGAACACTGGATCTCAGATGAGGGAACTGTCCCCCCCTCCTATGGTCATGTAGGCGGGAAGCAGCAGAGTAGAGATTCAGCCCAGGTGGGCCTAGCCACCAACATCAGACTGCATGTTCTGGGAGGAGAAGCCAACTTGAAAGTTGCCCCTAGGGATGCCTGGGTGGCTCAGCAGTTGAGCGTCCACCTTTGGCTCAGGGAGTGATTCTGGGGTTCTGGGATCGAGTCCCCACATCAGGCTTCCTGCATGGAGCCTGCTTCTCCTTCTGCCTGTGTCTGCCTCTCTCTGTGTCTCTCATGAATAAACAAATAAAATATTTTAAAAAATAAATATAGAAAGTTTGCCCCTATCTCTGGAGCATGGAACTGACAGATAAGTCATAAGGTAAAGGATGGACTCAATATGTAAATATTTGACATTTCTAGAAAACTTATTTCCAAAAAAAGTAAAAATCCAGTATACCGGAAGCAATTTTTTTTTAAAAGATTTTATTTATTCATGAGAGACAGAGAGAGAGAGAGAGAGAGGAGAGAGAGGCAGAGACACAGGCAGAGGGAGAAGCAGGCTCCATGCAGGGAGCCCGACGTGGGACTCGATCCGGATCTCCAGGATCAGGCCCTGGGCCGAAGGCAGGCGCTAAATGCTGAGCCACCCAGGCTGCCCACTGGAAGCAATTTCATAGCAAATAAGACAAAGAGTCAATATATAGTTATGATATCTATCCTAGTCTATCTAGACAGGTGCATTCAACTCAAGCAGGAAACCAAGGGTTAACTGGCCAAATAAGTAAAGAGCTTAAATATGCATACAATCATTAATAAATAAACATTTAATAGAAAATGTTTAATCTGGTTGGTAAACTTTAATATGTAAACTAAATTTACACGATATTTAAAACTATATATATGTGTATATACATACATATATATATATATATATATATATATACACACACACACACATTTGTAGAAAAGGGTTGAGAAGGATACACATGGTGGTAGAGCTATCTGACTGCCACTTAATATCCATTTGCACACACACCCCCAGGTTTTTCTAAATTAACCAAGCTCTTCTATTATGGGGGGTGGTGGGGAAGAAGCAACATGCTCAGGCTAAAAATTATACTCTCCAGCCTCCTTTATGGATAAAGGTGGCCAATTAGAAGCAAGCTGAGGTCATAGGACAGGGGGACTTTGCAGGAAGCCCTTTAGAGGACGCTGATTCAGCTGGAGGAAACACCATGCCCCCCTCCAGCCTCCCTGCTTCCTATTGCTGGGAATGCAGACTTAATGGCTGGAACTCCAGGGACCGTATTAGACCATGTGGAGCCTTTAGGGATGGAAGTTAGGAACTGAGGGGACAGAGTATAAAGTTAGAAGCTTGGGTTCTTCGTAGCCAATGATCACAGGCACACCATACCAGCCCTGAAATGTTCTGTCCAGACCTCTTCTATATGGAAGAAAAAGAAATATATTCATTTGCTTAAACTTATGTTACTTTGGTTTTCTGTCCTACACACTTAAACCTAAACTTAACTGATAGGACTACCACACTTTGCTTTCTATGCTATGGTATAGCCTGCACTGATTATTATTACTTTTTACAATAAGAACATATTCATGTGTTATTTATAGACACATTTGTTTTGGAGCCCCAGAGAATGCAAATTGAGTGCCAGTCCCACCACTACCTACCTAGGTGACTTGGACAGTCAATTAACTCTCTGAGCCTGTTCCCTCATCTATAAAATGGACATGCTTATAATAGAACTTATCTCATTGGGTCGGTGTGGAGCTTAAATGAGCTAATGCAGATAAAATTCTTGGCATCGTGCCTGGCTTAGAGCTAGGACTGTACTACATAATGCCACCATATAGGGACTGTTGGTGGCAGAACCAATAAGAAAAACCCAGGACATGTTGTTGAATAAAAAAAAAACAGCTTGCAAAATTGGCGCATGAATATGATCCCTTTAGTGAGAAATTATTTTTATTTCTACATCTATATGTATACATATGCATCAAGACGTTTGGAGGGCTGGTTGTCCAAATGTTAGTAGTGGTAACTTCTGGGTAGTAGAATTTTTGCTTTCTTCTCTATGGTTGAAAAAGAGCATTATTATTTTTTGAGCAGGAAAAGAAAAAAAGAAAACTCTTCTGGAAAACTCTAACAGTTCACACCAAGAATCATTAGAGCATTCTCAACCTTTGACCCAACCATCTTACTCTTGGGAATTGACCTAAGGAAATAATTCAAATGAAAGAAGCTAAATTCATAAAAGCATGCGCTGCAGCATGATTTATAGTAGAGGAAAACGGAAAAGTTAATTAAATTATTAACTTTAATAATTATTAAATTACTTACCCATTGGAACATTGTACAACAATTAAAATGAGAAAGAGGACGACCATGTAACAACGTGGAACGATGCTTATGACCCAACAGGAGGCCAAAGGGGCAGATGCAAAATGAGATCTGTGCAGGCAAAAATCTTGCATGCATTTGGATGAGGGTTGCAAAGGAACACAGGCCAATAAAAAACACTGAATTCCTTGGGGCCATTGATTGGTGGGGATTTTTTTTTTCTTTTTCATTTAGAATTCCAATGTTTCTGATGTTGTTTGTGTAATACTTTTTTTTAAGTGGCTTTAAAAATCTCCTTAGGGAAAAGAAAGGAAAGCAGAGAGGGCAATATAGGAGGGAGGGGCTCTGCATAAGAGAAATCCAGAGGGTATCTAAAATCCAGGGGCAACATTTCCTGCTTGGCCTTCTACCTGGTCGTCTCAGAGATTGTATCCACTTGACACCCTGACTTGAGAGTGATCTGATGGACAGAAGAGTTGCCAAGTTAGGATGGCAGCCGGTTAGCTGATAATGAAACTAGGGTTGAGTGCTCTTCAGATTGGGATCATCTGGACAAGTCGATCATGCTTGCTATTGACAAGATTACAGAGAAATGAACACTGGTCAGGGAGTGAACAAGCAGGCTTCCTAGAGGGTAGTTTGGCACTGTGTATTCAAAGGACTCCTCAGATTCGGCAATCCCACTTCTTAGGACTTATCCTAAACCTAAGGAGATAGTCAAGACAGTGCATAAAAATATTTACACAAGATGTTCATCATAGAGTTTATAATAATTTAACATTTAAACCCTCAGTCTCACCGAAAAGGAACTAGTAAACCGAATTTTGGCATAACCATGCAGTGGTACACTATGGTGCTACACTAACAGGGTATAGACACAAATCAGATGTGCAAAGATGCTCACCACATATTATATACAAGAAGCTTCCACAGCAAGACCTAGATTATGTATGTAAACACGTTCATTTGCCTATAAGAATTTCTACAAATATGCACCAGAATCCTGATGATGATTACTCTTTGAATGTTGGGTTTAAACATGGTATTAGCCAGTGTAGTCTCAATTACGCTGCAGTGATGCCCCGAAAACCTACCAGTTTCCAACAACAAGCGATAATTTCTCACTCCTGCTTATTTCTGTTGTGGCTGGCTGCTCCTCTGCCCCCCATCTTCACTCCAGGACCCAGATGGACAATCTCTACCTGAACACTGCAGGTCTCTGGAATGGAGAGAAGAGACAATGGCCCACCCACAGGCTCTTACAGATGGTGCCAGGCCACTGTCACACTCCCCCCGCCCCGGGTCCAACAGGGCAGGCATATGCTCTTCCACAGGTCCTCAGGGAGGGGCATTCAAGGAAGGCTAGTAGACCTTTTGAGCAATAATACAATCTACCATGAAAGTTAGTTCACCCTCGTCTTAGTCCATTTGGGCTGCTCTAACAAAAATCCCACAGACCAGGTGGCTTAAACCATAACCTTTGACTTTTTGGTTCTGGAGATGGGGAAGCTCAAGAACAAGGTGCCAGCAGATATGGTGTCTGGCAAGGGTCCACTTCCTGGTGCATAGATGTCTACCTTCTCTCCATGTTCTCTGGGGTCTCTTCTATAAAGGCCCTAATCCCTTTCATGAGGGCTCTGCCTTGATGACCTAGTCACGGCCCAAAAGTCCCAACCTCCTAATACCATCACTTTGGGGATTAGGTTTCCAGTGATGAATTCCTGGGGGTAGGGAGCCACAAACACCAACTCTACAGCAATCCTATCTATTTCAGTCCTTTCCTTTGCAGCATGTAGTCTTGTCCCAGGAAGTGGATGGGGTCACTGTTGGAGCCTCTTCAGGAGGGAAAACAGAGATACCAAGTCCAAGCTACCTGGCACGGGGCAGACGCTGCAGTTTCAAGCCTGAGGCAGAGGGGCCAGAAAGTGGTCAGAAATCTATCTAATTTAAGAGACAGGTTAACGGACCTGTTCTAAAATGATGATAGGACAGAAAGTTCTGGATGTCCTGAATTGTTATGCCAGGTCTGCTATTTATTCTTTTTTTTTTTTTTAAGATTTTATTTATTTATTCATGAGAGACACAAAGAGAGAAAGAGAGAGATGCAGAGACATAGGCAGAAGGAGAAGCAGGCTCCATGCAGGGAACCCAACATGGGACTTGATCCCGGGACTCCAGGATCACGCCCTGGGCCAAAGGCAGGCGCTAAACCGCTGAGCCACCCAGGGATCCCCTAAAATGGAAATTAAAATAGGGGCGCCTGGCTGGCTCAGTCAGCAGAGAATGTGGCTCTTGATCTTGAGGTCTCAAGGTCAAGCCCCACGCTGGGTGCAGGGCCTACTAGATAGATAGATTAAAATAAAAAATAAATAATAAAATAAAATAAAATAAAATAAAATAAAATAAAATAAAATAAATAAATAAATAAATAAAAATAAAATAAAACAAAATAAAATAAAATAGTTATCTTGCCTACTTCATACTCCTTGGTGGGGGGTGGGACAACTCAGTCTAAGGCTTTAAAACTTAATGCTCTTGCACATGGAACGTTTGGTTCTTCATGTTGTAACCACATACTCACACATATTACATTTCCCCAGCTCCTCTCATCACTTTGTCCCCAAAGTGGCTTATCTCCCCTTTTATTTGTGTTCCTGCGCTTTCACTAGGGTGGGTGAAAAGATGACAACCAAAGCCTCAATAGGGAGGGAAACCTCTCTGATGGGTGAGCCATGGAAGACCCGGGATGCAGAGGGATGGGCTCCACTCCACTGTATCATATTGAGAAGTAGCCATGTCCCCCCTTGTTCCTCCAGACCTCAGCCTCTTAGGATAGAAAGGAGATGTCAGGGCTTCCCAAACTGGCCTGCTCCTTAGAGCTATGTAGGAAGCATTTAAAAACTAGCTTCCCAGGCTCCGCCTCCCAGAGATTCTGATTCAGCTGGTGAGGGTGGGGCCAGGCCGAGTCACAGGTGATCCATGCCACCCCCACCTGGCTCTGGCTCCTGTCCAAGCCCTGCACTGGCCTCATGAGGTGCCCCAACAGGGAGGGCCCACACATCTCGGGTGGCACGAGCCCTGGCAGCTGGGAGAAACCTGAGTGCACCTAGGCTATCTGATGGTGCACCTGCCCTGGTCCTGTGCTCACTTCTTGAATATCAAGAACAGGGGAAGGCTCGGGAAGAAAGGCTCCCCCCCTGCCCCTCAGCAGCACAGCTCACCCTGCAAGCTGCCCCAGTGCCAGAGGAGATATTAAAAAACATATTCCCCTTTTCCTGCTCCTAGCCCTTCAGAACCAAATGCACTGCAGGGTTCTATAGCCCGCCTGCACATCTTTACTGATAACCCTGGAATTTATCGCTCGACACATCTATCAACACGGCAGTGAGTTCCTCGAGGGCTGGGACAGGTCTTACATGCCCTGAGCAATGCCGAGGACACCATTAGTGCTTGCTGAATATTTCATGAATAAAGGAGAGGTAGTAACACTACCCATGTTACCACAGGGTCAAAGAAGGGCTGATATTCACACCCACTAGGCTCCCAGGGAATGCACATGCTCATACATCTGAGGGGCGGAAGGAACCCCATCCTTAGTCACCCAGCTAGAGGCTGAGCTTACCATGCCCGGATCAGCACCAGTACTAAATTACTTTTGACATCACAAGACCCTTTGATATAAGGTAAGAAAGTCGGAGAGCCTCTTCACAGGAAAATGCCCTTTCTCTCTCCCATCGCCCACCTGTCTGTCTGTCTCACATACACACACACCCTGCATACAATTTCTAGGTTAAGGGTTTCAGCCCTTTCAAAAAATGGAAAGCTCCTTTTTTTTAATGGAAGTGTATCAGTTACAAACGTAGACAGTATATAAGAGTCACAACTGAACATTTTGTACCTCCCAGTCTAGTCACTGATTTAGGCAAGGATCATCAGTAAACACTAAACTTACTGAAGCAATGTTTGTCAGGGAACAGGGCATTTGTTTGGTTTCCAGGTATCACTCTACTGATAATCTATCAATTTCAAAGTGAAAAATGTACTTGCATGACGGACAGATTGGGCATCCACCACTTTAATCAAGTAATCAAAATTAGTATTATTGATAGTGGGCTGAGCTGACAGGATGTACCTTGAGCTACACAATATCTATATGTATGCTTGCCAAAAATATTTTACCTAAATCCAGTCATTAGGAAACAGATACACCCAGAACGTAGGACATTCTATAAGACAATGGCCTTGACTCTCAAAAATCTAGTGTCATAAAAATGAACACAAAGGAAGGAGGCTTTTTAAAAAAAGAACAAGTGTGCCTGGGTGGCTCAGTCTGTTAGGCATCTGCCTTCAGCTCAGGTCATGATTTCAGGGTCCTGGGATTGAGCACCGCATCGGACTCCTTGCTCAGTGGGGAGTCTGCTTCTCCCTCTCCCTCTGCTGCTCCTCCTGCTGGTGCGTGTGCTCTTGCGCTCTCTCTCTCTGTCAAATAAAATCATCAAAAAATAAAATAAATATAAAAGAGAACAAACAGACATAACAGCCAAAAATAAAACTTCACTGGAGCCTGTATCTCCCCTTTCCCCCTCTCTCCCACCCAGCCCAAGGAAATTTATAGTGTTTTGGAGACACCTGGGGAAATTTGAAAAAGGACTGTACACTAGCGCATGAATATACACTTTCTTAGGTTGATAATGGTGCCGTGCTATAGAGGAGAATGTTCTTTTTCTTAGGAGATACAAGCTAAAATGTTTGATGTCTACCTTTCTTTCAAATGGTGCAGCAAAGAAAAAGAAAGAAAGAGCTAGCTATTCAAAGGTAAAGTAAATGTGGCCAAAATTTAGCAATCAGTAACTCGACAGGCTGAGCACAAAGTCTGCAAACATGGCTCTTTTCTTTTTTTTACAGGTCGAAGATGTCCTTGGTGACATTATGAATACTTCCTCTTTCCAGACTGTACAAACACCCTGCAGCGAAGGCTATGTGCTTTACATTGAACTATGCTTTTAACTTTTCTGTAGGCTTGAAATCTTTCAAAATGGAATGTACGGTGGGGGAAGGAATCTCAGCCCTGGACTAAGGCTCGGGCCCCCAAATCAGGATTCTACGCTCCAGGGAAGGAGCCTGGACAAAGGAGAAGACCAAGGTCAAGGCGGGCTCAGGATTTGCCAGGCTGTTTAAATAAAACCAGGCAAACGCTTCTGTAGGTAAAAGGCCAGGGGAAAGTTACCAGACTCTGAGTCTTTCCTGAATTCCTCTCTCCTCCCCTTTCCCTGTGAAGCTTGCCCCACCTTTACTCTCTTGAGAGAGGGACTGTAGCAGGGAGGGGAGGGGGGCACCCAGGAGGGTCTGTGAGGCTCTGGCACCCCAGACATAACCTGGTTGCCAAAAGAGAAAGGGTAAGGCTTGCTCTGATCCTTCTCACTGTCCTCAGAGTCTAGCAGGCCACTGTGCTGGATAGAGGCGCGGGTCCACCAGCACATGCCAGGCCCTCCATGACCTGCCCTGTGCCTTAGGGGCTAGAAGTCTGAGAGCTAGAGTTCTCAGAATCTCTTGCCAGCCAGGATTCACTTTAGAGCCCACTAATGAGAGGCACTTGCAGAAACCATTACTCCCTTCTCTGGCAGTGGTGGGCAGACTTGATGCCAGTTCCCAAACTAGAAATGTCCTCCCAGGCACCTCACTTTAGCCATGCCCCTGGGGATGCCAAGGCCGGGCAATGACTGGAGTTGAAATGGCACCTGCCAGTGGAGAGCATCAGTCCAGCCCCCAAAGCCCACCTGGCATGGCACCGGGACACAGGAACGTTTGGTCATTCTCCTTGCACAAGAGAAGGGGCTCTCTGCTGCCAGGCGTCTTGGAGTCGAGGCAGGAGAGTCAGCAACAGAGAGTCTAGCACAGCCAGACCTTCCCAGGAACACCGAAGACCCCTGGAAAACCAAGAGGCCTGACATGACTGCCTCATCTTACCAATTCCAATCCTCATTCTCCACCAGTACGAAGCCCCGGCACCCACTGGCCCCTCCTCATCAGTCTTTTTCACTTCTCCTGGGCCTGTGAATCTGTAGTCAAGGCTCCCTGGGCCTCCTGACACCCACCCCTGCAACACACCTGTGATCCAGCAGCAAGATGCCCTGCGCCAGCAAAGCCTTCACCTCCTGGCTTGCTCCAAACACGTCCCATAGGCTCAGCTGGGGCTCAAACTGCTGCCAGTGCTGGGAAACCAGAAGGGTGAGAGGTGCAGAGACCATGGTGGGGAGGGTAGCTGGCCAGGCTACTCTGGTCAGAGGTCTGGGGGTGTGGTGAAGGGCAAGGGAGGGTCCGGTCCCTGGCGGGGGCAGGGGGGCGTTGTGGCCCTAGTCCAGGGTTCTCACCACACTGCCCACCGTTTCTGCCCATCAGGCCTTAGCTGGGCCGAGGCCAACCTCTAGCTGCCAGCCCCAGAGAAAGATGTATGCATCTGTGTGTGCACACAGAAGGGGACTGTGATTCTGCAAGACTTAGGAGAAGGAAGTAGTGTGCCACAACTCCCAATTCCTTACCTGGTGAGTGATCCCCACGTCTGTACGTAGCCCCATGGCCAAAACTTCCTCCAGCCTGAGAGAAAAAGCATCAGAGCATATTGGAGAGGAGACCTGGGCCTACCCCAATTCTTAAAACCCTATGCTGGGATATGTATATGGGATACACATACAAGGAAGAGCAGGATGGTGAGGGAGGGGGCGGGGCAAGACAGGAAAACAAAGACGTGCATGTGGGGAAGGCTCTAGGAGTGCACGCAAACCCTAGGTGAAGAGCCCTGCGCCTTCAGATGCTCACAGCTCCAGCTTGCTCAGGGGGATGCGTCTCCGGGTGCCATGCCCGAACAGCATCACTTCTTTCATCCAGTTGTCCGGCTCCAGGGTCTGAATCCGAGCCTCTCGGGTGTGGTCCCCGGCCCCCTGGGGTGCAAATCGCCCATGGGCCCCTGGCAACATCAACCACCACCCCCACTTTAGTAGCACCAAATGTTGTGTGCTTGCCTGATGTTGCATCAGTGGCTCTCAAAATGTGGTCCCTGGACAAACAGCATCTTATATGCTAGAAATATAAATCCTTGGGTCCTCCTCCCACAAAATCTGTTCAATCAGAAATTCTGGATGTGGGGCCCAGAGACAGGAGTTTGAACAAGCCTTCCAGGTAATTCTGATACACACTAACAATTGAGAACTACAGTGCCAGGCACTACATCAAGCATCTCAAAATATATATTCAACAGCTCTACAAAGCAGATATTGCTGCACATTATGCATAAGGAAACGGAAGCCTTGAGAGGTTAATAAGTGGCCCAAGATCACACAGCCTTGACATTGTGCTCCTGAGTCATCCCTTTTACGGTTCACAGGGGACTCACCAGGCCCCACGCCAAGGTACTGACCGCACTGCCAGTAAGTCCAATTGTGGGTACTAAGCGCCCCCTGTGGGGAGGGAAGGAATAGTCCGTTCAGAGTGAAGAAAGTCAGGGGCACCTGGTTAGGATGTCCTAGCTCAGTCTTCAATAGCACCGAGCAGAAACCGCCACCCTCCCCACAGGGCCACAATTGTCCAGTCATGGATTGGCCCACCCGCCTGTTCCCCAGCTTCAACCATCAGCCCCAGGACATACATTCCGGGCAAAGTTGGAGACCTCATACTGGCGGAAGCCAGCGTCTCGAAGCAGCGCCCGTCCCTCCTGGTACATCTCAGCAGCGAGCTCAGGGTCAGGGGCAGAAAGGGTACCCCGTTGCACCTGGGTGAAGAGCTCAGTGCCCCGCTCCAGAGTCAGCTGGTAGAGGGAGATGTGATCATCACAGCAGCCCAGCAGTGTCCGCAGCTGCCTCAGCCATGGCCCCACCTGCTGCGCGGGCAACCCCAGCATCAGGTCCACAGATACACGCCCAGGGAAGAGGCGCCGTGCCTCTGCCAGTGTCTGGAGAGCATCCCTGGATGAGTGTGTTCGCCCCAGCAGCTGGAGCTCAGTGTCATCCAGGGACTGAGGAAAGAGGGCCAGGTATAAGCACGGAGGCCAGCTGAGAAGCAGACAGGCACATGTGACCCACCTTACTGAGGACAGATACAAAGGACACACCAGAAAGCTGGGAGGCCATGGTCAAGCCTTGCAAAGCATTTTTAAGCAATGTCTAATGTATCCTTATAACCCTCTGACATTAGCTCTACTTTATAGATTTAAAAAATGAGGTTTAGAAATGTTAAACAGGGATGCCTGGGTGGCTCAGTCAGTTAAGCATCTGCCTGCAGCTCAGGTCATAATCCCAGAGTCCAGGGATGGAGCCCTGCAAGGGGGTGGGGGGTGACCTTGCTCAGCAGGGAGTCTGCTTCTCCCTCTCCTTCTGCCCCTCACCCTGCCTGCAGCTCATGCTCTCTCATGCTCTCTCTCTCTCTCTTTAAAGATTTTATTTATTTATTCATGAGAGACACAGAGAGGCTGAGACACAGTCAGAGAGAGAAGCAGGCTCCATGCAAGGAGCCTGATGTGGGACTTGATCCTGGGTCCCCAGTATCACACCCTCAGCGCTAAACTGCTGCGCCACTGGGGCTGCCCCCTCTCTCTCTCTCTTTCTTTTAAGATTTTATTTACTTATTCATGAGAAACATAGAGAGAGAGAGAGGCAGAGACACAGGCAGAGGGAGAAGCAGGCTCCATGCAGGGAGCCCAACATGGGACTCGATCCCGGGTCTCCAGGATCATGCCCCAGGCCAAAGGCAGCACCAAACCGCTGAGCCACCGGGACTGCCCTTGTGCTCTCTTTGAAATAAATATATAAAATCTTAAAACAAAAAGAAATGTTAAACAACTTGCCCAAGGTCATACAATGGCAAAGTCAGACCTGGAATTTAAAACTGATTCTAAAGCCAAGAGTGTTTTTAAATTTTGCTTTTTTGAAATACTTCAAACCTCTACAAAAATCGAAAGAAGAGTACAATAAACACCTTCATTTAGATTCACCAAGTAACATTTTGCCACATTTGCTTGGTCTCTAATTATACATGTATGTGATTACAATGTTGAACCATCTGACAGTAAGTTATAGGCCAGCACTGACCAAAAGAATTTTCTGAGATGACAGGGATGTTCTCTATCCGCACTGTCCAATATAGTAGACACTAACCACATGTGGCTATTTAATTTTAAGTTAGTTAAATTTCAATAATCATATTCTAAGTGTTTACTGACATGTGGTCAGTGACTACTGTACAGGTCACTTCAGATATAGAACATTTTAGCAGAATATGCTAGCCACTGACCACATACTAGTGAGCACTTGCAATGTGGTTGCCTAAATGTAGTTAACTTAAACACTGTACCCCTGTACCCCTAAATACTAAAGTGTGCATTTCCTAAGAATAAGGACAATCTCTTACATGACCACAATCCAATTATAGAGTTCAGGAAATGTAGCAGTGACATGACACCATTATCTAATACACAATCATATTCAAAGTTGTCCCAATAATATTCATTGTAGTAACTTCCCTTTCCCACCCGAATCCAGGATCCATCTGGGTCACACATTGCATTCAGCTCTCATTGCCTCTTTCGTCTCTTTGAGTCTAGATACTCAGCCTTTGTCTTTCATGACATGACATTTTTGAAGAATACAGACCAGTTTTTAAAATGTCTCTTAAAAAGTTCTAGATACTTACTGTACAACACTGTGCTTATAGTTAATAATATATTGTACACTAAAAATTTCGTTAAGAGGGTAGACTGATCTCACGTTATTTGTTCTTACCACAAAACAAAGGTCTTTCTTAAAAAAGTTTGTTTATTTAAGTAATGTCTACTGTGGGACCCAAACTCACGACCCTGAGACCAAGAGTCATACACCGCAGACTGAGCCAGCCAGGCACCCTCAAAAAAGTCTTTTAATTTAGATTTTCCAGGTGATTCCTCACAATTAGATTTAAGATATGCATTTGAGGCCAGAATATCTCAGAATATCTCTTTTCAGTACATCCCATTAGGACAAAGCCCTGACTCCAAACTCTATGGTAAGTGGTAGATATATTAGAAGGGTTGACAATACTGGATATGGAAATACCAGGAGTGAAACTGAAAAGAATATGTTTCTCCCCTATTTACAAACCTTCAACAGGTCCCTTATTACCACTAGGCAAAACCCCAAACTCCCTAGTATGATGCTCAAGGCTTTTGGGCTCTACTGTGCAGCCTTGCCTCCAGCCTCTCCAGTGACAGAATGACGCATACCTCCCCAGAATATGCAAGCCTCTTCAATATCCTATGTCTTTTCCTCCCACACCCTCTCTCCTGTGGAAGTCCTCCTCTTCATTCAAAGATCACCTCCTCCAGGACGGTTTCCAGGATTTCATCAGACTGAGATGCCCTTCAGGCTGTACTCTGAAAGTCTTTTGAGACCCCCTTTATTGGCAGCCTTTACCATACTGCACGGATCTGATGACCTGCCTGCTTCCTCCTGTGTCTCCAATCATATAATAAGAATTTTTCTGAGTGTCTACTATGTGCCATGCACTATGGTGGGTACTTGGAATACGATGATTTTTAAAAAGAAAAAAAAAAGGCGCGCATGATTCCTGCTCATGGAGCTTGTGGTCTGGCACAGCACCAATTAAGCAGCGTCACCATACACCTTCCTCTGCCTACTGGGCCCTGGCACCCAGAGGAGTCAATACGTGTTTGTCCAATTAATGAATGTGCCCAGAGGAGAGATGGCACT
The DNA here is from genome assembly GCF_048164855.1 of Canis lupus baileyi. Lineage (NCBI taxonomy): Eukaryota > Metazoa > Chordata > Mammalia > Carnivora > Canidae > Canis > Canis lupus. The sequence goes on from NC_132853.1 coordinate 34,733,624, forward strand.
GAAGGCCTGGGTGCTCTGGGGTGCCCTGTGTGAGATGGGTTACCTGGAGGCCGATGGACAACCTGTTGACCCCTGCTGCCCCAAAGGCCGCCAGCCTGGAGCTTGGAGCCGAAGTGGGGTTGGCCTCCAATGTGACTTCCGAGTCTGCAGGCAGGTGAGCTGCCTGGTCCACCGCCTCCAGGACAGCGGCTACGGTGCTGGGACTGGCCAGACTGGGGGTGCCCCCACCAAAGAACACAGATTCCACCCTGGGGAAAGAGGACGGAGAAGAGGAGACCTGGAGGAGCCCTCCGGATGCCTGCACCGGCCCTGGCTACTCCCCGAAACAACTTCCAGGACCTCAGCCTGCTGCCCAGCACGGACCTCCGCACGCCGCTGAGTCGCAGCAGGGTCTGCGCCTCAGTCACCAGACAGCTCCGCACGGCGGCCTCCTCCACGCCACGGGGGATGTACTTGTTGAAGTTGCAGTAACTGCAGCGCTTCTCGCAGTAGGGCCACTGGGGACGGGTAGATGAGCCGGGCCAGGGGTGACCCAGTGGCCCTGGCCACTTGCCGGGCTCCGTCGCACCACCCCACCCCCAAGCCCTCAGGAGTGGCTATGCCGTCTCAGCCCCACGGCTCCCCACGGCTCCCCACGGCAGGCGGGACGCGGAATACTGTGCCCCCACTTCACTAGGAGAAACAGACTCGGAGGGAAGCCCCTGGGTCAAGGTCACCGAGCTGGGGAGCGCCCGAGACTTCAGGTCCCCGGACCACGGCACCTCCTTGCCAGGGCCCCGCGTCGGTCCCAGACCTCGGCTGCGCGCTGGGACCCACGCGGGCGGCTTCACGGCGCCGCCAGCCGCCAGCCGCCACGTGGGCGCCGCCCCGCCCCGCCCCACTCACGTGCACGTAAAGCGCCGCGCGCGGGCTCGGGGGTCCTCGCGCGCCCTCCGCGCGGCGGCGCCTCTGGGCCGCTCTGGCCGCCGCCGCCGCCGCCCAGCCTCGGGCGCGGGCCCCGGGGAGCGCCACGGCGCCGGGGGACGGGGACGCGGCGGACACGCGCCCGGGGCGCACGGGAGCGCGCGGAGCCCGGCCGGCCGGGCCGCGGCGGCGGCGGAAGGAAGGGGCGCTGCGTGAGCGCGCGCCCCCCCCGCGGCTCCCGGACCGGCGGGCAGGGCCCGGGGCTTCGCCGCTGCGGCGCCACCTGCTGGGCACCGGCGCGCTCGCGGCAGCCGCCTGTCCGCCCTTGCAGGGCACCGGGCTTGTGGGCGGAACCGCCCCCTTTTGCACTGTCAGAGGGCGACTTACCCGGCCCGTCTAGGAATTCTCAGTCCGTTCAATCCGTTCCTTCACATTTTACGTGCGTGGCTCAGGGCTGAGCCCTGGGGAGGTAGATCCATAAAACCAGATCTCAGTACATGTGCCTAAGACAGGAGAGGCAAACTGAGAAGAGACAGCAGGCGACAGATAGCCAGCATCTGCTGGATACCAGGGCAATGTGCTCTGTGCTGTGTGGCCGGGCTGCTACAAGGGCCGCGAAGTCAGGGGAGAAGGAGAGGGCACTTGGGCTGGGTGTCGAAGTTGCAGAAATTCCCAGGGGCAGCCGGCTTGGCCAGGAGAGTAAGCTGTCATCTCCTGGGTCAGGCCAACCTGGGAGGAGACTCAAAGATGGTGTATGTCCGAGAGAGATGGGGTGCAGAGGAAAGAAAGGCCAGGAAAGCAGGCATCTGAAGAACTGTCTGATAAAGTGGAAAGACCATGGGCTTTGGAGCCAAACAAGCTGTGTGGCCTTGGATAAGACTCTGAACCTCTCTGAGTTTCCAGTCTCACCATTTGTGAAATGGGGCTAGTGCTTACTTGGTAGGGACTATGGTAGAGAAAATGCCTATGAAAGCACCTAGCATAGTGCCAGGCACTAGGAACATCCTAAAGGGCCCTGGATTTTCTAAAAAGTAAAGAGGCTGCTGCTGGAAGGGACAGACACACTGGGAGGTAAGTATTGAAAGCAGCCGGAAAGTTTTGGCCTCTATGAACTGGAAACTGATAGGCCTTTTGGAACCCAGCTGTTTTTTTTGTTTTTGTTTTTTTAAAGATTTATTTATTTATTTATACATGAGAAATACACACAGAGAGAGATAGGCAGAGACACAGGCAGAAGCAGGCTCCATGCACGGGGAGCCCGACATGGGACTCGATCCCAGGTCTCCAGGATCGCACCCTGGGCCAAAGGCAGGCGCCAAACCGCTGCACCACCCAGGGATCCCCGGAACCCAGCTGTTTTTATTTCTTGGGCCAAGCTCCAGTGTGCTTGATCTGGCCCAGCCCATCAAGGAAGCCCCAGGTTCATCTATTTTAAAAAAAATTGGGGGTGGGGGGTGGGTAGGGGAATAACAGGATATGGGATGATAGCTATAGGGTATGGAGTTTTTTTTTTAAGATTTTATTTATTTATTCATGAGAGACACAGAGACACAGGCAGAAGGAGAAGCAGGCTCCACACAGGGAGCCCGATGTGGGACTCAATCCCAGGACTCCAGGATCACACCCTGGGCCAAAGGCAGGTGCTAAACCGCTGAGCCACCCAGGGATCTCCTGGAGTTTCTTTTTAAGGTGTTGAAGATGTTTAAAATTGACTTTGGGAAGCAAATGTAACATTGTGTGTCAACTATGCTTCAATGAAAAAATTGACTTTGGGGATGACTGCACATATCTATGAATATACTAAAAACCATTAAATGGGATACTTTGAGTAAATTGGATGATATGTGCAATTATATCTTAATAAAGCTTTTATTGTTTTAAAAGGAATACTTCTTGGGCAGCCCAGGTGGCTCAGCGGTTTAGCGCCACCTTCAGTCTAGTGCGTGATCCTGGAGACCCAGGATCCACCAGGGCTCCCTGCGTGGAGCCTGCTTCTCCCTCTGCCTGTGTCTCTGCCTCTCTCTCTGTGTCTCTCATGAGTAAATAAATAAAATCTTAAAAAAAAAAAAAAAAAGGAATACTTCTTGCTGGAGTAATCTGACAATGTGAAAAAGCAATGAGTATACCTTTAAAAAAATTGGGTGGGTATCTCAAAGGGATCCAGTGAGTGAGGATTAAATTAAGTAGATAATGAACGCCAAAGTGCTTAGCACCATCGTGACAAGGGATGGGAGGTCTGAAAGTGCTTCATCCCTTCTCCATCCCACAGCAGCTGCCAAGAGAGCACGCCAGCAAGAGACCAACCAAAGAAAACAGAGAAGCTCTTTATGTCAAGTCACAAAGACAGATGGGGATGTGGGGGAAGGGCAGGGAGGGCTTGTGAGGACCCCTCAATCCCTTATTCACAGGTTTAAATGTTGTTCCATCTGCTCTCGAAGTTTGAATTTCTGGATCTAGGGGAAAAAAGAACAGAGTGAGAGCCAGGCTCGGGGCCTCTGCCAGTAATGGTGACCAACTGGCTTGGTTTGCCTGGGATTGGGGAGTTTCTTAGGGTAAAGCCAGGAAGGTTTGGGGCAAACCAGGATGAGCTGTGTGGTCACCCTACTGCTGGCCTGGAGAGACACTTCTGCCCATCACTGAGGGAAGCATAGGTGGGGCCAATTGGCCTTCTGGGAACCTAGGACCCCAGCCCCCTGCCCCCCCCCACTCCCCTGCCCCTCTCTGGTCTCTGTTACACACCTTCCCTGAGACGGTGAGGGGGTAGTCTGTGACAAACACGATGTATCGAGGAATCTTGAAGTGGGAGATCTACAGACGAGAGGGAGATAAAGTGTGAGGCTGGGCGAGGTCATAGGTTTAGGGAGACGGGGTGCAGGTGAGGACAGGGACGGTGGGAGAGCGGGTTGGAGAATGAAGCAACTTCAGCTTGGGGTGGGTTGAGGTTCGTTCCCACCTTCCCTTTGCAGAAAGCCTTGATCTCTTCCTCCGTAGTCTTCTCCCCCTTCTTCAGGCGAATGCAGGCACAGATTTCCTCCCCCATCCGAGCGTCCTTCACTCCCACCACCTTCCAGCACCAGAAACAGATCTTAGATATGGCCATGCCCATCCCGATTTCCTGATCCTGGGGGCTCACCTGGCTCACCTGGGCTGGGTGACCCACCTGCACTTCCAGCACCTGCGGGTGTTTGTGAAAGAAGTCCTCAAGCTCTGCGGGGTAGATGTTTTCCCCGCCCCGGATGATCATATCCTTGGAGCGGCCCACGATCTTGCAGAAGCCCTGTTTGTCTATCGCGGCGATGTCTCTGCAAGGAAAGCCCAGGAATGGCCTCTCACCTCTGCTTCATCTAACTGGCTTGCTCCCTTATTCATCAAACATTTATTGATCACCTACTGTGTGTCTCGCACTAGAGTCTGGGGGATATAGCATGAACAAGACATTCTATATATATGCTTTTCGTGGCTGGCTTTTTTTTTTTTTTTTTTTTTAATCATTCAGGTCTCAGTTCAGGCATGTCCACCTCTAAGAGGCTTTCTCTGACTCCCCCCCCAGTCTAAGAGAAGCTCCCCTCTCCACCACTGCCACTTTCTTTGACCCTACTTTACTGTTTTCATGGCATTTAGACATGTGGAAAATAAGAGCAGGACCCTCCTCATCTTGGCTTCCCTCAGACGGCCGGCGTCCAGAACAGGGCTGGCAAATGGCAGGTGCATAAGAACTTGTTCAATTGACAGATGAGTGAGTCTTGGCTCAGATTTTACAGATGCCTGTGTAGGCCACAGCACTGTCCTGGGCACTCTCATCCATACTATGCTTGATCCTTTCAGGGGCCCTGTGCAGAGGGCATGAGCATCCCCATTTTACCCATTGGGGAGATTTTATTTATTTATTTGAAAGAAAGAGATATCAAAAGAGAACACAAGCAGGGGACGGGGAGAGGGAGAAGCAGGTTCCCCGCTAAGCCGGGAGCCCTTAGTGGGACTGGATCCCAGGACCCCGAGATCATGACCTGAGTCAAAGGCAGATGTTTAACCGACTGAGCCACCCAGGTGCCCCTTTGTTCTCCCTGTTTTAGTTTAATATTTCCAGATTGGCCTCAGACCTCCCCTCCTCAGACCGCGCCCCCCGGCCTCTCCTCAGCCCAAGCTGCCTTCTCACCCTGTCCGATACCACTTGTCTGGTCCAATTGCTTCCTTGGTCTTCTCGGGCTCACCCCAGTAGCCCAGCATGACGCAGTACCCTCGGATGAACAGCTCTCCGGGTGTGTTCAGCTCTACTAGGTTTCCTGTCTTCATGTTCACAATCTGGGCCTGGGACCGAGTAGCTTCAGTCTGGGGCCTCCTGCCCTCTCACCTCAGATGAGGGGGCCCTCAGGGATGGGGAGAGCTTTGCCTTTCTACCCTCTGGCTCTGCCCATCCCAATCCAGGGAAGGGAGAGACAAAGACTGGAGTGGATCCATCACCGGCTAGACACCTGAGCTGGGCTGGAAGAACAACCTAGGCAAGGAGGTGCTGGGGAAGCAGAGGGCGAAGCAGCTGCCGCAGAGGGGCAGGCCAGCTGACGAATTATAAACTGTGCAGAAGAGAAGGGAGTCTCCTCTTATTTCCCATTAAGCAGTAAATAAAGAAGCCAAAGAGGTGGTGTGATAGAGACATGTGAACAGGAGGAGGCAGAGAGGCAGAGTTTAAAAGCCCTGGTAGAGAAAGGAGCCACAGCCAACGTGCAAGAAAAACTTAGTCTGTGTGCCTCGGTGTCTGCATCTGTGAAATGGGGAGAACTTGGCTTGCCCCTGTCTACCTTGCAGCTGGGCATCCCAGCAAGTAGCAGTGAGACTGTCAGACACATGGGAAGGGGCTAATGTCACTGCACACTCACTCCCTGGCGCAGGACAGGAGAGGTCTGCACAGAGGATAGTGGTTAGCCTCTGGGGAAGGGCTGCTTGGACACACTGGCAGTGACCCCACAGGGCAGGGGGTGGTGGTGGTGCAGGCTGGCATGAAGCACCAGTGTTGGCACAGGAAAGACACCCCAGCTGGGAATTTCAGAGCGAGGTGCTCTGGGTCAGCCTTCAAGGTGTAAGGGGCCCTCGGAGGGACAGGCTGCTTGGGAAATTAAGTGTTTACGCCAAGCAAACAGAGGAGCTCTGCAGAAGGTGGGGAGTAGGGGGAGAAATATGGGAGAGAAAGAGCTGTGTAGGAAAAATCTCTGTGCTCTGGCTTCTCTTTGAGGCTGTCCTGGCTGCCCTGAAACAGACAGTGGGGCTTGGCAAAAACACACCTCAGACAGGAAGGGAGGGTGCGGAGTTCAGCTGGCACTGCTCACAGCCACTGCTCCAGCTCTTCCCTCTCCGGCCTCGGCCCACAGAAGAAGCCCCAGGCCAGGCCAGAGGAGGACCTTGCAGCTGGGGGGCGGTGCGGGGAAGGGGGGTGGCAGCTCCGCACACCTTGAGCGAGTGTATGGCTCTTTTAATTGAAGGTGATAACCGTCCTCAGGAAAGGCAGGATAAGATCCTCAGGAAAGTTGAGTGATAGGATGATAGGAGGTGGGGTCTAGAGGGCCAGGGCTGGGGCTCACCTCTGTGTGAGGCAGAATTCTGCCCACGGTTTCTGCCTTCTGCTCCACAGTGTCCTCCTCGAAGTTCATGAAGGTCACGGGACTGTTCTCCGTGGTTCCATAAGCCACCTGGAGGATTGGGGAAGGGTTGTTTGGAGGGAACCCTAGGATGCAGGGGGAAGGGGAATGAGAAGGAACCCGGGAGAAAGTAGAAGGCAGCTGAATGGTGGGAAAAGAGGCATGTGAGCAGAGGCCAGGGGTCAGGGGTCAGAGGCACTGCGTGCCCAGCAGACTAGCTCAACTGGCAGGGGCCCCAGGTCTAAATTAAAATTGAGAGCAAGGAAGCCATTCTTTTCTAGCCAGAGCTCTTTCCCTGCTTCCTGGAGCAGCCACATGCCTGAGCCTGTGGTTCCCTGCATTACCAATACCCCAGCCTTCTCTCCTTCATCCCCAGGCTGTCTGACCACCCCCTTCCTGATTTCAGACTACAACATCCCCTGCCCCTTCCTTCCAAACTGAAGGTCCCATAAACTTGATTAGAAAGCCAGCCCGCCTCGGCCCAACTGGGAACTGCACAGATAGAACCTGCCCATCCACCCACCCGAAACCTGGGGTCAGTGCCTGGCCTTGGGGTGGGTGATCCCCAAGCTTTTTCCTGTAAATTTACTTCCATCAGAATTAAAATATAGCCAAAGCAAGGATTTAAAAGCTAGTGGCACCCTCACCACCAACACTTCTAGTGGTTGGAACATTCTGAGCAACAGAAAACCAGAAGCCAGCCTTAGAGGAGCCTAAATACCACCAGGGAATGTTCTGAGCCAACTGTGACCCCCCTCTAGAGGCAATGGGTGAAAGGGGCTTAGGAGAGGGGCTAGCTACCCTGTATTCTAGGCTCCTGAGCAGCAAAGACAACAGACCTTTGTCCATCTTCCATTCTCCACCGCCCCCCACCACCCCCACCCCCAATTTCCTCTGTGTTAGCTGGCGCACTGCTCGGGTCTGGCCCCTCCCCCTCTCAAACACAGACAACAACCCGGACCTGGCAGCCCAGAGCTCAGACCCTGCCTGCCTCCCCTTCCCTTTCCACAGGAATCCGGACACCGTGGCTGGCAAGTGGACACACAGAGACCTGGTCGGCTGGGGCAGGGCTTGCCCACAGGACCCCAGCCTGCCTTGGCTCGTCCCTGGTAGCCAGAACCTGACCCCGCCCCGCCCCCCCCCACCCCCCCAGAGTCCTGGGGCCACTGCCCAGGTGTGGCCTCTGCCAAGTACACCTTGGCGCCACTCTGGCCACCACCCTGAGAGACCCCTCAGGGGCAGGTCCTGACCACTGGGGGTGCGGGTGAGGAGATGGAGATATTTTAGGGAGATTAAGGAGGGGGAAGGTGGGAAGGGGGAAACGGTGAGACTGCTGTTCAGTTGTCCCCACTCCATGCCTGTGGTCTTCAGGTGTGTCTGCGAATTCTGTGGGTCGTCCCACCCCCCTCCCCGTTCCCACATTTCTGGTTAGCTTTCAGCCGTGGAAAAACGGGACAGGCGTGCAGGGGACGGACGGAACTCAAGCCCTGCGCTGGGAGCGAGGGCCGAGACCAGCCGGGTGGCGGGGCAGGGGCGCCCACGGCCTTGGGGTTGGCGGGCTGTCCGGCCGGAAGGGGGAGCCCGCCGCCAGCGCGGCTCGCACGCTCCGCCGGCGCCGCACAAGAGTGCCATTAAAGCGCCGCCGGCCGGCCGACCGCGGCGAGACTCGCGTCCGGCTGTCCGGCCCCGCTTCCTGCCTCCCCGGGGCCAGGGCGCCGCGCCGAGCGGGGGGGGGGGGGGGGGGGAGGGGGCGCGCGGGGGCAGGGGGGCAGGGGGGCGCGAACCTGAGCAAACAAACAAGCTCGGGAACGCCTCCTCTCTCCGGTGTGAACTCGGGGCCCTGGACGCACCCGTGCCCCCGGTCCCCGAAGGATGCGGAGAGGAGGTTTTGGGGGGCTGGGGGCGGGCGGGGGGCAGGATGGGAGCGCAGGGAGAGAGGGGGCCTGGGCTCGGGGGTCGCGGCGCCAGCCCCGCACGGCCGCCAGCTGGGGGCAGGGCCCGCCCCTCCCCGTCGAGGGCGGGGGCGCATCTGCGGGCGGGAGGGAGTTAAGCCCGGTGGCCGGGATGCTCCACGTAGGAGCTGGCTCCGGCTGCCGGCTGCGGTCAGGGCCGCCGTATAAATAGGGCGGGAGACCCGAGTGCCCAGGACTCGACGCTGCCCGCGCCCCGCCGCCGCTGCCGCCCCCCACCCCGGCCCCGGCCTCAGGCGTCCCCGCCATGGCCCGTCCGATGCTCTTGCTCGTCCTCGGCCTCCTGGCCGGCCTGCTGCCGGCACTGGCCGCGTGCCCCCAGAACTGCCACTGCCACGGCGACCTGCAGCACGTCATCTGCGACAAGGTGGGGCTGCAGAAGATCCCCAAGGTGTCAGAGAAGACCAAGCTGCTCAACCTGCAGCGCAACAACTTCCCGGTGCTGGCTGCCAACTCGTTTCGCGCCATGCCCAACCTCGTGTCGCTGCATCTGCAGCACTGCCAGATCCGCGAGGTGGCTGCGGGCGCCTTCCGCGGCCTCAAGCAGCTCATCTACCTGTATCTGTCCCACAACGACATCCGTGTGCTGCGCGCCGGCGCCTTCGATGACCTGACCGAGCTCACCTACCTCTACCTGGACCACAACAAGGTGACTGAGCTGCCCCGGGGGCTGCTCTCCCCGCTCGTCAACCTCTTCATCCTGCAGCTCAACAACAACAAGATTCGGGAACTGCGCGCTGGTGCCTTCCAGGGCGCCAAGGACCTGCGCTGGCTCTACCTGTCAGAAAATGCGCTCACTTCACTGCAGCCCGGCGCTCTGGACGACGTAGAGAACCTGGCCAAGTTCTACCTGGACAGGAACCAGCTGTCCAGCTACCCCGCAGCTGCTCTAAGCAAGCTGCGGGTGGTGGAAGAGCTGAAGTTGTCCCACAACCCCCTGAAAAGCATTCCTGACAACGCCTTCCAGTCTTTCGGCAGATACCTGGAGACCCTCTGGCTGGACAACACCAACCTGGAGAAGGTGAGCTGCTGGCTGCAGAGCTCTGTCCTGGCTCCTTTTCTGCCTAGAGGACCGGGGATCCGGGGCCGAGGCTGGGCACCATCCCTTCACCTCTAAAATTGCTTCTGTCTCTCTGGCTATCTCTAAGGTAAAGAGCTCTGACAGCTCTGTCCCTCATCTTGCCTCATCCCCACCCTAAATCCCGCCCTGCAGCCCCGGTCCCTAGTCTCAGCCACTGCCGTCCTCGGATTCCTACTTATAGACGGAGCTGGGGCTGCCCTGGCCCCACCAATGGCCCCTAGGAGGCATGTCCACTGCTCCCAAACCCCCTGCTGTGGGCAGGAGCCACCTCTTCCTGTTGGACCTTCCATCCCTCCTCTGCTGTTTTTTTCCTGTCTCCAGTAAACTTACCACCCCATAAAGGAAGGTTTGTTTATTGAGAAGCTTTCCTGAGGAGCTGTGCAAATCAGGCCCACAAAGAGACCCTGTTCTTGGTGGGGGGTGTACATGTGTGCTGAGGTGGGGGACTGGGGAGTGAGGGGAAAGCAAACAGATGAGGAAGAAGACCTCCTCCATGTCCCCCGGAGGTCCTGGTGAATGTTCTCCCTCTCTCCTAGTTCACCCACGTACACACCCCACTGCATTCCCTGGTCCATTTCAACTGAGTGGGGCTCGGGAACCAGGGCATTCCCCGGGTTGCAGGGAAGACACCCATGGGCTCTATGAAGGGCCAAAGACGAGAGCCACATACCATCGTCAACATTTGGCACAAGACTCCAGGTATCTTCCCTGCAGGGAAGACTGGCTGTGCCTCACTGTCCCCCAGACCACTTACTGCCCTTTGCCCACCTTGGTCCACCAGACCCGTCACCTGGCCGCATCCCTGCTTAGTCCTTTCTGCCCTATAGGATACCCAGTGGGGCTGCCTTGGGTTGGGGCAGGATCCCTTCTCGGAACTGGAAAATCACTCTGGTACTGGGGCTTTGGCCAGGAGGTTTGGGCGGGGACCAGGGCAAGGTGTAGAAGATCATCATCAGAACAGTCTGGTTCCAGGGAACTTCACACCCCTCCTTGATCCATGGGCACAGAGTTGAGGGCAGAATCATGCCTGGATGGCAGCCAACCTTTGTCTGGGGGGATGGAGCCCACCCTTCTTCAGCTCTGGTCCCTCTAGAGATAAAGCCAGAGGCCCCTGTGGCCCACCAGTGCCAGAGTGGCCTTTTAGTAGGGAGCGGAGGAGGCAGCAGGGACTGATCTGGGGCCGGGGAGGCCAGGCAGCACTGTGATGACTGGGCCAAGATGTGGGCACCAATAGAATGTTTCCTCTGGAGCCATCCAGCCTGGCCAAAGGTTCCACTAAGGAGGCTCCACAAATAGCTGCTGGCAAGCAGTAAGGGAGGGAGCAGTGAGGACAGAGCTAGGGGAAGTCCTAGGACCCTGGGGCTTCGGGGAGCCTGGGCCCATTGCCCATCCCACCAAACACTGACCAGCTTCATGGTGTGCCAACTTGGGCCGCTGGAACCAAATTCTGGCTGCCTCCCTGGTCCCAGTGTTTGTGCAGGGAGTGCACTGCCAGGGGGAAGAGGAGCTGGGTGTGGTCCTGCCGCTACTGTTTACTTGCTAGTGTGACCCTGGGCAAGAGACTTGACTGCCCCTCACATCTGCATTTTGGAAATGACACCACCTATCTCAATATGTGGATGTACAGATCAGATCACCAGAGAGAACTCAGTCTCCTTGAGGAGCCGCTGCTTCTATCCAGAGAAGGACCCTGCCCTCCGGGGCCACAGAGCTGGGAGAGGCTGGGCATTCACTCCTGTCCCCCTCACTCTCCAGTTCTCAGACGGTGCCTTCCTGGGCGTGACCACACTGAAACATGTCCATCTGGAGAACAACCGCCTGAACCAGCTGCCTTCCAACTTCCCCTTTGACAGCCTAGAAACCCTTACCCTCACCAACAACCCCTGGAAGTGCACCTGCCAGCTCCGGGGTCTTCGGAGGTGAGAGCACCCCCACACTTCCTCCCAGAACCCGCTTTCATGTGATGGAGTGGAGATGCACTGGCCCTGCACTAACACAGCAGGGGCATAAGTCCTAGATCTGCTACCTAATAGGGGTGGGACTCTAGGGGGTTGTGACGTGAAGATGACGGTTCCAGGCTGTCCTAGAGCTAAGTCCGTCCTGACCCCCCTGGCTCGATTGCCCCTCCCCCAGCACTCCCACACCTCTTCCCCAAGCCCAGCAACTCTCTCTCTCTAGGTGGCTGGAAGCCAAGACTTCCCGCCCTGATGCCACTTGTGCCTCGCCCGCCAAGTTCAAAGGCCAGCATATCCGGGACACAGATGCCTTTCGCAGCTGCAAGTTCCCCACCAAGAGGTCCAAGAAAGCCGGCCGCCACTAAACAGGTGGGGGGCGGGTCCCCCACTCCCCTCTCTGGAGATTCTGGCAAGGGAGGAGGGTGTCTCAGGATACCGTGTCCCCACAGACGGGCGTACAGATCCTCCATCTGCACAGGGAGGGCCAGGGAGGGCCAGGGCTCCCCTTTAAAGTGGTAATGGACACTGCTGGGGACTCCCATACTTCTCTGCAAGCCTCGTCTGGGTCGTTGGAATCCTGACACCGAACCTTGCCTCTCCACAGGTCCTGACCCAGCTGGTCCTGGTGACCGGCCTCTGCCTTCCGCCGGAGAAACTACTGACCTTCCCACCTCTGACCCCCACCTTCTCCTCACAGCCTCTGCTGGCGCACAGAGCTGTCCACTTCTAGACATGTCCTGGCAGGGGGACACAGGCACTCTGGCACAGACCCAGCTCCACCTGATGGTGAGAGCTCCATCACCCCTGGCCCCACCGCCACGGCTCCTCTCAGAGAAGCTATTGCCAAGACCTCAAGTCCTTCAGAACCAGAACAGGGTGGCCATCAGGATGGCCACCCTTCCATAATCCTCCTTTCCTCTGCTCCCCAGACCTTGCCATTTGGAAACAAACATCAGATCCTTGCCCCACCCCTTGCTTCCAGAAAGGGTCTTGAGCCCATACCCCAAGTCTGACACCCTCCTCCCCTCCCGCCGCCTGCCAGGACACTCTAGCAGGACACTGGTGCTTTGCCGCATACCCTACTGTGCTGCACTTCTTTCCCAATTTTTCATAAATATAAATGTATGTATGTATGTGTAATATTTACTCTCTTGTCACCTATTTCTATGGCTCGCCAAGCTGCTAATGGGGGGAGGGGCAGACTGCATTTTCTCACATCTGCTTTCTGGAACGAGGGCCAGCCGAGACGGTCTTCTGTGGAGATCTCCAGCCTGAGCTCATCGCACACCCACCAGTCTGTTCTCACCCCGGCCTGGCCTGCCCCCTGCCCACGGCCCCAGCCCGGCTTCCTTCCACTCACCACCAGATCCTTCATGTTTAGCTTGTCAATGATGGTTCGGATCAGCTCTGGGGGTGCAGGGGACCCAGCAATCACACCTGAATCAGAGAGAGGACTGACACAGCTCCCAGCTTCCCAGGCCCAGCGGATCCCCATTCACCTATAGCTCCTTCTAGGGAAGAACATTTTCCTCTCACCCCTGACCCTGGCCTTGTTGCTATAGCTGGCAGCTAGCCTTGGGCTAGTGCCCAGGGACACTGAGGATCTGCCTCCCTCCCACCCACTTCTCTATGGATCTTACTGCCCCCTAAATAAAAGATTGGGCACATGTTCAGCTCACCAGGCCACTCCTGGCCTGGCCACCCTTGGCCCTATCCCACCTCCACGAATGGTCGAGATGTCATAACTGGAGAAGTCTGGCTGGTTCAGAATGTCCACGAACATTGTGGGGGTGCCATACAGGAAGGAGCCTCTGTGTAAGGTGGGGGAGGAATCTCAAAATCAGGCTCGGAAGGGGAAGGGAACTCCCTGTTCTCACCTGTCCCACCCTGAACCTGCAGTAAGGGCCAAGACCCCTCATGTGGGAAACAAGAAGGATGAGCTTTTTGGAGGCAGGGACTGGTCTTCCCCTGGGCGTCCCCCACTACCCCTGGTCTCCATTTCTCTGGGCTAAAGGTGGGGGAGGCTCTGAAAAGTATCAGGGGCTCATCAGCCCCCAGGGGGCTGCCCACTGATGCTCACCTCTCTTTGCTGATGGCCTCCAGTGCTTTCTTGCCATTAAAGGTCGGAGAAGAGAGGATTAAGGTGGTACCATACATCACGCTCACCATTGTGCCCCCTACAGAACCCAGGCAGTGGTACAAGGGGCTGGGCAGGATCATCCGTTTCTCCTCTGGCGGCTGGAGATGGAGGCAGGAAGCTGGTTCTGTCCCGGAGCCAGAAGCCCCAGGAGCCAGTGCCCCTAGCCTGCACGGTTTCCCCATCCCCAGGAGGGCCTGGGCTAGCCACCCTCACCTTCAGGTGCATCTTCAGACGATCCCCTATCAGGTTGGAGTTGTTGACAATGTTGTAGTGGGAGAGGGTGGCCCCCTTAGGATTGCCTGTCGTCCCCTGAGAAGACAAGCAGGTGATGCTTGGCCTCCTGTTCCCCATCTCCTTCCCACTCTGGGACACTGTATGGGAGAGCCCTGGAACTGGGCAGCAGGAGACTAAGACTACTGCCTCAGGTCCCTTCATTCCGAGTCTGTGCTCACAAACATTTACCATGTGCCAGGTATTAGGATCCAGAAAGGTGGCAGAAAAGGTCTCTGTCCTTATGCCCCTCATAAATATGGCTCAGAGAACACTGTGGCCCACCAGCAGATTCCCACTCTGGGCCTCAGTTTCCTCATCCGCTAAATAAGGAGGTGGATCTATCAGCTCTGGTCTTTGGTGGCCCAGCGCATCTGCCCCTGTGCTGAGGATTACAGGACCCAGGGAAGAGGGTGGTGTGTGTGGGACAAGGACACCAGTGGCCAATGTTTTCCAGGGCAGAGAGGATAGCTAAGGCTGGCCCCAGGAGAAGAGTCTCTGCACTCCAGACTTCCTCGGTCATCTCCTTGTTCTTGTGGAAGGGTCACAGGGGTGAGGAGGGGCTAGCATGCTAGCCTGCGTGTGGAGCCTGGAGACCTCTGCCCTACCGAGGTAAACTGGATGTTGATGGGATCATGGCAGGACAGGAACTGCTGGGTGTACCGGAGCTGGGCCAGATGCTGCTCTTTGCTTCCAGTTTCTACCACCTCATCCAGGAGCAGGGTCCCCGGCAAAGGGTCGTCCACCGAGATGACTGTGGTCAGTTCTGGGAGCCTGGGTTTAGGGAAGGTCGTGAGAGTCAGGGCCCAGGCTGATAGGAGCCTCATCCCTGGGCTTGGAGGCAGGGGGATACCAGGGGGCCACACAAGGCACCCTTTCCTATATGGGACACCCTCACCTCTGACTCTTCAAGGACCCTGGCTGGGCCTTCTCCAACTCTGGACAGATCTGCTTCAAGATGTTATAGTATTGCTGAGTCTTGAATTGCTTGGGGAAAGCGAGAGCTTTGCAACCTACCTGTGGAGGTGGAGCCCCCCCCCCCAACAACCAAAACAGTTAGCAGGAAGCCCAGGCAGCAGCTCCAGGGTAGTCATTACTAACAGTTGCTCTCTCACACATACACACCACCTCACACATGCACTACCACCCTCAAAGACACGTGTACCACCTCAACACACACACCAGCCTTGTGTCTGACCAATCACCCTCCCCTCCCACCCATACAGACCCAAGGAAGGACAGACACTGGGTGTCACCCACTTGTGCATGCCCTCCCCAACCTCCCTCCCATCAACTGTCTGGCTGTGCTGGCCAGGGCCCTTCCCTAGGAGGGGGTCCTACCTTCTTGAGAGCATACTCTAGCTCCATAGCCTGATAGGCTGGGTTCACAGACACCTAGTGGAGACAGTGAGGGTGTGTTGGTCAGTGTCTCGGCTAGACCCCTTCCCTCTCGCTGCCTCTCCATTCTTAGGAGGCACAGAAACGCCATGTCATCAGAGGCAGTGTCCTATACTTCTGGGCCTCCTTGGTAGGCTTCACGAGAAAGCACCATCCTGTGTGAAACCAGCTGGGTACTGATGGTTTGGAGGCCAAGGAGCTGGGGACTCCCCGCTGAATTGTGGACTCCCTACCTACCCAGCTGTGTCGGGCAAGCCCCTGCTCACCAGAATGATGCCCGCCCGAGCGGTGGCCAGCTGTAGGAGCACCCATGCATAGGAGTTGGGTCCCCACATGCCCAGCCGGTCGCCCTTGCAGAGACCGATACTCAGGAGCCCAGAAGCAGCCTTGTCCACCTGGTGTAAACAGACAGAGCACAGGGGTGAGATGCGGGTAAGCAGGAAGGGGCCTGTGACTCCCACCTCAGCTCTTCGCCCAGGGGTTCATATCAGAACACCCTGGGAACATGGAACAGGTCAATTCCCAGGCCTCAGTGGGCCGGGGGCTAAGTATCCCAGGTGGGATCCATGCAGGTGACATCAGGCCCCTTCTGTCTCTGCCCTGTCCCATTCTCCTGCCATCCCTTGGGGTCCTCAGGCAGTCCCATCCCCCTGTCCCACAGCAGGTACGGCTCCTGCAGCTCCCCCAAGCCTGCACAGGCTGGGGGGTAGCACTTGCCCACTTTGAAGGTTTAAGAGCAGGGCTCACCTCCTCTTGGAGCTGGGCAAAGGTCACCCTGATGTTTTCCTGGGGGATGACCAAGGCCTCTATGTCAGGCATCCTCTGCGCTGTGGCTTCCAGGCACTGTCCTACAGTCTTGTGGATAAGGCTATGTCTGGTGGGGCCCTGGATGTAGCTGAGGCCTCCAGTAGGCAGGAGGACAGTGTGATCCGCTTCTCCAGAACTGTGGGGAGACAGGCAATGGACTCCATTAGGCCAGGCCAGGCCTCTCTGGCACCAAGTGTTGGCACACCTGGCTGGGAGGCAGGTTGCTCACAACATGGGATGGACTACCTCAGAAACTGCCTGACCCTGCCCCATCTGCAGGAATCAGGACCCAACAGAAAGGTTCAGCTCTTATGTCACTCTAAAACTGTACTAAAACAAACAAACAAACAAACAAACAAAAATCTATTATTTTAAAAACAAAAACAAATAGGCCTCCAGAAGTATCACATGGTGGGCTTAGGCCTGCATGCACTCTCTTGTTCCTCTGGGTGACAGGGGCTGGGCTCCCGCTGAGGCCTCACGGGGGCGGTGGCAGGGCACAAGGTTCAGTGCAACAGGTCTGAGACCCTGTTCTCATCAGACAGGGTGTAGTGTGGGGCCTGAAAGCCAATTCTGACCATTCACTGCTGCAGCTACTATGCTAGAAAGACCATGTGTATCTTCTGTTGACTGACTGCTTAGGTCTTGTGGGGGAAAAATTTCTGGGAAGAACAAGGTATGCAGGGCAGAGGGGAGCAAAACTGGGTGGCCCCATAAATGGGAAAGGAGCCTGCTGCCATCTTGCAGGAGGGCTGGTCACAAGGCAGGCGGATGGGGAGGCCGCCAGGACTGGTGGCTGCTTTGGACCAGGGAGAGGATGTGGAGTCACACATGAAATCACCCGCTACAGCTCTGTAGGGAGCAGGTGAGCACCAGGCTGGGATCAGGGACAGGGTCTGAAGAGGAGGTGTCTGAGATCTCATCCTAGGTATGCTGCTGGCTGGGTGGGCAACTGCTGCAGACACCTCTGGTGTCCCAGGTCACCTCCATGGAGCACCTCTGGTTTCCGCTACTGGGACAGTTCCCTGGAGATTCTATCTGCATGGGGGCTTCAATTCTCCCCTTCTGCAGCTGGACAGATCTGGGAGGCATCTGGACCTTCTCAGAGGTCCTGGGGGTTGCCTTGGCTGTGACTTCAATATCACACGCTATACCAGCTTCTCTTCCAGGCTCTTTCTCCTCGCTCCTGCTTCCTAGCATTACAAACCACCTGTAGTCCTCATTCTCGGGGGAATCCAAGTAAAGACATAGGATTTCGCCTTTCTAGACCTCAGCTTTCCCACCCATATATGAATAGTTTTAGGACTGGATCACTGGTTATTCTCAAGTGAAAGGGATATTACGTAACTGGCCTGGTTAACCTTTTCTTCTTTTCTTTTTTTAAAAAAATAGGCTCCACGATCAGCGTGGAGCCCAGGGCAGAATCAGGAGGGAGCAAAGGGCAAATCTCAGCCACTTTCATGGTTTTGTGGTCAACAGAGCCTGACAACACACTTCTTCTTACTCTCACAGTGACCAGGAGTCCTATTTAGTTTGAAACCCATGCTTCTACTCATTCGCCATGGATTTCAGACCAGATAGTCACCTCCTGGAAATTCTAGTTGGAAAATCAACAGGTTGATTTATGTGCAGCAAACAGATACCAAAACAAAACAAAACAAAAGACAAACGAAATCCATTTCAGTTGTCACATGTGTTACATTTACATCCCTTATCTTCACGGCAGCTCTGATAGGTGCTGCGACAGAGGTCCCCAGGAGGCCCTTGTCCTTAATAAACCACCCTCACTCGGGGTGTTTAGCTGACCATGAACACATGGAATCCAGACCACATTCCCAAGCTTCCCTTGCAGGTGGTCTGGCCAGGGAGAGGTACTATGTGCACTTCCCTTAAAGGAAGGGGCATCATCTCTTTGTCCTTTCCACTGGGTGGAATGTCATCTGATATAGGAAGAGACTGTAGCTCTCATCTTGGGCTGGAGCTTGACAGTGGGGCATACCATACCATGCTGCCACCACTTGAAGCCTTGGTGAGAATGGGTTTCTGTGACATACACTAAGTTAATCCTAAAAAGTCCAGGTAGGAAGCATGAACTTCCATGCTCTGGGTAAAGAAACAAGAATACAAAGAGGCCAAGTGGCCCACTCGGCTGGTAGTAGTTGGACCTGAAGTGAAGGCCTCAACACAACTGCCCCAAAGGAGAGCTATGACCATCCCCCATCCCCCAACCCCCACAAATCAGGGAGAAGTGGGTAGCCAATTCTGTTCTTTAGGCTTTGGATGTATCCTCCAGACTATCTAATCTCCATTTTATTTCTTCCACAACTGTTTGCTGGTTGACCTTAATCAGGATTGGGGCAGGGCTGGACTGAGGTAGAAAGAGGCGGCTCCTCCAAAGGACTTTAAGGGACCTAGAAATGTGGATGAATGCACTTTGTCCATAAACGAAAGAACCACCCATTGGTTCCAAACCACAAGGGCAAACAATTGATTCTACTTTCCTCCTTCCTTGAACACACCCCAAAGGCCTTGGGCAGAAAGAGGCAGCCATTTCTTTTTCTGTAACTAAACCAAGTGGCATACATTTCACCTAATCCTGAAAAAGACAACAGAGATTTGCTTTGAGGAAAAGTTCTGGCTTTGTTATTATTATTTTTTTATTTTTATTTTTATTTTTAAATTTTAATTATTTATTCATGAGAGACACAGAGAGAGGCAGAGACACAGGCAGAGAGAGAAGCAGGCTCCTTGTGGGGAGCCCGCCGTGGGACTCCATCCCCGGACTGGGATCACACCCTGAGCCAAAGGCATATGCTCAACCACTGAGCCACTCAGGCGCCCCTTATTATTATTTTTTAATTTGAGTGGGAAGCTTAAGGAGCAGGAGGAGGAGAACCAGCAGTCCCTATGGCTCCTAACTCAAAGAAGTAAAGTCCAAAAGTACCCCCCTCATATGCAGTTACCTGTGGCTAAGCAGAGGATCCTCCTTCTGACATATAGTCAGAAGGTCATGGGGTGCCTGGGTGGCTCAGTCAGTTGAATGTCTGCCTTCAGCTCAGGTCATGATCTCAGGGTCTTGGGATCCAGCCCCACATCAGTGGGAAGCCCATTTCTCCCTCTCCCACTCCCCCTGTCCCTGCTTATGCTCTCTCTCTCTCTCCCTCTGTCAAATAAATAAATAAAATATTTTTTTAAAAAGTCACTAGTAGCCTAACACAGTGTCACATGCTTATGTCATTTACCTCACTTCCTCTCATCATGAAGGCATTTTATTTTCTCATGTCATTACAAGAAGGGTGAGTATAGGAGCATACAATATTTTAAGAGAGAGAGACCACATTCATGTAATTTTTATTATAGTATATTATTATAGTTGTCCTATTTTATTACTGTTGTCATTAATCTTTTATGTGCCTACTTTATAAATTAAACTTTATCATAGCTATGGATAGGAAAAAGCTTTGCATATATAGGCTTCGGTACTGGTTGTAGTCTTAGGCCTCCACTGGCGGTCTTGGAACGTATCCCCTGTGAATAAGGAGAGACTATTGTAAACATTTAGTGATGCCTTCAGCTACATGGGTTGGGCATTCTAAAGTGCTTAAGTCAGCCAGGTGGGAGCCATGATGAAATGGAGACAAAGCCCCACCTCAAGGTGCTCTCAGAGAGTTGGCATTTGAGAATTCAGGCCCACATCTGTTGTAGGAAACAAGATTTTTTTTTTTTAAGATTTTATTTATTTGAGAGAGAGAGAGAGCACATGTACGAGGGAGGAGGAGCAGTGGGAGAGGGAAAAGTAGACTCCCTGCTGAGCAGGGAGCCAGACAACACAGGGTTCCATCCCTGAGATTATGACTTGAGCTGAAGGCAGACACTTAACTGGCTGAGCCACCCAGTCATCCTCGCCCCTCCCTTTTTTTTTTAAAGGAATTCTCTTGACCTTAAAAAAAAAAAAAAAAAAAAAAAGAATTCTCTTGACCTTTTATTGTTGGCAACTAATGTGTTCATGGTTTTATCTCCAGTGCTTCACGGAGCCTGGAACATAAGAGGTGCTCAGTGGAATAACCAGATGAGTGAATTATAAATATTGCACATAACAATCCAATTAAAAAATGAGTGAAGCACTTGAATAGACTTTTTTCGAAAGAAGATATGTGGTCAACAAGCACATGAAATGCAAATGAAAGCCACAGTGAGCTACTACATTATACATACTCACTCGGAAGGCTCAAATAAAAAAACCCAAAATAACAAGTGCTGGTGAGCGTGTGGAGAAACTGGAACCCTTGTGCATTGCTGGTGGGAATGTAAAATGGTGCAGCCAATCTAGAAACCAGTTTGGTGCTTCCCCAAAAAGTTAAACATAGAGGTTACCAATGACCCAGCAATTCTGCTCCTAGGTAGCTACCCCAAAGAATTGAAAACAGGTGCTCCAATGCAGACTTGTACATAAATGTTCATAGCAGTACTATTTACAATAGCCAAAGATGAAAACAACCTATAAGTTCCAGCAATTAATGAATGGGTAAACAAAATGTGGAATATCCATACAATGGAATATTATTTGGCCATAAAAAGGAAATGAAGTATTGACATCCACTATAACATGGATGAACCTTGAAAATAATGGGCAGCCCGGTGGTTCAGTGGTTTAGTGCCGCCTTCAGCCCAGGGCCTGATCCTAGAGACCTGGGATCGAGTCCCACGTCAGGCTCCCTGCATGGAGCCTGCTTCTCCCTCTACCTGTGTCTCTGCCTCTCTGTCTTTCTCTGTATCTCTCATGAATAAATAAATAAAATCTTTAAAAAAAGAAAATATTATAAGCTAAAGAAACTAGACACAGAAAGACACATATGGTATAATTCCATGCATATAAAATATTGAGAATAAGCAAATCTATAGATTTAGAAAGTAGATTACATGGTTGCTTAGGGCTGCGGGGAGGGAAAGATACAGAGGTGATAACTAAGGGGGGTGGGGTTTCTCTTTGAGGTGAGGAAAATGTTCTAAAATTGACCATGGTGATGGTTGCACATATCCATGACTGTACTAAAAACTATTTAATTGTACAGTTAAAAAATGAATAATTTCACTCCTAAGTTTATATCCAACAGAATTCATGCATGTGCTCACCAAAAGACAGGTATGAGGATTTTTGTGTTGTCTTCAATATGGAAACTACTCAACCCCTCAACAGTAGAATGGATAAATACATGGTGATACGTTATTTTCAATGTTATATAGTAATGACAGCAAATAAATCATGATTATACCCAACAATATGAGTGAAACTCATAAAAAAATTAAAGAAGCCAAAAAGGAAAAGGTATATACTGTCTGGTTTCATTTCTATGTACAAAACAGGCAAAACTAATCTATGCTGTTGGAAATCAGGAGAGTAGCCAAATGGGTGCTAGTTATATGGGTGTGGACAGTTCATCAAAAATTCAACAAAGCACTTAAACTATGTGTCCTTTTCTGAACCTATGGTATGCTTCAATGCAAAATTTAAAAGAAAACTCTCCTAGGGATTAAACTAGTGTTGCTCTACTCATAATTCATAAACTAAATTTAGTGACAGATTGTGGCATCTATTTACCATTTTGTCACAAAAATAAAAGCAGCATGTGCCATTTCTGTGCAAAATCCATCCATACGTTAATAACTAATGCTGGGTAAGTCAACCAGACAACATCTGTTTGAGATCCCTGTCCCGGAAATTATTCAAAGAAAGAATCTCCTTTTTGAATGTAGCAGGGTTTTTCTTCCTGAGAACTCCAGCAGATGATAAAGCAGTGTATGTGTCCTCTGTACAATTCATGGTCCCACTGTGACTATTGGCCCAACCAATCTGTTTCATACATGGATGCATGTTCCCCAGGTTCAGGAGCACAGAGCAGCTCATGACACATTGCATGACACACATGGCTTCCTGGGTGCAAGGCTGTGATCCAGTAGGCAGCCCCCAACTGGAATACTAATGCTCTAGCAGGAAACCAGAGCCACCGGATAACCATCTGCCTTACAATGTCATTTTCAGGAATGTCTTTAATGATGAGTTAGGAGTGGGGGTGATTCTGATTTATGAAAAAGATGAGCACTATAAGTGGCAAAGGGCAGTAACGGTATATCTCCTGCAGGGTATGCTACCTGAAGGTAGAAGGAGAACATCAAGTACCTCGCCTTGCAAGGCTGTCTTGCTGGTTTTCTCAAGGAAATTGTCTTGAGTTGTTCTGTCCCTGTTTTATAGGAGGAGGGAGAGGTTAAGCAAATTATCCAAGATGCTGCAATACAAGTTGATTAAAATGCCTCATCATTCAATCACAAAGAGCATTTCCACAGAAATAAAACAAGTGGCATTGATGCATGAAACACAAATCTGCCACAAACTCAAGGACAAAGGACGATCTAGGAAAAGATGTTCGCGTCACAAATCAGAGCAAAACAACCATGAGGCATTTGTTTTCCAAGAGATCAGCAGAGCTGGAAAACACTGATATTATAATGTCTGCAAGTGGTGGCAAAAAACTATGGAGGGTGCGTGTGTGTGTGTGTGTGTGTGTGTGTCTAGTGTGTGGTGTATGGTGTATGTGTGTACCTGGAATGTGTCTGGATGTATGTGTCTGGTGTTTGGGATGTGTATGTGACTGATATGTGGTGTGTGTGGTGTATGGTGTGTGTATGTGGCATGTGGTGTGTGGCGCGTTGTGTGGTGTGAGTGGTGTGGTATGTATGGTGCGATGTGGCATGTATGTGTGTGTGGTGTGTGTGTGGTGCATATGTGCTGGTGTGTGTGTCTGGTGTGTGGTATGTGTGATATATGCATGTGGTATATGTGTATGGGGTGGGGGTGGGGGTATAAGTGGTATGGTATGTGTGGTGTGGTTGGCATGTGCATGTTGGTGTTTGTGTATGTGGTGTATGTGTGGTGTAGTGTATGTGTATGTGTTGCATTGTGCGGTGTGTGTGTGTGGTATGTTGCATGTGTGTGTAGTGTGTGGGTGTGGCATGGTGTGTGTGGTGTGTGTGTGGCATGTGTGTGTATTTACAGAAAGAGAAAGGGTGGATATGGAAGAAGGACCTAGTAAAAGAAGGACCTCTGAAAAGTAAGCAGCTGGTATTCCAAATTCAATCATTTTGGTCATTCATCTGGATTATTATACCACCGGGCCCAAGAGCTGTTATTTCAAAAATCACATATATATATATATATATATATATATATATATATATATATATTCAGTCTGTCTGATTCTGTAATAAACAAAGTCATTACAGGACAAAATATAACAAATCAGTTATCTGCCCAAACGAAAGATTGCTGTCTTTCTAGAGGAGTCTAAGTCTAATTTCAAAATTCCATGACAGGTATTGTTTTCAAAGAATACTCCAAGGCAATTCTGGAAAGCAGTTCATCCCTGCTACAGGAGCCAATTTGTGGAATCCTCAGCTCTGTGCAGCCAGTATGGGAGCTTATCCCAGGATAAAGACCAGGGGTTACTCAGCAGAGAGCCCATGGATTATAACGCTACCCTCAATATGGCCTAAATAAAGCTCCCTAACTAGAGAAGATTAATAACACGATTATTAATCTCAACATGAAAGCAAGAATGATTGATAATACAGAATGTTGGCAAGGATGTGAAGAAATGGGCCCGAGTATAAATTGGCACAAGGTTTTTTTTTTTTTAATTTTTATTTATTTATGATAGTCACACAGAGAGAGAGAGAGAGAGAGAGAGGCAGAGACACAGGCAGAGGGAGAAGCGGGCTCCATGTACCGGGAGCCCGACATGGGACTCGATCCCGGGTCTCCAGGATCGCGCCCCGGGCCAAAGGCAGGCGCCAAACCGCTGAGCCACCCAGGGATCCCTGGCACAAAGTTTTTAAAGGGTAGTAAGGATAAAACCCATAATACTGCTTATATTACAGGATCCCTCGCCGCTCCCTAGAGCTGGGACTTCCTGGGAGTTAAAGAGGGAAGCTGATTGCAAATCAAGAGGCATTTCTGTGTCAGCATTTCTGGCAAACTGCCTAAAGAAATCTCATAAGAAAAAGATCTAAAAAAAAAAAGAAAGAAAGAAAGAAAAAGATCTGAATCTTCAAGGACCCAGCAATTCGTACATGCAAATTCTTTTTGCACATTAATATCTAATTTGCATTAAATTTGGCTTTTGTGGGTTTTTTAAAATAAAGATGGCACCCCAAATTATACAAGCTTCAGAACCCCCAAGTCTGGATCCCTTCTGACTTAGTAATATCTATTAACATTTGAATGTGCATATCCTTTGGCCAGCCATTCCATCCTCAAAAACAAGCAACAAAAAAACGAACAAATGTCTAAAGGTATGAATAAAGACATTAATTGCTGCTTAGCAAAGAATTGAGAAAAATACTTTATTTCTAGAAGCAAGGGATTAGATAAAGTACAGGGCATCTGCACAAAGGAACCCTATGCCATTAAACATTTTTAAAAATGAAGATACTCTCTATATTTACCTCTATGGAAAATGTCTGATACATTTTAGGTAAAAAGCACATTTCAGGACAATGTGAACTGACATTTACTGATGTATCCTCATGCAGGTTCTCTTCTACACTCTCCACACGTATGATCTCTTGTGATCTTCAGAGGCACTCCCTGACCAAAGTACATACTCACTTTCACATGGGAATGAAACTCAAAGAAATACCAATAAATGGCCAAGCTGGTATTCAAATCCAGGACTTCCAAGGCCTCCATACAATACAAAGTGAATCTCTGTAGAGCCCTATGGCTCAAAGATGGCTTCCACATGTGTGTTAGATGACTATCAGTCTTGGAGCACCTTTACAAGGATTATTCTTTTTTTATGAATGAGGAAGCAAGAGGTTTATTTTCTCATGGTTCCAAATCTGGTGGGTGGAAAACCCTGGACCCCTATCTGTGTGTATTTTTAAACAGCCTTCCCTGAGGGACCTATGGAGTCAGAAGCAGCAAACCTGTGGCCCTCTGAGTGCCACAGGTACATGGAGAAGTATCCCCACTTGGCCCCCACCTCCCAGACCTCCAGCACACACTGATCCTTTTCTGTGATTTATTTGTGGCAACTGATTCACCTTCACTGCTTCTGATCTTACCAACCTGTTCTCATGTTCCAGCTCCCTCTTCCTGGCGCCAACCACAGTGGCTTTGCCCCATAACTGTAGAGGCAGTTTCTTGATGATACCAAGCTGGAAAGCCTTCTGCCCCAGTGTTGGCCCTGCTGCCTGGTTTGGGGAATTCCCATGGCATTCTAGACATTCCAGGGCTGGTGACTACAGTCAGGGCTACAGGCTACCATGGGCACCCAGGATCACACAGTCCTGACAGGGTCAGAGCTGGGTCCTAGAGGAGTCTGTGGAGGCAGGTACAATTGGGGCATGTGAGTAAACAGGTCTGCAGAGTCCACTTGGGGAAGAAACCCTTTTGCCTCCTATTACTCATTACCTTCTGGGAGGAGGTGAACAAGAGGCTTGAAGCTGGATCCTGTCCTTGCTGGAGGCAGGAATTAGCCAGGTTACCCTGGGCAAAACTCTTAATCCTTTCAGAAGCCACCAACCAGGGAGTATAACAAGATATGAGGGCTCCAGGGAACTGCAGGGACACCCCCCAAGCTGAGGCAGACCCCTGCTCTCCTGGGCAAGGTGCCATGGCAGCAAGAAATGCCAGCAAGAAAGCTTTAGAAATGAAATTGAAAGCAATAGCCTGTTTTTGTTCCAAGTCATGGACTGGCCTCTGCCCTTCCCCCCTACCACCCCCCCCACACACAGGCATTTGATGCCAGGCTGGTCCCCGGGCCCTAAGAAAGACATAAATCATCAACAAAGCTGAATGACAAGCAGCTGCCTGGGTTTACAACTTTCATTTTGTATGTTAGAGACCAAGGATTCATATTTAGCTCAGATTTAAAGCAAACAAACTCACAAATCCATAAGGACAAGTGATCTAACATAATAAATGGGCCAAGAAGTATGAACAGAAAATTCACAGAAGACATTGCAAAAGAGCCCAGTCTCACTGTTAATCAGGGAAATGTTCATTCAGCCCACAGTGAGGTATGCTTTGGCCTCTATCAGAGGAGCAAATGTTTTAATGTTCACTCTGCAACACTGAGCATTTGCGAGGATGTGGGGACACAGGACTTTCGGTGACTACTGGTGGTCACCGTGCCACATTCTCTCCAGGATAATTTCAAAAAAACCTGGAAATGGCAACCCTTTAACACAGCAATTGCATTGCTAGAGACATAGTTATATGGTGGAAAAAGAATATAGATCTATAGTGTCAGTGTAAATAGATCTTTAAAATGTACTATTGAGGGACACCTGGGTGGCTCAGCGATTGAGCATCTGCCTTCAGCTTAAAAGCAAAAAACCCACTTAGACACGACATGCATTCAATTTATGACATTGGCTCTCAGTGACAGTCGGACTGTAGGATGGCTATAAAAGGGACTTGAACTTGATCCCTATTGTTTTATTTCTCTTACTTATAATTTTCTGTAACAAGTATGGCTATATGTTAATTTGGAGTGGTAGATACTTGGGGTTCATTATTTTATCCTGTGGTTGTGGTTAATTTTTTTTCCATATGAAATATTTAAGAAGGAAAATATAAGGGATGCCTGGGTGGCTTAGCGGTTGAGCATCTGCCTTCAGCTCAGGGTATGATCCCAGAGTCCCAGGATCGAGTGCCACATTGGGTTCCCCACAGGGAGCCTGCTTCTCCCTCTGCCTGTGTCTCTGCCTCTCTCTCTCTCTCTCTTTCTCTCTCTCTTTCTCTGTGTCTTTCATGAATAAATAAATAAAATCTTTAAAAAAAGAAGGAAAATACAAGAGGGTTGATGAACTCCTTCTTGGTGCCCTTCTTGGGAGTTCATATGATGAAACATTTGAATGCAAACATTCAAATGATGCACCATAGAGAGAGGGAGACTCCATGGTTCTATCACGTGAAAGGCTGGGTCACGACCAACATTTATGCAATGAGAAAGAGCCCTGGTCTCTCTCTGAAGTTCACGTGCTCTACTCACAAGCAAGCCTCCTTCCACAGTGAACACATTCCCTCTTGTAGGAGACACAGTTGTAGTGAAATGTGCCAGTGCACATTTATGCCAGTGACAACATACAGCTATTGTTCAAGAAAATAGCTTGTATGAGCTGATTCAGAACATTTGCTCCTTGACGGGATCACAAAGTTACCTATGAGGTTAGCTTACGACCTTAGCTTTCTAGAGACAAAACCCTCAATGTTTCTGTTCACTTGGAGGATGAGAGAGAATTACAAGGTGTCAGGCAGTTAGGAGGAGTTTGTAATGGTTCTAGCACAAGAGAGACTTCCTGTGAGTCTGAAGGCTTCATACTTCAATCACAGCACTCTTGAATTAGGAGATCAGGCTCAAAGCCCAGCCTCCTTAGGAATCACAGAATGTCTGCAGAAATGTAGAGTGCTTCTTGTCCGAGTGGCCTATTTTACAAACAAGCCAAGGGGCAGAGACATTGAGTGACTTGCCTGAAGCCTTACTGAAAGGGAAGTGGTAGGGCTGGGATTCACTCTCTTGTCATCTGATTCCCACAGTGAGAAACACAAACACACCAGCAAGGTTTCACAAGACAGGATTTGTAAGCTAGAAACACAGCTTGCTTATGTCTGAAGCAAGAAATCTTATTGGGCAGAATTATGGGGTACCTGTCATGTATAAGGACACTCCCCTAGCAAGGCCTATTCAAGATATGAAATCATGCCCTGTACCTTGGTTTGCTCAACATATGATAAACAAACAAACAAACAAACAAACAAAAATTGTGAGCACAGGCATGTTACATATCTGGAGCAGCCCAGCTAGGTATAGGCAATTGCCCTGCCAGAACTGTCTCCCACCTACTCTCCATACAAAGTTACTAAACTGTGGGCCTTAAAGTCATTGCAGGAATGCACAAACCCATTGTTACCAAGCACTACCTGTATAATAATAGCTCATCACTGTAATGAGTTGAAGATCTCTTTAGTATCAGGCTGTTGAGTTAAAAATTTTCTTTTTTTTTTAAGTTTTTTATTTATTTATTCATGAGAGGCACAGAGAGAGAGAGAGGCAGAGACACAGGCAGAGGGAGAAGCAGGCTCCATGTAGGGAGCCCTACACGGGACTTGATCCTAGGCCTCCAGGATCAGGCCCTGGGCTGAAGGCAGCGCTAAACCGCTAAGCCACTGGGACTGCCCGAGTTAAAAATTTTCTTAACATCACCTTATTAAACTCTCAAAAATAGGATTAAGGTCAGGTTCAATTTAGCCCCAAAGCTACCAGCTAAAATGATTCACTTGAACCCAATCTGCTTGGCTTCAAAGTTTCGGCCTATAGATCGAATAAATTAAATGTGGGGGAGGCTGGGAGGGCTTGATATGCAGGATTCAAAAGAGTTCAAGTACAGGCAGTTTTATGCAAGGATATGGGCTTCATAGATTCAGTTTCAAACTCCAGCCTCATCAGAAAGTCTTTCCCAGTCCCATTCCCACTAATTAGATTCTTCCCTGCTTTGATTGCCATCCTCCAAGGGATTGCAGCACCTTTTCTGCCTTGTATGAGAGAGTCTATAATCTTCCTCTGTGGATCCGTTTTAGGCAAAGAACTCAGTAAAAACAAGGCCATTCATTTTTATACTCCCTCTCTAGCCTCCAAAGGAGATCGCACATCTATTGCATGAAGTCAGCAAGAAGGGTAACCAAAACTGATGCTTACCATTCACTGGTTACAATATCCAAGTTTGTAGTTTATTTTCCATTGTTACATTTAGACTGGAGGATCCCCAGTGTAATGCGTAGGGATATTATTACCAGATGGCTTGTTAATCATCTTTGGGGAATTATTGGAAGAGTCTATTTTTTCTAATTACTATGGTTTCCAACAAAAACACTTCTTGGCTTAATGCAATCCCCTCATATAGGGACAACATTTTATAGTTTCTGATACTCGTCCCACCTAATTATAGCCATTCATCTAGAGGGTTGCCCATGAAGTTCAATTACCCCTTTGCCCTACTATCAGCATGGAGTCACTGGAGCTCCAGTTCTGAATATCATTCCTAATTCTGAAGGCTTAAGCCAATGTTCTGTCCTCTGCTCTGAGTGGTCCCAACACCCAAGATACAACTGTGAGGCAGCCCCAGGCCAGCTTCAGTGGGCTGGAGGAATCTGGCTCACTTCAGGTTCATCAAGGAATCTTCCGTCCAAGGCTCCCTGAAGCCCTATACTAGCCCATCCATCTTCCTTGGGGAAAGGGATGTGTTGACAAGGGGAAGGAGCTGGTGGTTCAGGAGATCTGGTGAACAATAAGAGAGCCTCTTCTTTCTTTCTGGGGAAAAAGGTTTTAAATAACCCCAACTTTGATGGAGAGGGAAATGTCTGGCAGATCCCAGATCTGGACTTGTGGCTGGGCAGAGGCTACCATCTTGGCAACTGGATAAAAGGAAGAACCGGGAACAAGAAGGAAACCACTGACAAGGAGTCTCTTCTTTCTTTTGTTGTTTGTTTGTTTACTTATTTGAGAGATAGAGAGCTCACACGCCTGCACATGCACACATATACCTGAGCAGGGAGACAGGCAGAGAATCCTCAAGCAGACTCCTTGCTTAGCATGGAGCCCAAAGTGGAGGCTTATGGTATGGGGCTCCCTCCCAGGACCCAGAGATCATGACCTGAACTGAAATAAAGAGTCATATGCTTAACTGACCGAGCCACCCAGGCACTCCTTTTCTACTTTTAAATCAGTTGGAATTCCTACCCACACACCATTTGAAGGTCTCAGGGACCAGACCAGCCCCAAAGGAAAGGCTGAACAGAGCCAAGACTGTCAATCCAGCAAGTAGGTAGCATTAATGACAAACTCACCAGGCTCAGGGGTTAGGTAATGCCCTCCAGGTCACACGGTCAGTAGGTGGAGAATCCAAGGCTATAAATTACCCCAAAGCAGTCTGGCTTCAAAGTTCTTATTCTTTCCTAACAGGCAAAACTAAGGATCTAATATGTAATAGGCCTGCAGGGGGGTGGGTGGGGGGGCGCTACAGGGCAGAGAAGCAGGCTTTATGTGTAACTAGATCAGAAGAAGCAGAAAACAGAAGTCCAAGAGCTTTCCATATCATTATGCTTGGAACACGAGTAGTGATCATGTGACTTCTCTTTTCCCCCACTGGGACTTCAAGTCTCTGGAAGACTGGGTTCTTCAGCTTCTATATCCATAGCACCCACCAGGTAATTGACATGACATAGGTACTCAGGAATGTCTGTTGAATGCTTAAGACTCTTGAGGGTTTCTGAAGGGGAAAGAAGGAGTGAAATCAGGCCAAATAGAAAAGGGTTCAAGCGCAAGGGAATGAAAGGATGGGGAAGGAATTAGGCCAAATGCTCAGGAAACCTTCTCTCTGGATAGATAGATCTCCTCCTGGTTACAGAGGCAGAATTTCTCTGAGACCTGGTGCCCATAACCTGAGATTGTATGTAGGCCTGTACCGGGTCATGCTGTTTACACACAAAGATGTCAAAGGTCAGGAATGTTACTATGTGATCAGAAGTGGCCTGATTTAGCATCATGAAACATGGATGCTTTTAGGAGTAACTTCGCTGGGGCGCCTGGGTGGCACAGTTGGTTAAGCAACAGCCTTCGGCTCAGGTCATGATTCCCGGGTCCTGGGATTGAGCCCCGTGTCTTTGGGCTCCTTGCTCAGTGGGGAATCTGCTTCTCCCCCTCTCTGTGCTGTTCCCTCTGCCTGTGCTCTCTCAATCTCCCTGTGTCAAGTAAATAAATAAAATCTAAAAAAAAAAAAAAGGAGTAACTTTCCTAAGGGTCCTCACATTGTAATAGGGCCCTCATTGAAGAGTCTAGAGGTGGGGCTTGGAGGCCCAGGTTAGCCACTGCAGAACGTGCCTAGGGAGGCACAGTCCCATCTACTGATCAGCCTTGAGCCACCAGGTTTTCTCAGAAAACCAGGCATAGCCATCTTAAAGCATTGCATGCATTCTAGTTTTTGGGAACTAGCAAGTTCAAAACACTGCAAAACGTTGTGATCTTGGAGTTTAGCCAAAAGAGGAATTTGCAGTTTCCTCCAATTCCACCCCCCACCCCATCCTATTTTTGTTAACTAAACAGTTCTCTCCAGAGGAGAAGCCCCTTTGTTCTCCTCCCCACTTAATTCCTGGCCCATCTGGGTGGCAGGGCACGTTCAGTGGTGCCCAGACTTATCCTCTCTGACTGCTGAAGATAACCATCACAGATAACATCAGTGGGAGCCCAGCTGTTTAAGCAACCAGCACATGTTCACATTTGCAATCTTATAGGGAGATAGCAGCACTGCTAGGAGCCAGCAAAGTTACTGGGAAAGGGCACCTGCCAGGCCCCATCCCACTTTTTGCACTGAGGACAGAAGAAAATAGGCCCAGCAGGTACTAAGGTTCGAAAGCAGAGTTCGTCAGCATGTAATGAGGAGAGGGGAGACCGCTAAGCTTAGCGGCCTTCCTTGCAAGACAGGCCGAAGATGCGTGAGTGCATCCCTGAAGGGAGTCCAGCTCAGAGACAGTGTTCTGAAGCTAGAGCCTTACCCCTGCCCCTCTTTCTTGGGCTAGACCGCCAAAGGCCTACATTCCTGGTCCTCTGTGTGCTCATGAATGGCAAGGACTAGGAGTCCTGGATCTGAACGCAGAGTCAGTGCAGGGTCACTGCCAGCCACCAGCTGCAGCCTCAGTCTGCAGGAGCCAGGCCAGTATTTCCTGTTGCCTAGGCGCTGGGTGCGGAGTATCTGCTCCCCAGCGCGTGCCATCCAGAGGTGCGGCAGCCTCGGGCCTGCCAGCCAGAGTAGGATCGGCCCCTAAGCAAGCTCTGCAGGACCCCTCCCTCCCCCAAACTCCCCTGGAGGGGTGGGTAGGTCTGGGTCGTTCGCCTCTTCCCCGGGCAGCCTACCTGAAGGGGCGGACGCCCTGCAATCTCGCTTCCTGCCAACCCCGGGCCAGGACGGTGCGGGCCCCCAGCGCCCCTGGGGTCCCGGCACACAGCCTCCCGAGGCGCAGCATCCCGACGTAGATGGCCAGGGCTCTCTGCGCGCGTCCCGGCCCCGAGGAAACTTTTAAAGTGAGCCGAGGCGGGGCGAGCCGAGCAGGCGGGGAGGCGGGGAGGGTTGCCTCTGCCTATGGGGTGCGGAGGACTCTGTCCGGCAGAGCGGGGCGGGGCGAGGCGTGGAGGAAGCGGCTACGCGCGCGGGGCCACCTTCCCTTCGTCCCCGCGGCCCTCCCCTCCCACCCACAAGACGTGCAGGGGGTTTCCCTCCGGATCTGAAGGCCCCGGCCACAGTCCAAGGACAGGCTCGCGTCCCGACCACTAGGGGCCTAGGTTTGAGGGCGCCAAGAGTTTGTTGATTTCGTAGAGGGGGGTTGAAGGCCGGAGGCCAAGCTTGGACGCGTCCATCCCCCAAGGCCAGTTTAGCGCGCGGGTCATGGACTGCTTTCCCGACCTCCCCAGGTTGCGAGCCGGAGCCAAGGGAGCCGGCACAAAGTGTCCTCGAGGCGTGCCAGATGGAGCAGAGGACCCGCGGTGGGTGGGGAGGTGGCCAGGACAAGAGTGCCGTGGGCGAGCCCCCTCGGGGCCAGGAGTCAGCTAAAGGGATGCTAGTCCGTACCCCCGTCTCCCACGGGCAGCCTCCCACCCTGGGCCTCTGCCTTGACCATTGCAGTGCATCGTGTAAGGTGGCATCAGGTACTGGAACCTGTGCTTCTCATCCCCCACCTGCCAGAGCTATTTCCAGCCTAGGACACAATTCTATGCCCCGCCAGAGGCATGAATACAAAGCAGCTGTACAGAGGCTCAATCCACCGTGCCTGTTCCAGCTCTGGTCCTGACTAGGAAAGGTGGCACTGGCACCAGAAAGTGGCACACCTGTCAGTTTCACACGCTCTTGCCATTTCCTCCAAAGGAGAAGGAGGAGAGCAATGGGAGGAAGGCCTTGGCCAAGAGATTTCCCCTTTCCAAATACAAATCAAAACCACAGTGAGATACCACCTCACACCAGTGAGAATGGGGAAAATTAACAAGGTAGGAAACCACAAATGTTGGAGAGCATGCGGAGAAAAGGGAACCCTCTTACACTGTTGGTGGGAATGTGAACTGGTGCAGCCACCCTGGAAAACTGTGTGGAGGTTCCTCAAATAGACCTGCCCTACAACCCAGCAATTGCACTGTTGGGGATTTACCCCAAAGATACAGATGCAATGAAACGCCGGGACACCTGCACCCCAATGTTTATAGCAGCAATGTCCACAATAGCCAAACTGTGGAAGGAGCCTCAGTGTCCATCGAAAGATGAATGGATAAAGAAGATGTGGTGTATGTATACAATGGAATATTACTCAGCTATTAGAAATGACAAATACCCACCATTTGCTTCAACGTGGATGGAACTGGAGGGTATTATGCTGAGTGAAATGAGTCAATCAGAGAAGGACAAACATTATATGGTCTCATTCACTTGAGGAATATAAATAATAGTGAAAGGGAATAGAAGGGAAGGGAGAAGAAATGAGTAGGAAATATCAGAAAGGGAGACAGAACATAAAGACTCCTAACTCTGGGAAATGAACTAGGGGTGGTGGAAGGGGAGGAGGGCGGGGGGTGGGGGTGAATGGGTGACGGGCACTGAGGGGGGGCACTTGACGGGATGAGCACTGGGTGTTGTTCTGTATGTTGGCAAATTGAACACCAATAAAAAAAAAAGAGATTTCCCCTTTCCTGTCCCAGGGGCAGCAATGAAAATCTGGGCCAAGCAGAAAGGTTGGTTAGGGGCAGAGCCTGGCCCTAAAAGATCTGTCCTAATGTCTGGCTTTCTCTCAACTGAGGTCCTGAGAAGGAACTATGCTGCTCCTCCTTAGATCCTGAGAGTGACCTCAGATATCCCTGAACCCTAGCTTCCTGGGGATGGTATTCACACTTCAGGTTGTGTGGGGGAGGAAGGAAGATAGGGGAGCAGAGAAATTATGAGGAGCTGAGCTTGCAAGGGCACACCTTCCTAATGAGATTCACTCGCTAGGCCTGGCCTAGGAATGGAATGCCCTGGGACACATCCCTGGTCCAGGGGATCAGCTCTGCCAGTACATTGCTGGGTGGCCCTGGGCTTGTGAAGTAGTGGGTGGATATGGCTCTCCCAGGCACTTCTAGTTTCCTTGCTAGTTTGAGGGTCAGTCCGGGGTGGGGGTGGGGTGGGAGAAGAGAAGGATGAATTCCTCTTTGAACTTGGCTCCAGCCTCAGCTCTCCATACTTAGGTTTCCCTGAATTCTCAGATGGAAGAGCCAGAGAATAACAGCTGCCAGTTTCAGGGTATCTTCCACAAGGCAGACTCTTCAAAGCCATTATCTCTGGCTTTCACCATCACCTTGCAAGGAACAGGCATGTTTTGGAATGTGTCACTGTTCTTATAGATGAAGAAATTGAGGGGCGCCAGCTGGCTCAGTCCATGGTGGAACATGCAACTTTTGATCTTAGGGTTGTGAGTTCAAGCCCCAAATTGGGTATAGAGATGACTTAAAATTTTTTTAAAAAGAAGAAGGAAAGAAAGAAAGAAAGAAAGAGAAAGAAGAAAGAAAGAAAGAAAAAGAAAGAAAGAAAGAAAGAAAGAAAGAAAGAAAGAAAGAAAGAAAGAAAGAAAGAAAAAGGAAACTGAGGCCCAGGGAGGTTTAGCTACTTGCCCAAGGTCAAGGTGAACACAATGAGCACAGGCCAAGACCTCAAGCCATACTCACTTGGTAGCTTTGGGCAAATCATGGGGCCTCTCCAGCCTCCATCATCATCTTTAAAATAGGAACAATAGGGGATGTCTGG
This sequence comes from Canis lupus baileyi, assembly GCF_048164855.1. NCBI lineage: Eukaryota > Metazoa > Chordata > Mammalia > Carnivora > Canidae > Canis > Canis lupus. Next base: position 34,768,651 of record NC_132853.1, read on the forward strand.
GTGGCTCAGTCGGTTAAGCATCATCTGCCTTCAGCTCAGGTAATGATCTCAGAGTCCTGGGATCGAGCCCTACGTCAAGCCCCACATCAGGCACCCTGTTCAGTAGGTAATCTGCTTCTCTCTCTCGTCTGCCCCTGCTCATGCATGCTCTCTCTTTCTCTCTCAAATAAATAAATAAAATCTTTAAAAATAAATAAATAAAATAAAATGGGGACTATATACCAGCCTCATGCAGAGGGGTAGGGTAAGGATGGGTATGGTGACACAAAACTAGTACTCGACCCTTTTTCGGTGATTGTTAGCTTCTCTCTCCATCTTCTTCCTCTTGTGTCTACACTCTGAGACTTTCCTCTGTGTTCAGTGTTGCAAATCTTTTTTAGGAGGAAGAATTATTTTTCATCTCTACAAATCCTGAGAGATGAAACCCTTCTGTGAAAGGGGAGAACATCTGGGAGGAAACAAAGTGACAATATGTAATGTGGGGTTTCCTGAGTCTATTGACCTGAATTCTTGGGTCACTTTGAGGGAGTGGTGGGCAGGGCATATTGCCAACTGGTCCCTATAACTTTCCTCCCTTTACCTTCAGCCAACTCAGTTCTCCACAGCTGCCCAAGGGGCTTTCTGCCCAAACCCAGCACCTGATTTGCATGGTTTATGGTGCCTCTGATTCTGCTCAGGCCACTGGCAACTCCAAGAAAATCCTTAGTCCCTCCCCTTTGCCATATCCTCCCACTCCGTGCTTCAAAAATGCACTCAAAATGTAAATGCCATTTATTGTTTTTTTTTTAAAGATTTATTTATTTATTTGAGAGAGAGAGAGCGAGCACAAGCAGGAGGGGCAGGGAGAGGGAGCAAGAATCTCAAGAAGACTCCGTGCTGAGCACAGAGCCCAACTGGGGCTTGATCTCATGAACGTGAGATCATGACCTGAGCTGAAACCAAAATTGGTCAACTGAGTCACTTAACTAACTGAGCCACCAAGGCACTCCCCATTTATTGATCTTTAAAAAAATTCTTAGTATCAACCTATAAGTAAAGTTCAGAAGAGTTCATTGCAGATAGGGAACAGAAGGTAAATGCTACATACCTGGGAAGTCACATGTGGTAGAAGCTGAGAAGGAAAAGTAGGAGATGGAGGGGGCAGGAAGATACCCGTACCTTAATTTGAGTCATTAAGAGATCCTGTCTATCAGTGATGGAACATGAAATAAAGGAATATGTTATTTAAAGTTGCACAGGCAACCAGTCTATGTATGAAAATAACAATAAAGTAGTATTAGGAGGTCTTGGGGAAGAGATATGGCAATGCAAATCCTCCCCTATCAAACAAAATCAAGAAATGGCCAAATACATATAGCATTTAGAGGCAAATAACAGAAGGCAAAGCATAAATGGTTAAAATCATTCAAAATGGTTCCCTTTGGACTTGAATAGACATTTCTCCAAAGAAGATATACAATGGCCAATAAGCACATAGAAAGATGCTCAACACAAAAATGCAAATGAAAAGGCATTTAATGAAAGTAGTCATCAGGAAAATGCAAATCAAAACCTCAATGAGGGGACACCTAGGTGGCTCAGCCGTTGGGTGTCTGCCTTTGGCTCAGGTTGTGATCCTGGGATCTGGGATTGAGTCTCGCATCGGGATCCCTGCAAGGAGCCTGCTTCTCCCTCTGCCTGTGTCTCTACCTGTCTCTCTCAGTCTGGGTCTCTCATGAATAAATAAATAAATCTTCTTAAAAGATTTTATTTATTTATTCATGAGAGACCCACACAGAGAGAGACAGGCAGAGACACAGGCAGAGGGAGAAGCAGGGAGCCCGACATGGGACTCAATCCCTGGTCTCCAGAACCACACCCCGGGCTGCAGGCAACGCTAAACCACTGCACCACCAGGGCTGCCCAATAAATAAATCTTAAAAAAAAAAAAAAAACCGCAATGAGATACAACCTCACACCCCCCAGGACAGCTATTATAAAAAAAATTAAAATAAAACAAAACAGAAAACAGTAGTGTTGACAACGAGGTGGAAAAACTGAAAGCCTTGTTCATTGTGGTGGGAATGTAAACTGGAGCAGCCGCTGTGGAAAAGAGCATGGCAGTTCCTCAAAAAGTTAAAAACAATTACTCCATGATCTATTTACTCTTTGTACCCAAAAAAATTGCAAGTAGGAACTTGAGTAGAGATTTGTACATGGACGTTCATAGCAGCATTATTCACAAGAGCCAAAAGGCAGAAACAACCCAAAGGTCCATTGGCTGATGATTGAGTAGATAAAAAAATGTGGTATATCCATACAATGGAATATTATTCAGTCTTATAAAAGAAGGAAACTCTCACATGTACTGTAAGTGGAATGAATCTTGAGAACATTATGCTGAGTAAAATAAGCCAGACACAAAAGAACAGACATGTGAGGTACCTAAAGTAGTCACAATCTATTGCAAGTAGAATAGTGGTTGCCAGGGGTGGGTGGTGGGGGGCAGGGGTGGGAGTGAGGAATTAGTGTTTAATGGGTATAGAGGTTTCATTTGGGAAGATGAAAAGGTCCTGGAGATGGATGGTGGTGATGGTTGCATAACAATGAGTGAACTTAATGCCATGAACTGTACACTTAAATATGGTTGAAATGAGGAGGCACCTGGGTGGCTTCATCCGTTAAGTGTCCGATCTTGGCTTCTGCTCAGGTCATGATCTCAGGGTCCTGGAATTGAGCCCATGTAGGGCTCTGTGCTCAGCGGGGTGTCTGCTTGTGTCTCTCCCGCCCTCTCTGCACCTCTCCACTCCCTCGTGCTGTGCATGTGCAGGTGTGTGCTCTCTCAAATAAATAAATAAATAAATAAATAAATAAATAAATAAATATCTTTTAAAAATGGCTAAAATAAAATGGTAAATTTTATGTCTATTTTGTTATAATAAAAAAAAGTTCTTTTTGGAGCATGGGACTGAGAAGAGCAGAGTAGAGAATCAATGTTTAAAAAAAAAGAAAAGCCTTTTTCTTGTTTTATTTTCCTAAGACAGGGTACATGTTGGGTTGGTTCTTTTAGATTTTATTTATTTTTAAGTAATCTCTGCACCCAATGTGGGGCTTGAACCTACAACTCTGAAATCAAGAGTCACATGCTCTACCAACTGATCCAGCCAGGTGCCTTCTGTATGTTTTAACTCAATTTTTTTTAAAATATTTTTTGAGAGAGAGAGAGTGCATGTACATGGGTTGGGAGGGTCAGAGGGAGAGGGAGAGAGTGAACCTTAATCAGGCTCCATGCCCAGCCCAGAGACCCATTCAGGGCTGGATCTTGTGATTTTTTTTTTTAATTTTTATTTATTTATGATAGTCACACACAGAGAGAGAGAGAGAGGCAGAGACACAGGCAGAGGGAGAAGCAGGCTCCATGCACCGGGAGCCCGACGTGGGACTCGATCCAGGGTCTCCAGGATCACACCCCGGGCCAAAGGCAGGCGCCAAACCGCTGCGCCACCCGGGGATCCCTGGATCTTGTGATTGATTCTGAGATCATGACCTGAGCTGCAATCAAGCGTGGGATGCTAAATCAACTGAACTACCCAGGCGCCCCTTAATAAAAATTTTTACTAGCAGGCTTCTTGATGAGCGCCATAGATCATATACAGGAACTAATATGTTTGGTTGTTTTTTTGTTGTTGTTGTTGTTTGTTTGTTTGTTACAGCAAAGCAATCAGTGCAGTTAGCCCTGGAGTCAGATTGGGGAAGAAATCCAGTTCTGCCGTCTTTTCTTTCAATGACCTTGGGCAAATTTCTCTTCCCTGGTGTAATTTTTCATACATCTCTGTTGTAATCGATTGTTTCCAAATAGTATATGAAAAATGTCGCTTTTAAAGAATCTTCTTCACTGTTTGTCTGAGGTGGGAGCTGTCTGGGTAGAAATGCAGTGCTTAAGAAGGAGAGGAGGGAAGTAGAGACTGCTAGCAGCCCAGGCAAAGAAAAAGGAAGAGAAGGATGAGGAAGTGTTCTCATTTTGTGTGTGTGTGCACACGTTTGTGTATGTGTGTATGAGTGTGTGTGTGTTTTAAAGTAGGCTCCAAGCCCACTGTGGGGCTTGAATGACTCTGAGATCAAGCCCACTGTGGGGCTTGAATGACTCTGAGATCAAGATCATGCCTCTACCAGGTGCCTCTGGATTCTCATTTTGTTTTTTGTTTTTTTTTTTTTTTTTTTTTAAAGATTTTATTTATTTATTCATGATAGTCACACAGAGAGAGACGGAGAGGCAGAGACACAGGCAGAGGGAGAAGCAGGCTCCATGCACCGGGAGCCCGACGTGGGATTCGATCCCGGGTCTCCAGGATCGCGCCCTGGGCCAAAGGCAGGCGCCAAACCGCTGTGCCACCCAGGGATCCCCTGGATTCTCATTTTGAAAGAAGGGATGGCAGTGCCCTCGGACAACATAATGCTCACACTCTGCCTTGTCAGAACTGGTAGCCAGTACCAAAAACAAGAAAACAAAGAACAAGGCTGATATAAATTGCTGCTTCTGAAAGCAGAAATTGGGAACTTGTTCTGAACTGCCACGTAAAGTAATATTGTTTTGATCACAAGTGATCACTGATGGCAGACACAGGAAGATATAACCTTAAAACAATCACAATTTTCCTACTGGCAACACAAAATTGAAAAAAAAAAAAAAACTAAACAAGCTACAATCCTAGCAGCTGCCAAATGTTGTGAAAGCCTTGCTTTCATAAGAAACGGAGGGCAAAAGTCTTTTTTGGATGATGTAATTTTTAACTTATTGGGTCAAAGTCAAGAACTGAGATCAACTGTGAAGTCTTGGATAAAGATGTAGTGTTATCAGACCAAATCAAATTTATCTTCCTTTACTCACTTATTGGTTCTGCAGACATTTATTGAATATCCTGGGATCCTGGGATCAAGCTCTGAGTCTACCTCCTTGCTTGGCGGGGAGTCTGCTTTCCCCTCTCCTCCCCAATCATGCTCTCTTTCACTATCTCTGTTGCTATCTCTCAAATAAATAAATAAAATCTTTAAAATATATATAGCTTCCCAATAGATTGAAATTTATGATTGAGGACATCTAGTCTTGGAGATGGAGAGATTAGGTCATGAGTCCAAAGTTGGCAGAATAAGAATTTGATCTCAAGTTTCTCTCCAACATATGGTAATTTTATTCATTCATCTGTTGTTTATTTATATTAAAATTTTTCTACATTGTAATGTATTACAAAGGTAATAAGGGAACCTTTGAATACAAATATTCAAAGTACACGGGCAGCCCGGTGGCTCAGCGGTTTAGCGCCGCCTTCAGCCCAGGGCGTGATCCTGGAGACCTGGGATTGAGTCCCACGTCAGGCTCCCTGCATGGAGCCTGCTTCTCCCTCTGCCTGTGTTTCTGCCTCTCTCTCTGTGTCTCATGAGTAAATAAATAAAATCTTTAAAAAAATTAAAACAAACAAAAATTTTAAAAAACCAAACATGTAAACATATGTATGTGTTTATCACCTCCCTCTATTTTCTTTTCCAAAATATGAGATCATGTTGGACAATTAATGAAATCTGAGTAAGTCTACGGATTATACATGGATATAATTGTTTTTTTCTAAAGATTTTCCGAGATTATGATTGTCTTACAGTTATGTAACAGATTTCCTCATACGTGGGAGGTACATGCTGATGTATTTATAAATAAAAAGGCATCGTGTCTGTAGCATATTCTCAAATAGTTGAGAAATATGTTTATATTTCTGTAGTAACATGTTAAGAGTTGGGAAATCTGGGTAAATGGTATCCAAGAATTATTTCTTCTATCCTTGCAACTTTTCTTTAAGTCTGAAATAATGTCAAAGTAAAAAAAAAATTAATGAGATTGTTTCCTGCATCTATCTTACTCAGCAACTTGCATTTTTTACTTGACCATATATAACATTTTTTCCAGGTCAATATATATAGTTTTACTTATTCTTTTTAATGCTGCAAAATGTTCTGGAGTAGTGTTTCCATTGCATAAATACACTCTCGTTTAGTTCAACCACTCCCCTTTTGATGGATTTGACTTTATTTTTATTTTTTTAAAAAAGATTTATTTATTTGAGAGAGAGAGTGTCCCAGCAGTTGGAGGGGGAGAGAGAGAGAGAGAGAGGGAAAGAGAATCTCCACCAGATCCCCTGCTGAGCAGGGAGCCTGACTAGGGGCTTGATCTCAAACCCCAATATCATGACTCTGAGATCATGACCTGAACTGAAACCAAAAGGTGGATGTTTAACCAACTGAGCCACCCAGGTGCCCCTGATGGACTTGATGTTAAATGCCATGTTGGTTATATATTAAAGACTCATATAAGGGGATCCCCGGGTGGCTCAGTGGTTTAGTGCCTGCCTTCGGCCTAGGGCATGATCCTGGAATCCTGGGATCGAGTCCCACATCAGACTCCCTGCATGGGGCCTGCTCATGTCTCTGCCTCTCTCTCTCTCTCTCTCTCTGTGTGTGCCTCTCATGAATAAATAAATAGAATCTTAAAAAAAAAAAGACTCATATACATTTGTATTTGTTTCCAGACTCTCTATTTTGTGCCACTGATACCTGCCTATGACAATGCTCTACTGTTTTGAGCTTTATTATAGGGTTGAATATCTGGTTGGACAAGACCTCTGTGGCTATTTTTTTTTTTTTTTTTTAATCTCATGACGGGTTCTTGGCAATGCCTGGACGTTTATCCTTCCATATGAATTTGATTTTTTTCCCTGTTATATGCATTTTCAGATCATTTTTACCCAGCTTTATTATTTTTTTTATTTGTTTATTTTTTTATCTTTTTTTTTTTGCTACGCAGCTTTAAAAACAAAAATCTTGTTGGGATTTCTAATTGTGATTGTCTTAAATTTAAAATTTACTTTGGGATGGACTGATATTCAGTAAACAACATGACATATCTCTCTATTTGTGTAAGTATTTAAAGCAACTCCATGTAAATAAATAAACCATAGAGAGGGATCATTTGCCTTAAAAAGTGCTTTGGGAGCTCCAATCCTCAAGGGCTAAGTGAGTCTCTTTATTTCAACCCACCACTGGTTGAACAGACTCAGTTGCCCTTAGAAAATTTGACTTCTGGGGATCCCTGGGTGGCTCAGCGGTTTAGCGCCTGCCTTCAGCCCAGGGCGTGATCCTGGAGTGCTGGGTTCGAGTCCCGCATCAGGCTCCCTGCACGGAGCCTGCTTCTCCCTCTGCCTGTGTCTCTGCCTCTCTCTGTGTGTCTCTCATGAATAAATAAATAAAACCTTTAAAAAAAAAAAAAAAGAAAATTTGGGATCCCTGGGTGGCGCAGCGGTTTAGCGCCTGCCTTTGGCCCAAGGCCCGATCCTGGAGACGTGGGATCGAATCCCACATTGGGCTCCCGGTGCATGGAGCCTGCTTCTCCCTCTGCCTTTGTCTCTGGCTCTCTCTATCTCTCAGTCTTTCATGAATAAATAAATAAAATCTTTTAAAAAAAAAGAAAGAAAACTTGACTTCTTGCATCATGTTATTTGGCTTTTACTCCTATGTGTCTCTCTGTGGGTCCTTGGCACACATCCCGATTTTCTAATCCCCATTCTACAGAAGGAGAAATAGGAGCTCAGAGAGGTGGAGCGATGTGCCAGGATGGCACTAGAGCTAGCATTCACAGCGCTGGCCTGATGCCCAAGTTTCTTCCAGGAAGCTGCTATATTCTGTCTTGGTCCTAATCTTTGCCTTCTCAAGGGCCATGGTGCTTCTGTTCTCTTTGGCAGCTCCTCAAACAACCTCGACATCCAGGCACAAGGTGGCACTTGGTGAGGGAGCTGCAACCCTGGGCCAGTCTATTGTTCCCAATGAAAAAAGCTACCAACAGATGACAGGACAGGTTCCACTCTCTCATGAAGCTGCCTTAGGGATTTAAAAATAAAACAACAAAAACCCTTCTCAGAGTGAGCAGCTGCTGTCAGCTGCTCACTCTTCTGTCCTGCTTCCCTGGGCTGTGACTTTGCCTGTCTGAATCTGACCCAATCTTCCAAGCCCAACTTAAATGGCACCTCCTCTATGGTGCCATCCTGGTGCCATCTTCCTTCCTCCGGGCTCTTTTGTCCCCATTGTGCTAGGTATGACCCACCTTCCTTGGAATATATTCGCTTGCCATGAATGTCTTGAAATAGCTAAGTAGTTGATCTCTCTGAGCCTCAATTATTTTCTTTGAAAAATGAAAATAATGACTGCCTTATAAGGCTGTTGTGAGTTAAAAGAAATAACATATATAAATCATAGCTCTGCTTGGGGCTCTTAAATATGTAAGTCTTAAATATGTAAGTCTGATGTTATGATTCTGACACATGCCCACACAGTCCCATACATTTACACAGATTTTGTCTGTATTTGTTAGGGCCCTTATCCTTTCTACTTTATATAATGATTACTTGTATTGACAGTAGGCCAATGGTCTTGGGGGTAGGGATGAGAGGGTGTAGTGAAAAGAAACAGGATTTGGAATCAAAAGATTTGGGTCTGCCCCTATGTGGGTGAGGACAAGTTACTTCTTCCTGAGTTTCTTTCTTAATAAAAAAGAGACAACGGGGGTGCTTGGGTGCTGAGTTAGTTAAGGAGTTAAGCATCGGACTCTTAATTTTAGCCCAGGTCATGATCTCAGGGTCATGAGATGAAGGCCTCCCTCACCCCAGTGGGTTCTCTCCCGACTCCCACTCTCTTTTTTAGAGAGAGTGAGAGAACAACAAAATGTGCTGTATAGTCTCTCCATGTACTCTATCACAATGAGCTAATGGATGCTCAAGGGCTTTAGAGATTGCCAAGTGTTAATGTATAATTATTCAATTGCCCTGTCTGTTTCCCAGAAGCCCAGCACAGTGCCTTGGTGGGGGTAGGAGGGGTGTGCACAAGGATTTTTGAAATAAGAAGGCCATAGCACTGACTTCATTTGATCTTCACAGTTGCCCTATGAGATAAGCTTTGATGTCCCCATTTCAAAAACCAGCAAACTGAGGTGTGAAGGGGGTAGAGTGCTTCACTTGTTCATTGATTCATTCAGCAAACCTTTGTATGAGAACCATCATGCATCAGATACTCAGACATTGGGGATACAAAGACAAAATCCCTCCCTCACAGTCCATAGTGGAGGACAGGCACACAAAGATAAGTATAACACAAGGCAGGTCATGAATTATGGCTAATATTTATCAAGTACGTACTAAATGCCAGTCACTACCGCAAGCTCTCAGTGTTTCACTCATTCAATCTTCCCCAGACTCTACTAGCTAAGTACCATTATTATGGACATTTCTGAGCTATCCATAAATAAGGCATTGTGATTACTTTAGCTTTCATAAATAGCAACTGGCAGAGGCAGAGGCCCCACCTTAACCACCAAACTCTATCACCTCTGATAGTAAGGTAACACACAGACATTGTCAGAGTCCCAAGGAGGGACCCCTAACTCAGTCTGGGGTTCATGATGGTCAGGAGAGGTTTCCTGAATGACTAGAAATTAGCTAAGCAGAGGTGCATTGGAAGCTAGGCTACCCCAGGAGAGGGAAGGGTATATAGGCTGATGTAGGAAAGATGTTAGGGCTTGAAGCCTACAGCCAAGAAAGAATTCTTGAGGCAGCTTTGTTGCAAAAAGGTGGGTTTTTCAAAGCACAAGGGCCAGACCCTTGGGCAGAAAGAGCTTCCTTAGTGTCCTGAGAAGGTGCCCATTATATGCTTTCAAGTTGGGAAAGGGTTAAGGCTAGCATAAGTCACTAAGGAATTTTGGAAGCAAGGTTTCCAAGACCTTGTGGGGGCTAGGCATTGTTGGGAAAAGGTCATTTATTACTGTCTAATAAAACCTTAGTCATGAGGCCCTTCAGATGTGTATTGGTGGATCATATGCTTGGGGGACGATTGCTAACATGTATCTTGTGATGGGAGAGAGATAAAGGAAGTTTCCAAAGCAATTTTTAAAAAAGATTTTATTTATTTATTTGAGAGAGAGAGAGAGAGAACATACACAAGCAGGGTGGAGAGGCAGGCAGAGGGAGAGGGAGAAGCAGGCTCCCAGCTGAGCAGGGAGCTCGATACGAGGCTTGATCCCAAGTCTGGGAGATCATGACCTGAGCAGAAGGCAGATGCCTAACCGACTGAGCCACCAAGCACCTCTCCAAAGGAATTTTTATATGTTAAAGTAGACTCACAGGATCTTGGAGGGTCAGGCTAAGATTGCCTTTTGCTCTTAACAAAGTATTACCATGGAGGCAGCTGAGTTCCTAGAGGAATGTCACTCTGCCTGTTTTAAGGACTTATCAATGGGGTGTAAGTAGTAAGTAAATTTAATAATTCTCTTACCTTTGTTTCCCACATCAGAGGCCACCTAATGGAAGTCTACACAGCATCCCAGGCAGGCAGGGACTGGGGTTTGTGAGGAGACTGTAGAAGCAGGAAGGGACAGTCTAGAAAGGAGAGTGGTCCATATTCTAGAGGTCGCCAGAGGTATGAAGGGTTTTAAAGAGGAAAGATTTGGTTAGATTTTTAGAAAGATCGCGATGCCTGAGTGGCTCAGTGGTTGAGCATCTGTCTTTGGCTCACAGTGTGATCCTGGGGTTCCTGGAGTCGAGTCCCGCATGGGGCTCCCCACGAAGAGCCTGCTTCTCCCTCTGCCTATGTCTCTGCCTCTCTCTCTGTGTCTCTCATGAATAAATAAATAAAATCTTTTTTTAAAAAAAGGATTTTTAGGAAGATCATCTGGGCAGCTGGGTAGCGGTAGATGACAGGGAGAGATCTCTCTGACTCAGTAATCTAGACTCGAGCTGATGGTGGTCTGGACAAGGACTCTGGCAGGGAAGAGGGTATAAGAGAGATTCAGAGGCTGAATTTTCCGGGTGATGATCATTTGGGGATTAAGTAAAGAGGACCGGGAGCAATTTTCAAAGACTTGCAGTTTTGGCTCCTAATCCAGGGGAATGGGGGTGATTTGATAAAGTCAGTTTGGGATGCAATCCAGGTCGTCTGGCTCCCTTTCCCCGTGCCCTTTCGCCTCCTGGCGCCGCCAGCGACAGTGGCCCGGTCGGGGGCCCCGGGGGAATTGCTGCCGCTGGGCTGGGCAGCCGCTCTCGCGGCTCTGGATCCCTTCCGGCGGCGGCGGCCCCTGCAGTGCGCCCTCCTAGGCTCCAGAGGGCGCGCTCGCACACGCTCGGGCCGCTCTGGCCCCGCGGGTCTCAGTGGCCGCGGAAGGTGACGTGGACACGGAAGTGGTCGTCGTCGCGGCGGCACCGGTGGGAGCGGGGCGCGGGGCTCCGAGTGCAGCGGGCGGGCGGGCGGGCGGACGGCGGCGTCTCGCGCCTGCGGCGGCGGAGCAGCGCGCGTTGTCGGTTGGCTGCGAGTCCGCCGAGCCGGCCCGCGGCTTCTCAGCCTCTCTTTGGTCCGTCGGAGCCCCCGAGCCGGGACCGCTGTGCCGGCGTCACCATGACCAAGGCCGGGAGCAAGGGCGGGAACCTCCGCGACAAGCTGGACGGCAACGAGCTCGACCTGAGCCTCAGCGACCTGAACGAGGTCCCGGTCAAGGAACTGGTCAGTACCGCCCCGCGAGGCCCAGGTGCCCGCCCGAGCCTGGCGCTGGCCCGCTGGCCCCGGCCGCCTCCTTCCCGTGCCTCAGTCTCCAGATCTTAAAACTGGGTGGGGGGAGTGGGACCGAGTCCCCGGGGAGCCCCCCCGCCCCCCCCGGTTTCCTTCCTGGGATGTACACGTGTCACTTTGGCGTGGTTCCAGGAGACGAGAAGGCGCTGCTTGCTCGGCCCTGGGTTTTTTTTTACGGGTCGGGAGTCAACCTCCTCGTTCTGGGGGGGCTTCCACAGCGCTGGGCTCCGTGTTTGACTCCAAGGAGGCGCCCACGGAGTGGTTGCAGGCTGTTGGGGGAATGAATGAACAAATGAATGAATGACTCGTCCGAGAAGTAGGCCTCCGTTGAGACCTGGGTGTGGCCCGGAACTGTGCATTTCTGGGAAGCCGGCAATCCCAGCTGCCTGCCCCAGCCCTGAAGTATCGCTGCTTGGCTGGCAAGGGCTCTTCCCAACTCAGCTTAAACTGGCTGGAATCCAGTTGCTTCTGCCCACTCCACGGCCCCTCTACTCCCACTCTCTCCGCCAGGAAACCGAGGCCTGAAGTCCCAGAAGATGACACAACTAGGCTGCTGCCAGAGTGATGTTAGGTCATAGGTCCCTGCTTTTCCCACCAGGTTTCCTACAGGCACACCCGTACCGGTAACCTACGCTTTCCTCCCTGCCTTTAACGAATTACATTTGCTTTTGGCACTTGGTTCTGTAGTATGGAGGTTGGAACGGATTTCCAGTTCGTATTCCAGGTCCGTTGCTTAATAGCTGCGTGCCCTTGGCAAGCTAGTTAACCTTTATGCCCATAGATTTCCTCATTAATAAAATGGTGATAATAGTTCCCATCTTACAGGGAAGATTGATTGCATTCAGAAGTGCTTGGTAGGTAGTGAATGCTGATGCATGCAGCTATTATTACTACTACTACGTTATATTTCTGTACTGATTTTTTTTTTTAATATTTTACTTATTTATTCATGATAGACATAGAGAGAGAGAGAGAGGCAGAGACACAGGCAGAGGGAGAAGCAGGCTCCATGCCGGGAACCTGACGCAGGACTCGATCCTGGGACTCCAGGATCGCGCCCTGGGCCAAAGGCAGGCACCAAACCACTGAGCCACCCAGGGATCCCCTCAGTGCTGATTTCTAAAGGCCTCCCTAATTGTGGGAATTTTCTCTGGAAAATGCTTCATGTCACTGAACCATTCCACATGTTGGTTTGACATTTTGTTCTCGTTCCTTTTCCTAGGCTGCCCTCCCAAAGGCCACCATTCTGGATCTGTCCTGCAATAAACTGACAAGTCTACCGGTAAGATCGGCAGGCAAGCACAATTCCTTCTAGAGTACTGATGCTTCTTGTTTGAGGGTGTTATGTCGTAAGGCGTAATTTCAGGACAGGCCTGCAGACAGGCTATAACTGAATGGTACATGCTGGGATGGTTTGTCTCAGCAAGAAGGGAAGCACGGTAGAAGCTTCATTTTTTAGAACAGTGGGGAAGTCAGGCCAATGAAAAACTAAAGTCAACAGATTTACAGGCTGAATCACTTATTGGGGTCATCTTTTTTTCTGCCTTATTTTATTCCTTTGAAAAGTAGTTTGCCTCCCTTTTGTGGAGAGGAGAGGCCATTCTGTAAGTTCGTCTGCATTCCAGAGAGAAAGCTGTTTATGAACAACAACCTATATCTTTCGATGGGGAACAGGAAAAATAATGTGGCTTTCAGGGACTACCGTATCATTATTCTCCCCACCCTTGAATTACTTGAGACACTTTTTTCGACACAGCCAGCCTGTGGTCAGGTCCTTTTGATTTTTCTTGCACAACTCCTCCCAGTTCTCCATTGTATTCTTTGTGATGTCTCCAATTCACAGTCCTTTACCTGGGTAGGCCCCAAGTGGTTCCGCCCTTCAAGCCTCTCCAGGGCGATGGTGGCAGGTCTGTTGCTGTTGTCGTCTTTTTGCAGTGATCACCCTGGCTGTGTCACTCCCTGCCTGGCTCCACTGGGCTCTGCTTGGGGATCAGGTCTCAGAAGTTGGCAATTGCTTCATTGGATCATTAGTCTGTTTCCCTGTCAGTATTCCCCTGAGCCTCACTCATTATCTCTAGGATCTTTCTGAAGCTCAGCAAGAACCATTTCTCACACTGAAAAAGCATCTGAGATCCCACTGCTTCTAGAAAGCATGTCGTGTCTAATAAAAGTATGGTGGCAAGTCCTAGCAGCTGGCCACTGCCTGTGTCGTCAGTAGTCACACAGTGCCCCCCAGTGCCGCGTCCCCCCCCCCCCGCCAGTGTGCTCTTCAGTCTGTTCAGTCTGAGTGTGTTCAGTTGTTTGTGCCTTCTCAGCACAGATCCGCTGGTGATTATAGGCCCCCAGAGAGCAGGAGTCATGCCTCTGCACCCAGGTTGGAACGTCACTGCAGAGCGGTACTGTGCTAGGTGCTGCAAAAAACAGAGAATACCACAGAGTACTTGAGAGGCACTTGATCTTTTTGGGGAAATGGATGGTCATGCTGTGCTTTGACCACTCCTGTGAAAGGAGAACATAGGGTGCTGTGGGGGGACGGGCAGGGCCTCCTGTAACAATGTGGAGGATCGCCTGGGGGCGTGCACAGAGCATGAGGGAACACACTTATTCTTGTGCCTACTTTGTGCTAAGTCCTTGTATGTACACATCTCACTACTTACCAGCAGAAGTGCTGGGTGTTGGCTGCATCTCCATCAAGGTGGAAGAGCGGATGGCAGGTAGGGTCAGGGTTTACAGGCAGTTGCCTCTGCCTTGAAGGCTTCTGCATCATCATACCGAGATGTGAGCCCATGGCTTGAATGTTGTCCCTCTGGGTCCTAGGCGGAATTTTGTGGCCTCACACACCTGGTGAAGCTGGACCTGAGTAAGAATAAACTGCAGCAACTGCCGGCAGACTTTGGCCGTCTGGTCAACCTCCAGCACCTGGATCTCCTCAACAACAGGCTGGTGACCCTGCCTGTCAGCTTCGCTCAGCTCAAGGTAACAGTGTTTCGTCCTAGGGGGGTGGAGGCTGGTTGTGAGAGCGGCTGGCAGGAAGACCTCTCGTTGGTGCCACCTCAGAGGGATGGCTTTCCCTGCAGCTGGCACATGCAGGGGCTTTCTTCCTGCTCATTTTGTCTACCTTGAGGGACTCTGTGTGTGAACTTGGGCTTGAGCGGCCTCTCTGTCTTCTCTCTTCAGAGCCTGAAGTGGCTGGACCTAAAGGATAACCCCCTGGACCCTGCCCTGGCCAAAGTGGCTGGGGATTGCCTGGATGAGAAGCAGTGTAAGCAGTGTGCTAACAAGGTATGCACGGAGCTCCCCAGCATCCCCTCTGCATGGTCCCCTGGGACTCATGTCTGCCTCCTCTTGCTTTTCCCTCCCAGGGCACCTGGAGCTGGGAGAGGTTTCCAGCACTAAGGTCTCAGTGAAATATGTCTACTCTGAGCCTGTCAGGCAGAGGGACCTTTGTCTCTGGGTTTACTTTACAAGAAGCAGAACGGTACTGGCTTCTCTACTGTAAAATTTTTATTTTCTAGAAACCAGGACCTTACCTAATCAATCCAACATTACACCATTGACAGTTCTTTCTTTTTTTAAAGATTGTTTATGGGACGCCTGAATGGTTCAGCGGTTAAGCACCTGCCCCTGGCTCAGGGTGTGATCCTGCAGTCTTAGGATTGAGTCCCACATCAGGCTCCCTGCCTGGAGCCTGCTTCTCCCTCTGCCTACATCTCTGCCTTTCTCTTTCTGTGTCTTTCATGAATAAATGAATAAAATCTTTAAAAAAAAGGATTATTTATTTATTCATGAGAGACAGATTGAGAGAGAGGCACAGAGACATAGGCAGAGGGTGAATCAGGCTCCATGCAGGGAGCCTGATGTGGGACTCGATCCTAGGACTCCAGGATCATGCCCTGAGCGGAAGACAGACACTTAACCGCTGAGCCACCCAGTCGTCCCTTGACAGTTCTTTAAATGGGACGAGAAGATTAGAGACTGTGGCCTTTCTGAGTCATGGTTATTATGACAAAGAAGTTTTGTTAATATTTGTAAGCTTATACCTGTAAGCAGACATATCCTAGGCAGATGGACATGTGATTTCAGTCGCGTCGTCTGATGCAGGAGCGAGGAATAAAGGCAGTATGGAAGGCAGAAATTATCGGCAGCCCTAAAGGTGCCTCACACTGCTTCTCTCTCTCTCTCTCTCTCTCTCTCTCTCTAAATATTTTATTTTGAGAGAGAGAACATGCACGAGCAGCGAGGGACAGAGGCAGAGGGAGAGAACCCTAAGCAGGCGCCATGCCGAGGCTCAGTTATACAACCCTGAGATCATGACCTGAGCTGAAATCAAGAGTTGGACACTTGACCAATTAAGCCCCTCAGGTGCCCCATGCCTTGCACTGATTCCTTTTTTTTTTTTTTTTTCCCTTGCACTGATTCTTAAGCATCTCTCAGATGCCAGCTACGGTCACTTTTTCCCTCCAGCTTTGGAACAGCTGAGCACCAGATGGCTTACTTGGCCATATTTAGGAGGCACGATGAACAGAAAGGACTTGAAATCCTTTCACTTTAAATGATAGAATTATTGGAAGTGAAATGTGGGCATGGTGGGTCTCTAGATGAATCTCAGGAATAATGGCCTTTCTTTTCATTAGTTCAGGGCGTCTTAGAAAGTCTCATCATGTATCTCACCCATTGTCACAGGAGACCAGGTACAAGGTCTGGGCAGCCAGGTAGCCACGGCAACAGTTGGCCTATAGCTGAGAACAGTACAAGTGATAAGTGAAGTCCTGGTGCTTTAGGAGTGATGTCTGTTCTGAAGAATAGCAGGAGCTGTCACCCACCACTCTTCCTTTGTCCTGCATGCTTTATGCTTCACCTCATGATCCTCATAACCCTGTGAAGTAGAGCTCACTTCCATTTCTCTGATATAAACGCTCACTGTGCACACAGATTTCATTTATCCGTTTATTCATTCAACTAATATGCTAAACTGTATGAAATTGCTGATGCTCCACAAAGATCATTTTTATTGAGCACAAAGATCAATAGCATATTGATAGCTATATATATTGATAGCAATAGCATATAGCTTCCAGACAGAGCACTAGGTAGGACACTGCATTGTGGGTATGGTAACTGAAGCCATGCTCCCTGGTTCCTCAGCCTAGTGTGGCCTCCCGTAGCACACTGAGGAGGCATAGTGGAGTGGCTTGGGCTGGCTAGAATGAGGTCACTTGTCCCCTGGGGTTAGTTTAACCCTCAACAGCTCTGACCTTGTATTGGTGCATGGGTCATTTGCAGTAACTGATAAGCTTCGTGCACAGTACAGCACCTTTTAAAAATAACTTGTTAGGGTCACCTGGGAGGTTCAATGGGTTAAGCGTTTGCCTTCGGCTCAGGTCATGATTGATCCCAGGGTACTGGGATCAAGCCCCACATTGGGCTTCCTTGTCGGTGGGGAGCCTGCTTCCCCCTCTCCCTCTGCTTGTGCTCTCTCACTCTCTTTGTCAAATAAGTAAATAAATAAAATCTTAAAAAATAAAAATAATGGGCAGGCAGCCGAGGTGGCTCAGCGGTTTAGCGCCACCTTCGGCCCAGGGTGTGATCCTGGAGTCCCAGGATCGAGTCCCATG
The DNA here is from genome assembly GCF_048164855.1 of Canis lupus baileyi. Classification (NCBI taxonomy): domain Eukaryota; kingdom Metazoa; phylum Chordata; class Mammalia; order Carnivora; family Canidae; genus Canis; species Canis lupus. Next base: position 34,785,894 of record NC_132853.1, read on the forward strand.
TCGAGCTCCTTGCATGGACCCTGCTTCTCCCTCTGCCTGTGTCTCTGCCTCTTTCTTTCTTTGTCTCTCATGAATAAATAAAAATCTTAAAAAAAAAACATAAAATATTTTAAAAAAGAAATAAAAATAACTTGTTAGCTGAACAGTATTTAACAAGTGCTTACTGTGTGTTGTGAACTGGGATAGGCAGAAAGAATTGGCCTTCAGGGGCTCCCAGTCCAGAGCAGAGGAATTGCTCCCATTTTTGAGCTTGCTGTGTTGTCAGATAACTCTTGATGCATTGGAGCACAGGAAATGGGATGTCTCTTAAGCCTCTGGGCTCTTTATTTAGCCACCTGTACACCCCTTAAAACCACCAGAATGGTTGGTGCTTAATATTTGGAGTTCAGAGTGAGACAGGGACTTTGAACTGGGGCCACCTCCCACCATCAGGCTTGACCTTCCAACAGATCCTGCACTCCTTTATTGAGTGGCCATTGTTTAGTGAGGGTGACTCCCTTCCGAGAAGTTGCAGCAGGTTCAAGGCCTGGATGGCCCATGACAGGGTTCCTCGTGGCTTCAAAGCAGGCTCTTGCAGGGAGCCCAGGAGGTTAAGTCACTTGCTAAGGTCACACAGGAGCAGTAGAGTCAGGATTGTGCTGGGCTCTAAGCTTTCACTCTGTGCTCTACATCCAAGGGATACCAGCTTCTAAAGATACAAACAAACCTAAAAAATAAAGTCTTCTACCTCCTCCCCTAACCATAGTGAGAATCTCTGGGGCCGTTTCAGTCAGAGGCCATTGTGACTTGAGTGGACGAGGATTTGAGGGGCTCTGGGTGCCAGGGCTTTGTCTGCTATATGGGCTGAATGGCTCTTCCCTTCTTCCTAGAGGCTTCCTTGCTCTGTATGCTGATGTGAGTGGGACAGACTCTGGCCCAAGAGCTCCGAAGACCTGTACTCTTAGCTGTGCTACTTTGTAGCTATGTGAAGTAGACAGGTCACACACAGGCATGCACAGGACATAGACACACACACACACACACACACACACACACAGCCCCCGCCAACCTCAGCCTTGGCTTTTTTCCTCTTGAAATGGGGATCCAGTCAGTTGTTCATCGGACATGTATTGAGTATTTAGCTTGCAGATGGGATAGCAGTCTCCACCTTAGGGAACCTAGTGTTAGGACCGAGAGAGGTAAGAAGGCTCCCAGGACAGGGAGGAGGGGAAGTTCCATAAGGTAGCCAAGGGAGTGACATTGGGAAGTCTCAGGGGAAGTGCTGTCTCTGCTCATCACCACAGTTGCTGAAGGATTACATGGGATCATGCATGTGACAATAACTGTAAAGAACAGGACTCTCTACACACTCCAGTCGGCACTGGGTTTCACAGATGTGTTTGCTCACAGCTTTAGTGACCTGGGCATGAATGACCCTTCTCCAACTAAGGCTGGCACCATGCGTTAGGAGACAGACAGGATTGCCTCCCTTAGCTCTGCGTTACCGCAGGGCTCTGCTGGACTGAAGAGAGCAGTGTCACTTTTTAAACATTTTTATTTATTCATTTGACACCGAGAGAGAGAGAGAAAGAGTAGGCATGCACATGAGCAGGGGGAGGGGCAGAGAGAGAGGGAGAAGCAGAAGCGGACTCCCCTGCTGAGAAAGGAGCCTGATGTGGGGCTCGTTCCCAGGACTTGGAGATCATGACTGAGCCAACAGCAGACGCTTAATCACCTGAACCATCTAGATGCCCTAAACAGTGTCACTTGTGAGCCTCCTGAGCAAACATGTGCCGTGGGGCCCCCTGTACGGGGCATTTCAGCACTGTTTTTCCTCTGCAGGTGTTACAGCACATGAAGGCTGTGCAGGCAGACCAGGAGCGAGAGAGGCAGCGGCGGCTGGAAGTAGAACGAGGTACGTGCCATCCCTCCTCTGCCAGCTTCCTGTCCTCACCCAGCCTCTGACTCACATGTGCCAGGAGCTGGGGTCCATGGAAGCGTTATGAAGAGCAGCAGGGAGCAGTGTGGTGGTGTAGGATATCAGCTTTGTCCAATGGGTCTGTCTCTAGTCCTGGCTTCTCCACCAAGCTCCAGAGTCCCACTGCCTGCTAGGAGGGTTAAGACACATTTTAAAACTTAAGCATGGCCAAGACAGGCAGTCACCATTCCTGCACTTATTCAAGCCTGAAATTGCAAAGATGTCCAGGATGCCTTTCTTCAGTTACTCTGGTATCTGGTCTAGCTGAGTCCTGTGTGTGATGCTTCCTCCCCATCCAGGCCACCTGCAGCTCAGCCACCATGGTCTACACGGCCCAGTGCTTCCCAGCTCCGTGTCCTGTCTCCACACTTGGGCCTCCTCCTCATGGCAGCCAGGGAGATCTTTTTAAAACAGAAGTCAATTATACTGCTGTTGGCTTAAAACACTGTAATGGCTTCTTTTTTTTTTTTTTTTTTTTTTTTTCTGTAATGGCTTCTGTTGCCAACAAGACCCACAGTGGCCCCAGCCTGCTTGCTTCCAGCTCTGTCCCACAGCCAGGGGAGAGAGAATGCTGGTAACTCCAGCTGCACGAGCCCCTGTGGGTACTCGAGCACACCAAGTCAGCTCTGACTTCAGGGGCTGTGCCTGGTTTCTTTCCCCTCAGGTCTTCACATGGCTGGGTTCATGTGCTTCCTCGTGTCTTCAAATGTGGCATCAGAAGCACCGGGACTTGGGTCGCTGTCCTGCCTCTTGCTCCATCATAGTCTCTTACTCTCTCTCTGGCATACATCGTTGTTTTTTTTTACTGTTTGTTCACTTTTTTGTCTCCATCTCTAGAAAGCTTTAGACACTGGATCAGACGAGATCGGGTGCGTTCAGGGTGGTATGGCTGTAGACTAGGCACTAGAACCTGACTTGTGTTCACTGTTCCATCTCAAGCGCTTTTTTTTTTTTTTAAGATTTTATTTCTTTATTCATGAGAGACACAGAGGGAAAGGCAGAGACACAGGTAGATGCCCAATCACTGAGCCACCCAGGTGCCCTATCTTGAGCACTTAGAACAAGGCTTGGTGCACAGTGGGTACTCCATGGACTGGCTGGCTTCTGGCTCCCTGACTGGAGGATTCCTGTGGTTGGGGAGGGACGGGCATGGTCCCCAAGTGACACTGGGTCCTTTTATATGTGTGGCTGCTGTGATGCCATGTTTCCTCGGACCACTGCTGCTTGTCCTCCTGCTGCCACATGCTCTCTCCAGGCTGGGTGTAGCGTGCCCTGGGAGTTCTCAGTGCCCGGGCTGGAACTTGGATCTAGTTTGTACATAGAAAAGCAGTGGAAAGCTCCAGTACTTGGCGTACTACTGTTCAGCTACATTGGTCACATAGGCTTTTAAGCCCTAAAAGGACATTTGACTCCCCTAATTTGTGGCATCCCAGCTTTGGAAAAATGTACTTCAGGCTTCCAAATAACCAATTTGAAAGTGCATTTTTAGAAGCCAGTGATTTGTAAGCTGGGTACTGGATGTAAATGTACTGGAACCATGAAGTAAGTCAGAACGTGTCACAGACTCCTGGGTTGGAAGTGTAGAGGTACCCTCTGACAAAGTTGTCTTGCTTCCTCAGGAAAACACTTCATTCCCTCTCACCATGAACTTGAGTGCTCACTTTCTCTTCTTCTTTGCCCTTGCCATGCTATGTTCCTTTCTGAAGCTTGGGAAGATAGGAATGCCATAGAATCCACACCCCCGGTGTCTCCTCTTCACAGTCAAGTTGTATGAGGTTGTCACTCGCTGTGCTTTCTCAATCCCCTGACTTGTCACCCATGTCTTTCTCATGTGCCCCTTGTTACATTGCCCTAACATCTGCTGCACAGGGCTAGGGACCCTTTAATCTACTCAGTAAACCCTCAGAGTAGCTTATTGCACCCGAGGGAGGGCCTACTTCCCCAAGAGCGGAGAGACCATTGTTTCCTCTTACTACAGTTTACGTGACCTGTGGCATAAGGGAGAGGGGGGCGAACCTAAGCTTTTAGTTACTCTGGAAGGTACTCTCGCAGGTTTGGGGGTGCGAAGTCATTTTGCTGTGCATTTTCCTGTAGAGGCGGAGAAGAAGCGGGAGGCCAAGCAGCGAGCTAAGGAGGCCCAGGAGCGAGAGCTGCGGAAGCGGGAGAAGGCAGAGGAGAAGGAGCGCCGAAGAAAGGAGTACGACGCCCTCAAAGCAGCCAAGCGGGAGCAGGAAAAGAAGCCCAAGAAGGAGACCAATCAGGCCCCGAGTACGTTTCCACACTTGCAGGGTTCCAGCTGGGCTGCCGTGGGGGCACCCATTTGTTTTCAGGCACAGATGAGTGAGTGAGGCTGCAAACCATGGTCAGACACAGTATCCTGCTCTGTGGCCTGGGAGCAACGTGGGACGGTTTGCCCACAGGGAGCGGGGGGCTGTCCTGGGGTGTGAGTGCTTTGCTGCTTTGTTTCCCCAGAGCTGCAGCTGGCGTGCAGGTGTTCCATCAAATGTGGCTGAGAGCGTTCCCAGAACAGGGAGCTGCCCTTCTTGTAGGGGTTAGATGCGAAAATCACAATAAGGCGAAGACTGCATATGGTCACATTACCCTTAAAAGTCCCTCTCATCATCTGTGAAGCGCACTTAGGCATTTTGAGTGCATGGTCCCAGCTCCCCTCTGTCTCAGGAAAGCTGGCACTGCCTCTGGTTGGTTCTCTCTCCAGATCAGAATGGAGTGCTCTCTTTTTGCTTGAACACCAGAGGAATCCTTTTACTGCATTCAGGGAACTGTGCTGTATAAAGAACACACTAGTGTTTTGCCTGAAGATATCCAGTTGAATTTGTGTAGCAGTGTGGCTCCATGTACAGGGGAGGATTGCATACCCTCTGGTCTGAAGGGGCTCCCAAGGGGGAGGCAGCTGTAGGGGAAGGAGCTCCATCGGAAGGCTGGAGGCCTGCAGCCCTGCTGCTTGTCCTCGCTGGCCTTGAGCAAGTTGCCCAGCCACTTTTTGGTTTCCTTGTGTAAAACGAAGATCGGACCTCCTTACAGAGTAGTGATAGCATTGAGAAAAATCTCACTTGTGACAGGATCATGCAGTTCCTGACATGTGGATGCTCAGGCAAGTTTTTTAAAGTTTATCTAAAAATCTCAAAACCAATTTAAAAAAAAATTAGAAATGTAATATAGGTATTAATTCCAGAGAACTAAAAAAAGTTCTGGATATATATCAGAAAATGACAGTCACCTGTAATCCCTGCTCCCAGCAGCAGTCACTGTTGACAGTACAGTATCTGACTCTGACCTTCCCAGCTTTTTTTTCTTTTCTCTTTTTAAGATTTATTTATTGAGTAGAACAAGTGAGTGCGCACAAGCGGGAGGGGCAGAGGGAGAGAGAATCTCAAGCAGACTCCATGCTGAGGGTGGACCCTGATGTGAGGCTCTATCTCATGACCCCAAGATCAGGAACTGAGCAAAAACCAAGACTTGGACACTTAACAGATTGCACCACACAGGCTCCCCAGGTTTGCTTTGTATGTGCATATTTTATAATAATAAGGATATGAATAATAATGCCAGCATCTCCAACCTGTTTCCCCAAGTGGGCAGTACTCTACCCATGGTTGATGCCCTCTGAAGAGCCCGGCTCTTGATACAGAGGGACCCTGCAGATCGTGAGCTGCATAAGGGAGCCAGAGATGCCCTGGAGGAGGATTTCTGTCTCAGTCTCTGCATAAGAGTGTTTAAGAACTCAGATGTTCTTAAAAGTTTTGGGGGCTTGGGAGTCTTCGTTTGAGAAGGGGGTGTGAGCAGATCTGCACAGGAGGACAGGCATCAGTGGGTAGAACGTGCATCTCCTCAAACTGACCGAAGCCCTCTGTCATGCCTGTGTCCCTCCAGAATCCAAGTCTGGCTCTCGCCCCCGCAAGCCACCACCCCGGAGACACACCAGGTCCTGGGCTGTGTTGAAGCTGCTGCTGTTGCTGCTGCTGTGTGTGGCTGGCGGGCTGGTGGCCTGTCGGGTGACGGAGCTGCGGCGGCAGCCTCTCTGCACCAGCGTGAATGCCGTCTACGACAATGCAGTCCGGGCACTGCGCGGCCACGACATCCTGCAGTGGGTACTGCAGACCGATTCCCAGCAGTGAGCTCGTCCTCCACACCTGCTGCCTCCCAGCCTTGGAGCTTGGATTCCTATGGAATTGGGTTCTGCTGGACACAACCTCTTTTTAGCGTCAGACCTACCTGCCATCATCAAATGGCTGCCGATTGGTACTTGAGATCTCCTCTTTGTAGGACTTCTCTGTTCCGTAGTCAGGGTTCCCTGGTGGAATAAGGAGAAGGGGGAGGTGGGGACAGTCACCTGCATGCCTAAAGGAACAGGCTTGGGGTAGGCAGAGGAAAAAAAACAGCCTTTTCTAGTTATACAAAGCTGTGTAAAGGCAAGGCTTGTTTCTACTAAACGGTCAGGTCAGCTGTCACTACATTTATACTTTTGTATGTCACAAACCCTTTCTTTCATTCCTCCCTGCATAGCCAGGGCAGATCAGGAGGCAGTGTGATATTGGGGACTAAGGGAACAAACACCATACTCAGCAAATCTAGCCTAAATTGGGGGGTTGGGGGGTATACCTATTTTCTTAAGGACCTCAGACATTTTAATGACCATATAAAATCTCAGGCCGTGAAAGGGACTTCAGGTCCATCCAGTCCAATAGAACATGTGCAGACAAGGAGACGGAGGCCTCCCATGACTTGCCTACGATCTCTCAGCTAGTTTGAAGTAAAACTGGACTCCCACTCCAGTAGCCTCTCTTCCCATCATTTTGCTTTCTTAATGTCTGGAGAGAACAGAACTCACACCGGAATGGAGTGTCTCTCAGCTGGAGTGTAGACTCTGATGGTAGGCAGCTTTGTGTCCCACAAATAGAATTCTCCCAGCTGTGAGGGTCTTGGGCAGCTCCTGTAGAGTCCTGCCTTGGCTCATGTGGCTCTCACAAAATGGTCCGGGCTCCTTGCCTCACTTTTAGAGCATTAACTCCCCGCTTGCCAGTAAACAAGGAGGTGGACCGTCAAAGCCATATTGTGACAGCTGTGGGTAGCTGGTGTGACAGAGGCAACCTGAAAACTCAACTTTCACAGAGCTGGAGGTTTAGAATTGTTTAGGTCTAGACCTATAACCACCTCCACAATGAAGGGAAATAGCACCATGGAGCTTAAAAGTGGTGCGTTTACGAACGACTAGCACAGACGGGCAGGACTCTCCATCCTCTTGTCTGCCAGACTAAGCCTTTTCTTGCTCTGTGGCCTCCTTGGCCTTTTTTTCACAAAAGCCAGATGAAGGAATGAGAAATGGTCGTCATGGTGCTTAATCACTGAAAACTCCCAACTGCAAGCTTCTTGTCCCTCCCTCAGGAGAGCAAAAGCTTGTCATAAATCGCCAGGGAGCGGGGTTTGACTGAGCCTTAGTGGCTCATCTGGAGAGGACAGCCCCTAGTGACTGTCCCCATCCCGGGAGTGACTTATTTCTCTCCCCCCCACCCCAACCCCCTCCCCTGGCAGCTCTGCTGCAATGGCCCACACCTTACTCAGAATCACTACACATTCCTCAGTCTTCCTTCAAGCTCCAGAGCCAGTGGTACAAATGCTTTATTGAAACTACATAGTGTGTAAAATGAAAGAGGGCAGGGAAGTTAGCATAGGGAGGAGACCCCTGCACAGGGGCCAGCTGAGGTGGCCTCAGTGGGTGAGAGGAAGGCAGGGCATGCTCAGCCCCATCCAGCCAGCCTGCTGAGGGAAGTTCACTTGTGATCTCAAGATTTGAAGCTGAGGTTCTTCTGGATTTCTACAATCATTAAATACGTGTCTGAGTGGTCGGTCTTTGTTCATTTGTGTCTTGATGGCTGCTAGGGCAGGGTGATTTGTGTACGGCAGCCGAGTTCCACTGGGAGAGGGACATTAGGGGCTTGGGAAGGGGAACACCAGTATCTCAGCTGTCTGTCTCAAGGTGTTGGGGGTGGGGTGGGGACTGCTGCAGACATGGGACACCCAGGAAGTATGTTTGAGCCTGACCAGGCTTGTGCTTTAGGAAGTGCTTCCAGTCTCTTCCTGTGGTCCTCTTCTGAGCTGGGCGAGGTAGAAATCTCCAGCTTTTCATCCCTGTCCCCAAGGACTGGCATCAGTCTGCAGTGTCTAAAGAGAGATCTGGCTGCAGGGTGGTCATCTGAAGGTAGATCCGCCTGGATAGCTCTGGTCCAATGCGGCGGCAGGTGGATGTCACACCTTCCCCACGGCGCACCTGTATGTCTGCAAGCAGATTCTGGCGTTCTTGCTCCAAAAGACACCGTCTATAAGCCTGGAAGTGGTGAATGACCTCTCAATACTGTATCATCCAGGGTCACCCTGTCCATCAACGAGGGGGCAGTAAGCTTGGGTGGGGGGACGAGAACCTGTCCTCTCCCTGGGTCTGTGTTCACTGATCTCAGCAGGCCCGTGGTGCTGACTACGAGTGCCCTCCACGGAAACTGCCTGGGAGTCCACTAATGCCACAGGGTGTTGGAGGTGACCACTGGAGCAGCCTACCTGGACTAGAAGCTGGGGGGATGGATAGGTGTCCACAATGGCACTGGCCATTTCCAGGCTGACTCGGTTCAGCTGCTGAATCTGCCTCCTCCAGACCAGTGCAAGCCCCCTGCCGGCACGGTCTACCTTTGCCCCTCCAGCCCAGTCACTCTCCAGGCAGAAGGAAAAACTAGTTTGATCTCGGAACTTCCTGTAAAGAGCAGTTGAAGAGTTGTGAGTCACTTGTCACTCCACTTGTCCCCTTCACTGGGAACTTAGAAACCCCTCCACCAACCTCATGAGAGGCAGGCACAGTGTCATATCTGGTCTATGTGAGTGCTTATTTTGTTCCCAAGCAGTGTCCCTTAAGAATGATATCAAGTCCTTTTCATAAAGACACAATGTGCCAGAAAAGAACCAGGTAGTTTCACATGTTGAAACTACGCTGTATTGACTAGAGAGGCAGTGTGCACAGGGACAACCACTAGGGGCTAGGTGTCAGGCAATCTGAGAGTCTGGTTCCAGTTCCTCTAACTTGCTAGGACCTCAGACAAAGCAGTCTTCAGGCCTCCATTCCCCAAGCATGAAATGGACTCAGACTGGACTGTCTTTAAGTCCGCTACTCATTTTAAATTTTGACCACAAACACTCCTACAGCTGAGTAGGCTAAAAGCTTGTTTTATGAGAGCTTATTACATCGTTACCTGACCTGGGATAGCCAGTAACCTGGCTCACTGGTGACCCAGCACCAGCCTGCAGAACACGAACTTACAGATGAGCTACCGCAGAACATTTTAAAAGGACTGGGCTTGAGGGCTCTTCACAGGCATCCCCAGCCTGGGCTGACTCCTGCCACCAGCCTGGCAGACAACGGGCTGGTGGCAAAGTTCAGGGGAAAGAGACCGTAGGTGGGTCCAGAACTGCTATATGGCCCAAGGCCCAGCAGCGGAGCCCAGACTTGCTGGGGACACACTCACTTGAAAGGCGCTTCGGCCACCGCCTTTGTAAACGCGCATGCGAAGTTGGCCAGCTCTTTCCAGCTCTGCACGATTCGGGCCTGGGCTTGTGTGTACAGCTGTAGATCCACCAATGCCTAGAGACCCCAAAGCAGGACGGGCTGGAGGGGTGCAGGGACACTGGTCTGTGGTTCCTCCCACCCACCTGCCAGCCAAACCCAGAGAGAGCCCAGCCCCTTGGCTCCCTGCTTAGCCTTTTCTCTCCTACCCGGTGCTGAAGCAGAAAGGCATGACTGGCTGGCACCTTGCTCATCTAGAGCAAATCAGGTTAGATGAGAGTGGGAGCCCAGCCTGACTCAGGTAATGTGAAGTTCTTACCTCTTCCACATCTACTCTGGACACGGTGCGCCCTGCATTGGCCTCTGGCTGTCTCTGCTGCTTCTCCTTGGCCTGTTCTCTATTTGCCGCTCCCTGCTTCCTTCTTCTGGGAGGATTTGGAACACTGGAACTGGGGAGGAAATCAGAGCGCGGCTGCTCCAGGCCAGGCTCGGGCAGAGCAGGGGTGAAAAGACCCGACCAGAGCCCAGGACTTGTTAGGGGGACCCAGATCTGGGATGAGTAAGTTCACTCCTGGTAGCCCCGAGAGCTGCCCCTTTTCATGCTTCATTTCGAAGACCAATTCAAACCTGAAGCACTTCTCCTGATCCACAATCACCAGTGACAGAGCTTTCCCAGCTGTCCTTGCTGTGGCGTCAGTGACAAAGCTCCGCAGGGTTTCCTTCCCCTTCTCAGCGTCACCCAGACTTCCCTGCGTGAAGGGCAGACGCTGCACTAATATCTGTTCCCTAGAGTCGGCCTTCTGTCCCCAGCCTCAGCGCCCACCCTTCTCTGCCCACCTGCTTGAAGTTGTAGACCATGGATACGAATGCCTCTGCCGGGAGCAGTGCCAGGACCACAGGTTCCTCCACCCAGTCTTCCTCTCCATCCTGCCAAAGGACCCGGAACCCAGCAGAGGGAGACGGGTCAGTAGGTGCTCAGCACCTGTGAGAGAGACCCAGGCCTTCTGGGTGAATGAATGCACCCGCATCAGCCGAGCCCATTTTTGCATTATTCTTTCTCTTCTGGAATGAAGCTCTGGTGGCAAGAAACAATAACTCATGATCCTGCCCCTCCCCAGTTGACTCTCCAACCTTGGTGTACTGCCTCTCAGAGGTGGTAAAGAGGAGTTGAAATGGGCTGAGAACTGCAATGTTTCTGTGCACTTTGGATAGGGGAATGGAGGGAAGCAAATTTCCAGTGAGTTTTATACAAATGAGTACTTGGCCTTTGAGGGCAGATGTTGACTAGGAGCCAAGAGGCTCAGACAAATACACAGGCTTGTGTGTGACAAAGAAAAGAACCTCCAGGGGAACTGCCGCCCATGAAAGTCCCTGCTCTTCACCATTGCCACATGGTGGCTTCATGTGCCACACTCCTGCAGCAGTAGTGTGGCCCAGCAAAGGGAGCAGGGCTTGGGGGGGAGGGGGTTCGTCACTGGGTCCCTAGAAACAAAAGCCAAGACCCACAATATAGCATAGTGCAGTGGGAGGAGTGCCGGGTTCTAGTTCCCACTTGGCCACCAATCAGCCGTGACCCTTCACAAAGCTTTCAACTTCTCCCACTTGTGTCCCCTGAACCATGATGCAGGGAAAAGGATTCCCTCCGTGTAGGAGAACTGCCACTGCCACTGCCACATGAGAGATAAGGTGGGAGCACCCTTAAAAGTAACCCTGTGATGTGAATATAAAGATTTGCTGATACCCCAAATTAAAAAGTGTGCAATGGCCCTAAATTACTGATGAGATCCAAATGAGGGGGCAAAAAAAAATTTTTTTAAGCAGGCTCTATGCCCCAACCTGGGGCTTGAATGACCCTGATATCAAGAGTCTCATGCTCTACCGACTGAGCCCACCAGGTGCTTTGAGAGAGAGCAAAAAAACCTGTGTTTCATCTGGACACTCTTAAAAATGAGGAGTGGAAGGCACAGGAGCTAGTAACCTCGGGAGCTCAGGCCAAAGGAAGGAACATTTGCCATGTGCCTACTATGTGCTTGGGGCTTGGTTATCTGACTTAGTCCCCATGACATGGGACTCCAGAGGAATGCAACAGTGTCCTCATTTTATACACAAGGCCACAAAACAATGAAATAATTTTCCCAGGGTCAGAGCAATAAAGCCTTGGGGCCTGGGTTTCAAGCACAAGCCCACCCATTCCCAAAGCCCAGTTAGAATTAGGAATCCTATGCAGATTATCTTCCCTCTGCCCCCACAGATCCACTCTCCCCCTTCCTACTCGTTCTCTGCAGGAGGCCATATCACCAGGCCCTCTGGTGCACATGGCCAAATGAGAATGGCCTGTGAGAAACCCAGCAAGAGGCTGGAGGCAGGGAGGGAGGGAGGATTGAAGGTGAGCTATTTCCCTGGGTCCCTGGAAATGAGTCACTTAGGGTTTGCTCTGTTCCTCTATGGGAGGTGAAGGTTCTCTCAAGATGAGTCCTCTCTAGATTTCTCTCTCCTTCCGGATGCTGGTAACCACTTCCTCCCCTCATCCATTCAGGCCTATGCATGCCAACAGATATGCCAGTGGTTCTTAGCCAGGGCCGATTTTTCCCAAGGGACGTTTGGCAACATCTAGACATTTGTGATGGTCCCGACTGAAAGGGTGCTACAGGAGTGAGTGGGCGGAGGCCAGCACACAGGACAGCACCCACAACAGAGAATTATTCAATCAGAAATGCTGATTGTACCTGAGGTGAAGAAACCTTGAGTTAATGGTATTACGACCCTGTGGGGCTGTCCTATCTTTGCAGTTGCCCTGTACCTAAACACACTTAAGAAAACCATTCCTTGGGCAGCCCGGGTGGCTCAGAGGTTTGGCACGGCCGCCTTTGGCCCAAGGCGTGATCCTGGGAACCCGGGATCGAGTCCCACATTGGGCTCTCTGCATGGAGCCTGCTTCTCCCTCTGCCTGTGTCTCTGCTTCTCTCTGTGTCTCTCTCATGAATAAATAAAAATCTTAAAAAAAAAAAAAAGAAAACCATTCCTTCTTACATCTTCCTTAAATTACCCTAAGTGTGCCATCTGTTTTCCCAATGGGACCCAGACTAATATTCTTCAGAATGAAAGCATGTTTCTCGGGAGCTCTAAGTAGGAGGAAAAACATCAAACAGAAAACCACTACCTCAGCTGGCTCGGCCCTTCTCCTCCAGGTGATGCTCCGGGGCATGGCCTGCGCCTCGATCACACAGCGGCACTCCATGGCCTGCAGTGCCTCGAGCAGCTGGCCTCCACCTTCCATCTGCAAAAGCACTGCAACAGATGACGGGAGAAGGGCAGTCAGGGGGTAGCCTGGAAAGTGGGTACCCCAGTATAGGATAAAGATGGGTGCCAGGAGGACCTGGATCCAGGCCAACGACGATGTGCTTTAAGCATTCCTCAGGCCTCTGAGCTTTCACCCTGTTAACCCGTGCTGCTGCCTTCTTCTTCTCCTGTTGTCTCACAGTGTTTTCCTTCTGGCTCGCTGGTCCCCGTGGCTGGCATCCCTGCGAGCCTCTCCTCCGGACCTTCTGGCTACGCTTGGTTCTCTTCTGAAGTGGGAGGACCTCAGCATTTGTTTCAGTTATAGTCAAGCTGCTGTTCTGGATAGGACAGGAAGCTTTAAAGGCTGGAAGCTGATGGCATGGATTATCTCCTGCAGGGTCCTTGTTATTTGATGCATGTCTCTCTGAGGTGTCATGGAGGGGAACATCAGGGACCTTTGGAAAGGGTTGTTTTTTCCAGTCACACGATGCTCCTTCATTATTTTGATGATCCCATATCCTTTTAACCGGAGAACTAGAATCCTCAGGGCTCAGCTGCTTGCAGGCCAGAAACTTACACATAAGCCTCTGAGCCAGGGGAAGGATTTCTTCTTCATCCTCACTTCCACTGCTTAGCACCCTGACAGGCTCTGTCTGTGTGACAGGTTCAGCTGTGTCTGGAGTGGGTGGTGCATCTTTCAACCGTGGTGATGGAGGACAGGAGGCCTCAGAATCTGAGGTGTCAACCACAACAATCTTTTCCTCCCTCTGTGGCTGTCTCCTCTTTGTTGAAGATGGTTCCTTCCTCAGGAAGGCAAATGTTGGCAACTCTTCAGAGTCACTCTCACTAGAATCCTGTGAGAGTGAGGACCTCTTTAGAGCCATCAATACGTGCTATCAAATTAATTCCCTAAAAGAAAAAGAGAGATGAAACACAGATCGTAGCTCTGAATTCAGTCCATCAGACATGTTAGGTGGTCAAACGTTAGGGAAATACATACAAAATACAGAGAAACAGAAAAGCAGAACATGGTCCCAGCACATTCAATCTGGAACTCAGTGGTCTATAGTCTGACAGGACTGACTTCTCAGATCCCTTCTAGGTCAAGGTGACCCAGAAACAAAGTGGAGATTACTACTGGACGTTTTAATGCAGTAGGAATAAGACTCAACACCACCCCCTTGTTGATCTCTGAATTTGAAATGGAGGTGTCAAATCATTCTTTCTTTCTTTTTTTTTTTTTTAGGACTTTGAAAGAGTCTGAGAGAGCGAGAAAGCAAGAGAGAGAACACTGAGCGGGGTAAGAACAGAGGGAGAAGCAGACTCCCTGCTGAGCAAGGAGCCTGATGCAGGGCTCCATCCCAACTCCTGGATCATGACCGGAGCCGAAGGCAGAGGCTTAGCAGACTGAGCCACCCAGAAGCCTCAAGGCATTCTTTCTTTAAAAATTGAGATACAATTCATATACCATAGACTTCTTTTTCAAGTGTACAGTTTAGTAGTTTTTAGTATATTCACTAAACTCTGCATCACTAATTCCAGAATATTCTCACCACCCCAAAAAGAAATCCCATAGCCATTAAACAGTCACTGTTCACTTCCCCCTCCTCCCAGCTCCTAGCAAGAACAAATCTACTGTTTATACAAATTTGCCTATTCTGGATATTTAATACAAACAGAATTGTACAGCGTGCGGTCCTTGGAGACGGCCTCCTTTCACTCAGCATGTTTCTCAAGGTTCAGTTATGTTGTGCCAAATGTCAGTACTTCATAGCTTTTTACAGTTGAATAATATTCCACTGCATAGATATGCCACAATTTGTTTCTCTGTTCAGCACGGCGGGATATTTGGCTTCTGGGCTTTGCCCATTATGAATAATGCTGCCATGAACATTCATGTCCCAGTTGTTTTTTAAAAATATTCATGAGAAACGCAGAGAGAGGGGCAGAGACATTGGCAAAGGGAGAAGCAGGCTCCATAGGAGCCCGATGCAGGACTGGATCCCAGACCTGGGGATCAGCCCTGAGCCAAAGGCAGATAGATGCTCAACCCTGAGGCACCCAGGTGCCCCCATGTCCAAGTTTTTATGGGGACAGGTTTTTTTTAAGATTTTAAAATTTTATTTATTCACGAGAGACACACAGAGGCAGAGAGAGGCAGAGACACAGGCAGAGGGAGAAGCAGGCTCCATGCAGGGAGCCCGACGTGGGACTCGATCCTGGACTCCAGGATCACACCCTGGGCCGAAGGCGGCGCTAAACTGCTAAGCCACCGGGGCTGCCCTATGGGGACAGGTCTTCAATTCTGTATGTACACCTGGAAGTGCAATTGCTGGGTCGTGTGTACGAGAGTCAGTCCTCGAATAAACATTCACTAACGTTGTAGGTGTGACCCAGATGGGCCATGTAACCTCCCGGAGCCTCGCTTTCCGATTTTGTAAGACAGGGATGATAACACCTACTCCATAACACTGTGCGAATAACTGAAATGGTGCATCTCCAGCCTTAGCACAGCACGAGGCAGCCAGTAAACGCTCCACGTCTCTGGAGGGACCTCCTCCCGGTCCGCTCCCAGAGCCCCGCCGCAGTCCGGCAAATCGAGGCTGCCTGCCAGGCCGGCCGGCATGTCCGCACCGCGCGGCGGAGCCCCGGAAGCCCCGGTCGCCGAGGCCCTGCGGGGCGGCACCCAGGAGGCCGGCCCTGATCTGCCACCCGCCGCCCGCCGCCCGCCGCCCGACAGGCCCGCGCCCAGGGCTCACCTGCCACTCCTCGCGCCACTCTTTCAACTGCCGCGCAGACCCCGGAAGCAGATCGCCTGGTAGCGGAAGCAGTTCCCCTGGTAGCGGAAGCAGATGTTCGAGACCGGAAGCGAGTGTACGGCAAACATGGCGTCGGCGGCGCTGGCGCTGAGGACGCGGGCGGCTGGTAACGGGACGCCGTGGCTGTTGCTGGGGGAGGGGTTTAGGCGGAGCGGGAGCCCTGCAGGGAGCCTGGGGATGGAAGCTGTTCCCTGCGGAGGCTCCTGGGCGCTGAGCTGGAGGGGGCTCGGGGCGGAGGGTGGGCCCACGAGCTTTGAAGGGCGGCCGTCTCTGATCACGTGACCCGTCCCGGGCGTCCGGCTGAGGGTGGCGGTTCGAGGAACACGTGTCTTTCTTTTGCCCCGCGGGTAGATATAGGTTTCCTAAGCGGCTGGTGACGTAGGCACGCCGCTTCCACCCCCTGGGGGCCCTTCCTCCCTAAATACGGGCCCACTGGAGCTCAGAAAGTTAGCCCGCTCGTTCAGCAGAGTGAGGGCTCCGTGCCGGAGAGTGCGGTTAGGTGTTGGGCATCTCAGGAGAGATGAAGACAGTCTCCCGGACCGGTTCTTTCTAGTGGTTAAGCCAGTAAATAAGCACATGAACAAAATGGTTGTAAATTGTGACAAGTGCTGTTAAGGAAGGCAAAAACGTGTGTGTGTATGTGTGGTGTCTTTTGAGGGGTTGGTGGTTAGGGAAGCCCTTTGGGGAGATAACCTCAAAGTTAAGACCCAAAGAAAGACAGGAGGCATAGCCCTGTAAGAGAATGAGGGGCAACAGAGTGACTTAAGCCAGTTTTCCATGTTGAGAAGCAAACCATTGCTCTTTCGTGAATTTAAAGAGAGTAGGAGTGGAAATGAGGAAACCAGATGGAAATCTCTAATGGTAGCCCTGATGAGCGGTGATTTAGCAAAGATACTAGTGTTAGTAAACTTGGGGGCAAATGAGTGGTTTTAAGATCTGTTTTGGAGGTTTGATAGAACCCAGAGTTTGCTGGTGAACTGGGTATGTGAGATGAGCAAAGGGAAGCAATCTGCCACGGAAGATTTCTGTGGGAGCAACCGCATAGGTGGCAGCATCATTTACTTTGAGGTGGGGAGTAGGCTGAAGGGCAAATATTTGTGAAAGAGATAGTAAAAAGTCCCATTCCTCATCTTCATAAGTTAGAGGATGAATGAATGAATGGGTTTAATGGTAGGTAGATACTGGTGCTGGGCACTTAACATGTTTTTCCAAGTATTTATTTCTGGTCCTTTGCCCCAGCTACTCCCTTTGCTCATTAAAACTTGAGAAACCTGATTTCAGGAACTCAACTTGTAGACTCCAGAGTCTCACAAGGCTTCTCTGAAGACTCTGGCGTATCCCTGATTAACTGGCTGTGCCTGCAGGCCTGAAAGCAAGGACTGCCAGCCCTGTGCTTGTCACATAGCAAGGGGCTTCCATCTTGGTTAGTATGAATTTCAGTTCGCTTTCCTTTTAAAAATAAATGCCATTGAGCATTTTGGAATGAGTATGGAGAGGTCAGATTGTCAAGGGCAGGGTGTCAGTCTTTTTGGTTAGGACCCGTACTGGGTGGGCTTGCTGATGAAAGAATCCAGCCTCCTGAAATGGCTAAGAGCCTGTGGGAGCCACCCTCAGAGAAGCTGCCCTTTTAGTTTACAAGTATCTGGTGTGCAGTGGATGGGTGGATGGTGGAGAAAGTGGTGGGTGACCAAAGCAGGACCCTCTCTCTGGATGTCCTGTTGCTGGGCACTGTGGTCCAGCCCCTCCACAGTGTCTGGAGCCTTGAGGACATGTGGTGGGTGAGGCTGAAACCAGCAGCTCTGTGGTGTCCTCTTGCTGGTTTATATTTCAGTGGTGTTTGTTTCTCCTCAACAGTATTGAATGTGTCAGAACCCAAGGCACATGGTGTTTATTTTTTTTTCCTGTGAATATTTCACTGCCCACTGCCTCCCCCGGCCACACACACACTTCTTATACAGTGCATACACCTAGGACAATACAAGGAATGACTTGTCCCCTGCCATGGGAGAAGGCCAAGGACTTCCAGACACTCCCTGAAAACCAACACAGTCGAGTGGCACTTCTGCTCACATATCTTCCTCACCTCCCCTGCCACCTTTCAGTTTAGCAAATGGCCCATTGAGGTGGAGAAGCAATAATTGGGGGAGCCTTTCTGAACAACATTTCTGTTCTGTCTGCAATTACAGCCCTGCTGAGCCCCCCTCAGGCTGCGTCTCTTGCCGTCAGATATGCATCCAAGAAGACAGGTGGCAGCTCCAAAAACCTGGGTGGAAAGTCACCAGGCAAACGCTTT
Source organism: Canis lupus baileyi (assembly GCF_048164855.1). Lineage (NCBI taxonomy): Eukaryota > Metazoa > Chordata > Mammalia > Carnivora > Canidae > Canis > Canis lupus. The sequence goes on from NC_132853.1 coordinate 34,803,806, forward strand.
GGCCTCAGGAAAATGGAGGGTAAGGGCGTGCCTTTGTTTCCATTTCCCAGCTGCAACCCTCCTGATCCTATACTCTCCGCTTAGCTCGCCAGAGCACTTGGCTCCAGATTACAGATGCAGAGAAGACCTGAGGCAGGGTGAGGGTCCTGAGGAAGAGCAGATAGGTGTGAACCTGGGCCATGTGACTGGAGAGAGAAGACTGCCAGAGGTAGAGGGTAGGGAGGGATTGGCAGAAGGAGACAGGGGGCTCCTGTATCCGACCGTGTAGGATTGGTTTTGTCCAGGGTCAGGCTTAGAGGTTGGTGTGCAGCTTTTGGGCCAGGAAATCGAGGGCCAGTATGTTTTCTTAGTTTGCTGTGCTGTCCTATTGCTGGGGTCCAGAGACAGTGTGTTTGTGGACTTTTTTTCTAGGTCACTACGTTCATGCTGGCAACATCCTTGCAACTCAGCGCCACTTCCGTTGGCATCCAGGCGCCCATGTGAGTTGCTCTGTAGCCCTTTCCCCTTTTTTCTTTCCCAGGACCACCTTTCTATGCTCCTAAGCATGGTAGTGATAACAAAACAGTTGCGTTTATTGGGTACTTATCAAATGCCAAGCATCTTTTTGCTTCCTGGGCCTGCATTGTCTCGTTTCATCCTTAGCCCATCCCTGGGTATCACTTCCATTTTCCAGGTAAGATGCCAGAGACTTAGGGAGTGGAGAGGCCCACACAGCAGAGCTAGGGTCCGTGCTGGGGCTGCCTGACTCCCAGTCACTGTGCTTTGCCTTGTGAAACATCAGTCTGGTTCTCTTGGGTCTCCTTTCTAACCCCCTTCTTGTTAGATAAGGAGATGCCTCGTGATTTGAGATACTTTTGAATCTTGGGAAACTAATTTCAGTGTATTCTTTTTTCCTTCTTGCTAATTCTCTTTTGCATAAAGTTGTTATTAGATGGCTGTAAGATAGTTTGAATTTAATAAAATAGATTCAGTGTATGTACCAGAAATTAGGTCCATATAGGCAGGGATTTCCGTTTTTTTGGCAAATTGGGATTACTTTCTGAGGTAGGAAGGTTCTTTGTTAACACAGATATGTACTATACTTTTTTTTTTTAAGATTTATTTATTTAACAGAGAGAGTGAGCTTGTGCGCACGTGGGGTGATGGGGGGAGCAGAGAGAGAGGAAGAGAAGCAGACTCCCTGCTGAGCTTGGAGCCTGCCTCTTTCTGGAATCAGTCTCACAACCCTGAGACCACGACCTGAACCAAAATCAAGAGTTGGACGCTTAACCCACTAAGCCACCCAGGCATCCCTGTACTATACTCTTCACATTATCTTCTTAAATGTTAGTTTATTTATCTATTTATTTTAAAAGCTTCCATTCATTTATTCATGAGAGACACGGAGAGAGAGAGGCAGAGACATAGAGGGAGAAACAGGCTCCATGCGGGGAGCCCGATGTGGGACTCAATCCTGGGACTCCAGGATCACGCCCTGAGCCAAAGGCAAATGCTCAACTGCTGAGCCACCCAGGCATCCCTTAAATGTTAGTTTCCTTTGTAATCAATCCCCCCACCGCCCCTTTTTGGGGCAATTTTAATAGGCACAGAAAGACTGATGGTAGCTTATAATTATGTCATAAATGCTAAATGTATGTGAATTGGTTGTATTTATAGTAGCTTTGTCTATTAAAACTTGAGACACTGGCTGTATGGTTGTGTTAACTCTTGGAACTCACTAAAATAACAACAACCAAAAAAAAAAAAAAAAAACAACCAACAATAATAAACGCTAACGTGTTTTAAACTAAGCAGTATTCTAAGCTCTTTATGATTAACTCATTTAATCCTTGAGGGGACCGCATAAAAGTAGTTAATATTATTCCCATTTTGCAAATGGGAAAACTGAGACACAGTGAAGTAACACAACTTGTGCAAGCCACACAACAGTAGGTAGTGGTGCTGGGATTTGAACCAAGCATCCTGGCTCCTGAGCCCATTCCTTTAATCAGAGAAATATTGAATAATGCTTTGTTGCCTAGATAAAAATTGCCACACGTCTAATTTCAAGGTCTAAAAGAAAAATGCTAAGATGTATACAGCGTATAAAGTGTATATGCAACATGGAGTTTATTCTCCACTCATAATTTTTGTCTGGAGAATAGAAAAGGTAGCTGCTTCATAAGGTGAGGACTAAAGGGGTTATGGGTTATAGAGCAAAAACTTTAGAGATCGCTATATAGGACAAAAGCATATCAAGCTCATGTTTACTGTGACAACTCCAGTGTTTTTTAATTTTAAGTGAAGCAAGCTCCCAAGGGGTAATGATTAGAGGCGTTTTCCTGGGCCTGGTTTGGGGATTTGTGTAGTGTGGCTTCTGGCCCCTGCACAGATGTGGGTCCAGAGACCAGCTTTCAGGGACTGAGTACCCATGAGGATTGCCTTTTTGGAGTTTTCTTTTCTCTCTTCTGTCACAGAGTCAGCAAAGAAGTAGAAGGCAAGGAAATGCCAAGCATTGGGAAAAGATAGAGCAATTGGGAAAAGATAGAGCATTGGGAAAAGATAAAGCAAATAGAGCTTGCTTGCTTTCTCTTTCTTTTTTTTTTTTTTTAAATTTTTTTAAGGTATTTATTTATTTATGATAGTCACAGAGAGAGAGAGAGGCAGAGACACAGGCAGAGGGAGAAGCAGGCTCCATGCACCAGGAGCCCGACGTGGGATCCGATCCCGGGTCTCCAGGATCGCGCCCCGGGCCAAAGGCAGGCGCCAAACCGCTGCGGCATCCAGGGATCCCTTTTCTTTTTTTTTCTTTTCTTCTTCCTTCCTTCCTTCCTTCCTTCCTTCCTCCCTTCCTCCCTTTCTTTCTTTCTTTCTTTCTTTCTTTCTTTCTTTCTTTCTTTCTTTCTTTCTTTCTTCCCTTTTTTACATTTTATTTATTTATTTGACAGAGAGAGTACAAGAAGGGGGAGGAGCAGAAGGAGAGGGAGAAGCAGACTCCCTGCTGAGCAGACAGCCTGATGCTAGGCTGGATCCCAGTACCCTGGGATCATGACCTGAGCCAAAGGCAGACACTTAATGAACTGAGCCACCCAGGGGCCTCGAGATAGAGCTTTCTGATCTCCCATTTGGTCCCAGAGCCTTATGAGAAATTTGTCTTGAAGCCCTGGGATGGCCCACCTGGCCATCAGTTCAGCTGACCAGGTCTCTGTGTTGCAGGTGGGCCTTGGGAAGAAGAAGCACCTGTATGCCCTGGAGGAGGGAGTGGTCCACTACACTAAGGAGGTCTATGTGCCCAGTCCCAGCAACACGGAGGCTGTGGAGCTGGTTACCAGGCTGCCCAAGGGTGCTGTGCTCTATAAGACCTTTGTCCACGTGGTTCCTGTGAAGCCTGAGGGCACCTTCAAACTGGTAGCTATGCTTTGAATTCCTGGGGCCATTGGATGGAGACTGGAGCCCAGGTGACAGGAGAGGGTGGCACCAGGAGAAGTCAAGAGTTGGGGATGGCAAGGCCTCCTGAGGAAGCCCACTTGGTAATGACTGTAGAAGACTCTGAAATGACTGGCTAGGAAGCCTTTTGGGAGCCCTGACCTGGGGCCAAAAATAAAGTTTGCTGGAGTCATGTGCCTGTGCTGTTTGGGGATAAACCTGGGTGGAGCTGCTTACTCTTTGGTTGGTCCTTAGCCATGGTCTATTGTGCTCACCAAGGAACAACCTTAAAGCAGAAAAGAGGCCTATCAGAGTGAGGAAATGAGAAGGGGGAGTATGCTTGAGGAGGGGATTACTTTAGTACCACCTCCCTGGGGAGAAGGAAGAGGAGAGATTGTGCCTGAGGGTATCACAGCAAACCAGCCCACTTCCCGCCTGATCCCATCCCAGGCCTGGTCCTGGGAGGAGTGGGTAGGAGGAACTTCAGGGGAAGCAACATGGTCATGTCCTCTGCTGGAACCATTTTTGGGGGAAGCCTGGGCTACAGCCCCCAGAATGGCCACTTGGCAGACTGCTCCCTGACTCTCTGGATCCAGCGTGGAGAGGCCAGATGGACTGAGGTCCTTTTAATGGTGAGGCAGAATGAGTGACAAATGGGCTTCTTTCCATGCACCTGGAGAGAGGCACACCCTCCTCACATCCTTTTCTGGTTCTTGGTTTCTCTCAAACCATAAACAGCAGCCAAGGATCTAGCTTTAGGAATACTCAGTCTGGGCCTAGAGTGGGTGGGGGCCAACCTTCATTGTCAGTACAACCCAAGACCATAGAGGCTTAGCTTCAAGTGGAAGGGTCCGGAAGAAAGTCTCACCTGGAGCAGAGGGTCATCCTGGCCTTTGGAGGTAGGCAGTTTTGGCTGCAGCTGCAGTGGGGCTTGTAGAGTCCTGTGGCTCCCGTCCAAGGACCCTCAGCTCTGCAGGCAGGAGCTTCGGGGTTTGGGGACACAAGCCCCACAATTTAGGATGTCTGCATGAACTTGCCACTTCGTTCTCTCAGGGCATGACCCCATATTCTCCACCTGCAGATTTTTGCAGGGGTGACCCAGAGTTTTTTGGGGTTCACCTTGGCTCCCTTCTTGTGGGGTCTCATGTACCAAGGCCCAGCTGGGAAGATTGCTGGGGGCATGTTTGTCAGCTCAGCACTGTCCCGGCCAGTCCCCTGGAGAAGCAGGAAGGGGCAGATGCAAGAGGCTGTTCCCTCCTACAAAGCGTTGTTGCCCCAAGGAGAGGAGGTGGCTGCTTCATGGGGTGGGCCAGCAGAGCCACAGTTGGGTGGTGGTGCAGGCAGTGACGGTAGGGCCTCCTCATGGCTTGGTAGCAACTGAGGAGTAAAGGCATTAACCATTTCCTGACCCACCAGCCTCTCTCCACCTGCCCATACATGCACATACTTTCTTCAGGCTTTGGCTTCTGTGTCTCCTCTCCCCCACTGATGTTCTTTCCTGGAAACAAGTCAAACCCTGTTGCTGTTGCCACCATGGAAACCCTTCCACAGGAGCCTGCTCTGAATCCCAGGGCAGGCCCCTCCTGGGCTGGGGTCTGCTGTCCTTCCCTCCTCCCAAAGAGGTGAAATGGGGCCTCTTTTCAAACCCTGGAGCTCTCCATCAGTGGCACTTTCCTCCTAGTCTGAAGGGCTCTAATTGGGCATTATGTGTAAGAGTAATATGAAAAAAAAGCTCTCTTCAAGGCACCTGTGGCTAGGAATGTTGAACATTCACCTCTGCAGGCCCAGATCCCAAAGCGCTGTGCAATCGGCTGGTGAATCAGCTTCTGCTGGTCCTTTTTTCAAATACTTTTGTAGCTGGGCAGGTGAGCCAGCTGCCACAGTGGCAGCACCACCCAGAATACCCTGCCCCTCTGGGAATAGCCCTATAATCAAGAAAAGCTGAGGGAACCAGGCAGGCATGCAGCTTCCATCTGGACCTTCCCCAGGGTGAGCCTCAGATTAGGGCACCACATGCCCTCCTCTCCCAGAAATCTAGGCATCATCCCATCCTTCCCTTAGCCACTCTAAGCCCCTGGCCTGGCTTCAGGCCCCTAGCACACACCTCTCTGCTGACTCCTGAGTGGCAGCCCCAAGAATCCTCCCTCACCAGCATCCCTCAGGAAGCTCAGCAGCTTTCCACTGCCTGGACCTTGCTGGGGAGTCCCATGGTGTAGAAGCAGGGAAGGGGGAAGTCCTGGGGAGCGTGAGGGAGGACTCAGTGAAGCTCCAGATTCAGGGTCAGTAAGTAAGAGAACAGAGCCCAGCCCTTCTGTCCCTATGTCACTCTCCCCATCCCCTTTAGTTCTCTCCAGTGAGACCAAGGAACAGAGCTCACTCAGCATTTCTGAGATGCGCTCAGTGTAGAGATACCACTCCTTTCTGGCCACCAGCTCATTTTCCTGTGGTCTGGCAGCCACTTCTGATGCCCTTCAGGGAGAGTCAGAGAAAGCCTCCTCCTCCTGTGCCCACCTCTCCAACCTCTCTGGCCCCTAGAATTGCGCTTGTGGGGGTGGGGGTGCGGGATACATCAGAGCATGTGGAGGTTGCAGGTCAGACAATTCCTGCTTTCCATATCCAGACTCCCATATGGTGCCCCGTCCCTGGGGAAAGGCCTGACAGTATTGTAGCCACCACCTCCCTCTCTCATGAAGTCAGTGCTCTAGACTTTCCCCTGGTTGCTCAGGAGAGGGTGTTTCCAGTTGCTTGGAGAGCTGGAATGTCTTAAGACCTTTGTCCTCACCAGCAGCTCCCAGCACCGGGTCCCCTTTAACAATAACAATAACCAGCCAGGATGCTAGCAAGGACTTTATTTTTTGTATCTGCAATTTTTTTAGATTTTACTTATTTATTCATGAGAGACCCACAGAGAGGGAGAGAGAGGCAGAGACACAGGCAGA